>NW_028258435.1:9143674-9470628 GCF_053883595.1 Heterocephalus glaber
GTAGACTAGATACTTACATTCATGGAAATGTAGATTTTAATGTGAAGATGACAACAAATAATAAAACCAGCAGATAGGTATTTACAAATTATAATAAGCACATGTGGGTTAGTTGTCAACCTGATCAGCTTGAGTCAAGCCCACTGCTGGGTGTGTCTGGTGGTCATGGAGGGTGGCCTTGGGGTCTCTGTCTGGTCCCTGCCCCGTCCTTCTATGTTGTTCTGCTCTTCTTCCTGCCTGCCATGAACTGAGCAGCTTTGCTTCCCTATGCTCTTCTGCCATGATGTTTCTGCCTTTGAGCAGCCGACCGTGAACTGAACCTCCTGAAAAATGTGAGCCATTTTCCACCTTTAAATTGTGAATGTTGGTATTTTGTCCCAGTAATGTGAATGCTAACCAGTATAAAGCACAATGAAGGGAAATCAGCACAAGCACAAGGAAGCACAAGCTCTGACTGGCTCACCCAGAAAGACTGCCTTGGGTCTAGGGCAATGTACATGAAGGTGAAAGACTGGATCATGAGGAACACAGTTCTGGGAGGATGGAACAGCATGTGTATGATGGGCGAAGTGCTGTCAGGGGTCCACCCCTCTTGCAAGAGGAGGCAAAGCTGGGAACAGCCATGTTCCCTGAGATCCCTTTCTTTGTATGGTTCCAGGCAGAATTTGCCAATAAGAGAAAGCTCTGTGAATCTGGAAGCAGAAGAGAGGTCAACTTCAGGGTTCCGGAGGTTGTGGCAGCCAGAGCTGGGAGCAGAGGTGAGGTCCCTGAGGTTTCTGGGCTGGCATTTGAGGTGCTTGTGCCAGGCACTGGGTGGGGCTCTCATGGCAGCTTCCTGGGAGCCTTCAGGAGCCAGCACTTCCGGTTTAGGCCAAGGTCTCAGGCCTCTTCCAGCTGAGCTCTCCTGATCTTGCTACCTGGAGCTCACCCAGTATTCACCTAAGCCCAGTGCTCACATGAGGCAAGCCCCTCTCTCCCCAGAATACTTAGGATAATTCTTCTTTCCCAATCCAAACTCATACTGATGCCACACAAAAAGATGTTCAAGAAGGACAGCCCGCATTGTAGTCAAAGAAATGAATGCCACTAAAATGCCAAACAATGACATTGGAAAGTTATTCTGTGAAAATCCTCTAATGGTGAAGATGTAATGAAACTGCAGCATTTGGAAGTTTTGCGCACACAATTTCTTTTCCCAAAAGCTTGCTACATTAGTATGCTCTAAAGACCCAGCAAGTCTGAAAAGTTCACATCTTATTGGTCATTTCCTACTGTGGTTTTTCTGGAAAGGATGAAAAATTAGGGATAGCCAAAGAATTGCTTCCCAGGGTCTCTTTTGGTATTGGCAGGGCTATGGAATGGGCCCAGAGACACACTAGGAAAGAGTACTGTGTCAAGGAAAATGGCTCGACTATTCCCAAGCTACTACACAACAGGATGTTGATTATGTAGAAATTACAAATTAACTTTCCATTAAAATACGTATAATTATGTGATTAAACATGGGGAAGTAATGTCCTACAGAATCTTTCCAGTCTACTAATCCTACACAAGTCAAATAATGTGTTTAAAAGCAAAAAATAATAATAATAATAATGCTTCTCTTTTCTAGGCTGTACTAAGACCATAGACTAGGAGACTTGTGTCTGCTTTCAGCAGCCAACTGTAAATCTTATTCCTTTCCAGTAAGATTGAGCTTTCAAAGAGCCCCAGGCTCAGGGGGATGAGAGAAAGCTTCCTCCTGAGAACTTGGACTTTGTTCCACGATGAGGACAGCAGTTAATGTCTCTAGCCTTTGTTTCTCAAAAAGTAAACATCGTGAGATATTTATTTCCATTTTTTATTATTAAGATTAAGTTTAAATTATTGTCCTTGTCACCAGGACACAATAGCAGAAAACTAACAATTAAAGGAAGAAAGGAATTTATTTTGGCTCATAGAATGTAGAGGTTTCAGTTGATACTTGATTGGCTCCAAGGCAGGATGGCCTGGCCCAGGGATATGGCAGAGTGGAGTTGCACACAGCATGGGGGACAGGAAGTAGAGAGAGGTCAAGGGAGGAGCTAGGGAAGGGGATGTACCCTTCCGAGTCACACTCCAGTGACCCGCCTCTTCAGACCAGGCCCAACCTCCTAACAGCAAGTCAGCTATAAACCAGTCTCCCCCCTCAAAGCCCTGCTTTTGAGTGCATGAGGCTCTTGGAGAGCATCTAGACATGAACCATAATGAGGTATAATTATATTCACTCTTTCCATGTAGAGCTGGCAAGTTTGCAACCCAGGTAGCCAACAGCCCCATCACATTCCACCCATCCCAATTCCTAAGAATGAAAACCCCAGGAGGTTTCAACTGGATGCTCTGAAAGCAGAACCCCACAGCCCTCTTCGGAAGAGCAAGTAGAGGTGCCTTCTGGTGCCATCCACCCTATCTCACCAGGTTTCCAACCAAGGAAGAGAATGGAAGACCATCAGTGTTCAAGTAGATAAGACAGGCAGGGAGGGCGGACCTCACTCTGCCAGGTTGATCTGTGAATTCTTGGAAATGTTCACTAGTGTTTCTACATCTTAATTTTCCCCTTTGAAAAGCAAGATTGGAGTGGTAATGCTTGCAGCATGGTGTTACTATGAGCGACACATTCAGGGTGAGGTCTTTCACGTGCCAAGCACTCTGAAATGGCATTGGCAGATGCTCCAAATTGATCCAGAGCTAAACAAGGATGAAGGCTGAAGATTGAACCCTCCAGTGAAGATGCTTCTCTTGTATCTGCAGGCTAAAAGAAAATAATTCCACCAGCCAGCCATGGAGACCTGGAGAAGAAGGAGAAGGAGAGCTAGTGAGCTCATCCAGCCCAAACTCCTACGCAGCTTATTCATCTGGTTATTGAAAGCGCTATCAGGTGACTTCTTTCTATGTAATCTTTTTCTCAAATTTCAATCTTGGGGGCTTTATTCTCCATTTGCATTTGGTTTTCTTGGTATAATTACCTACTTTTTCTGAACTGCCTGTCCTTTCAAAGTGCTTACTTTGTGCTGTTTGCAGAAGTACACATTTTTGGCCAAAGTGATGGAATTTGCAGCCAAATGAAAAAGAATATGTGCAATTAATGAAAAAACAGCAATGGACTATAATTTACAGATTATTTGGCAGGAGCAAAACGAGTGAGACATGGCCCACTTTGTTCTCAGCCCTGGTTCCTGTAAAGTCTTCTTTCAATTTTATGCTAACAATGTAGCAGAGAAAGGAAAACGAGGCAAGTTTGGGGAATGTCACAAAGCCCTTTCCCTTGGAGGGACAAATATTTGATGGTCTGCATTGGGATCTCTGTCATGCCTACTGCATACCCCAAATGGTACCATACTAAACTAATTCCACCCTAGTTCCTCTGTCACAAATATAATTTTCCATATCATTAAAAAGATTTGCACAACATCTTCAAAGATTTTACACAAACTAAGCAACTAACTTGATATTGGGACGATCTTTCAAGGAATCTGGAGTTTGGAGCCATTTGTACCCATTTATTTTACTGTAAGAAGAAACACACTGTTCCAAGGTCTCTGAAAATTATCTCGCCATGAGTAAAATTGGATGTATGAGTTTCTCTGCCCTGGTTCTAGGAATTAAGTTAGTGAGAAAAAAAAGATGTCAGTTCTCCCATGAAGGGAAAAAGGAGGCAAAGATTTGCATAGTCAGAAAGATTTCAATCCAAGCCAGTATGGGGGTGCATGCCTGTAATCCCAGCACTCACGGAGGCTGAGGCAGGAGGACCCCAGTTTGGAGTTCAGTCTGGACAACTTAGTAATGTACAGAGACTTTGTCTCTAATAGCAGATTAGGATAAGATAGAGTAGAGTAAATTAGAGGAGAATATGCTGGGGCTACAGCTCAGGACATAGACATAGATTCTGGGCTGAATCCCCAGTACCACCAGAAAGAAGAAAAAGAGAAGAGAGAAATGGAGGGAGGGGGGGAGGGATAGTAAGAAGAAGGAGAAGGAGGAGAAGAGGAGGAGGAAGGACGAAAGAGAGAGAGAACACGACAGACTTGAACATCTGCTATACTCTTAGAACTGCGTAGCTTGCTGTCAGTCATGGGCCCATCTGATCCTCCACCTGCTCGTCTATAAAATGGCCCTCCCAGTGACCACCCAGCCTCTCCTAGGAAACAGGGCTGCGCCAGATCACTCAGCATTGTGATAATGCCTCAATTTTATTCAGTGCTTTCCAAGACTCCATCAAACTTTTCACCTGACAAACAACACTTCCTCACCACATTCTCAACAGATGCCTGGATCTTAGAGCTCTCTAGTTACAAGTGAGAGAAACCAACTCTAACTAAAGCATGCAAGGAATCTTGAGATGACAGAAACCTCTAGGGAGGCTACAGAAGCAAGGTGTTCTGGTCAGCTAAACACCAGGGGAAACTGATCCTCAGCTCCCAGCTTCCCCAGTCCTGCACGTCTCTGCTCAGGGTCACAAATTCAACATCTGAGAGTCGAGCTGCAATCCTAAGCCCATTCCTACCCCAATACCCCCACACAGACCAGTGCAATGGAGGGGATGCTTCCCAAGGCATGGCTGCCACTTTGTCATCCATCGGAAGGCTAGATCTGCAGAGATCCACAGTCCACTCCAACTGCCATCGCTGCTGTTCTGGGATGAATGCAGGTGGCGAGAGTCGGGGCTGGAAGAGAATTAGTGGTCAAGGAGCTTCTTGAGACATCCACACAGGTGCTCTGTCACCAGGCTACTGCTCCACAGTGACAGGGACAAGAAGGAAGGCACAGTGTCTAGTTGAGAAGATGGGTTTACTTGGGCCTTGAGAAAGAAAAAGAAAACAGGACAACACCAAGACTTCTGGTTGAGAACAATAGTCAGTGCTGTGACCATCTTATTCCACCCCTCGAGCTGCTTTTGGCAAGGGAGGGAATCTACACACCTGGTATATGGCACACTGAGCCGGATGCATTCGTGTAGGGAACACAGGCACACAACATGCATGTGGACCATGGTACCTGCAAGTCTATTTCAACAAGCACTTTCATTGAGCTTTAAAAACTGCCCTCCTGTTTCTTTATAGTTTGCCAAACGTGTTGGAAATTATCTCTTGATTCAGTGCAGTATTTTTCAAC
Organism: Heterocephalus glaber; assembly: GCF_053883595.1. NCBI lineage: Eukaryota > Metazoa > Chordata > Mammalia > Rodentia > Bathyergidae > Heterocephalus > Heterocephalus glaber. The sequence continues at coordinate 9,148,805 of NW_028258435.1, forward strand.
TTGCAAACACTTTCAAGTCCTTCTGGCCTTTCCTCTGTATGTTAACTGAGCCCTAGTCTGGGTTTCCCTGAGCACCAAGCCTACCTGAGCTCCATGCTGGGTCAGGCACCAGAGCGCAATGTTCAGGTTGAACGAATGGGGGTGTTGGGGGAGCAGCACAGTTTACCCCAAGACTAAAAATATCGTCTCAAATTCTAGGATTATTGGTTCACTCCTCCTCGAGACTATTAGAATGAGAGCTTCAAGAGTTCAGAGACTATTTTGGTCGGAAGCCTGAAGTTCTTCGAAATAACAGCAAGCAGCTGCTGTTCCCTGTTCTCTCTCCAGCTATAAATACAGGGCACTTGTAGAAAATTTTGAGTCAGCCACAGAGGGTGTGAGCTTTTTTTTAAGTTTTTTTCCCCATTGTGTTGTATTTCTCTATAGTGTAGAGGTGGGGGATTAACAGGCTCTGTGAAAACTAAGTTTCTTTCTCCCCAGGAGAAAGTGAGCTCACAGCATCATTGTTCTGCATGGAGGAGGCAGGACTCTGATGGCCACAGGAAAGCAAGGCAGTGGACTCATGTCACTGTTCTTCTGGTTCTTTATCACCCCAGGCTGCACAGGCTGCAGAGCGGAGCAGAGGCGAAGCAAGGTCCATAGCATCTCAAACCTGATCTTCGTTCTGCCAGTGTCCCTCTGGCCTCTCAGGAGACATGTACAGTTTTCTGAGACTGTGTCCTCACCTGACGTCAATGGATGGGACTAAACACTGTCATTCTCTTGTTCTTTTATTCATGACCGTCATGCAAGCTCTTCTCCTTGGACGTGAGATGCGTTGGGATTAGATACAGCACACCTTGGTACTCACATTGGCTCACGTCCATTGGAAAAGGAAATCATGTTCCACTTGACCTCCTACTCTAACAAGTGACCCATTGTGGATGGAACTGGGACCACCCCAGGGAGTTCCAGCAACCAGGTGTGGAGGGAAGGCTGTTCCTGTACACCTGCTGAGCCTTCCACTGGCCCCACCCCACCTCGCTGCCTGTGCTATGCTGGGCCGGCTTTTGGGCCAATGTGGATGGGCTGCCGAGTGACATGGCTGGGATCCAGCCTCAGAGCAAGCTTCGGCTCATGGAGAAAGTCTGGTGCCCAAAGCAAGGAAGACCTTCTTACTCTGGGTCATCGGTGGGGTTTCCCCCACTTCTTTGGGACTGCTTCTGGTGGGTCAGTGTTTCTAACCTTCTGTGAACTAATGCTTAGGAGAGAGACTGACACAACTAAGCATTGGTTAGTACAGTTTGAGTGTCCCACTCCAACATGTTTGGGTCCACAAGTACTTTGGATTCTTTTCAGATTTTGAAATGCATATTTTGAAATACATATGGTGATATCTGGGGTATGGGACCCAAATCTAAATGTAAAATTCCTTTATGTTTTTTATGTGCTTGCTAGACATTACCTGAAGGTAACTTTATATGACATTTTTAGTGTGCCTGCTTCTGGCTGCCACCAATCCCCTGATGGTGGGGTGAAATTTTCCTTTGGTGGCATGGGAACAGTGTTCAAAAGCTACCGATTTTGGAATATTTTATATTTTGTACTTTTGGACTCTGGATGAACAACCTGTAGTTTGCTTGTTGTTTATTTATTTAATTTGAGAGAGAACTATGAGCAACTCTGGATTGAAATGGTTCTTCAGAAGTTGATGTGAGCTTTTTTTAATTAAGAAAATTATTAAGAATCATGACAGCGGATTGTATACTCAGGAAGAAGACTGAAGGTAACCCAGCTTCCTCCACTCTTGCCAGTATCTTGCCATGGAAATAGAAGAAACCAACTGTACTAATCTGCACTGCATTTAGAAAGACAATTGTTTGGGTGACCTCGGTAAAAGCAGCTGTGTAGACAGACTCACAAGGTGGGCAGTGCTGCCACTCGGCTCTCCGTGCCATCCCTGTGTGCAGCGTGACATGGGTGGTGTCACAGTGACCTCTGCCCCCGACTCCTGCCCCTCCCTTCTCCCACCGAGGCCAGCTGGACAGACTCCAAGGAGAAGCTGCTCTGAAGGACGGCACTACTTAAGGCTCAGAGCTGTGGTGGGGTGAAATGGCTAAGGGTCTGCACATTTTCTAGCCATGTTTCTAGGAACAAACAAGAGAGATAAAGGAGGATGCAGGAAGGAGAAATGAGATCAAGAGCTCTGTCATCCTGCATGCGGACCCACCGAGAGTTGCCCACTTCGGTATCAGTGTGACCCCTAGCAGCTTCTTCATTTCTTTTTCTTCACTTATGTGTTCTTAGGCCACATCATACAGGCTTGGCCAACTCAGAGGTCAGCAAAAGTCTTTGCCTTCCATTCCTGCAGACACGTGGACATTGTGCAGATAATGACGCCAAATACAGGGTGGCCCACTGGGCACGAGTGTGGTTGCGGAGGAATCTGGCCCATACCTAGCTTCCCAGCACAGGGAAGAGGCCAGGCCACAGGCTACTGGGATGATCTGGAGGTGCAGAGGAACCGGCCAGGAGAAGCAAAGGAGGGGGCAGCACAGAGCAAAACAAAACCAGAAAGAGCAGAGCCAGGGGCCGAAATCTCAGGTCATGAGGGCAGGAAGGTGACAGAGGAGGGGCTGAGTTCCCATGTGTATCGCATGTGGATTATACATATGTGTGCCATGTACATATACATGGAAGTTCTATATATACATTTATATGCATATACGTGGTGTGATGAAAATACATGGTGAACATTTACATTAAAAAATATGTATTACAGTAAAAGATCCACTGCCATGAATCCCTCAGAATCCTCCTCCTTGACTTGAACACACTCATCCCATCATCCTTGGCACTTCCTGAAGCAGCTCTGGAGTCCTCTTTCCTGAGGATATTTACCAGGTGTGATAAAAAAAAAAAAATACAGTACATGCTGCTGCCGAGCACCATCCAATGAAAAGGGAGCTCATAAAAACACGACGCTGTGTCCTCATCCACCTTAGTCACCAGATCTGGCACCGTGTGACTCCTGGCTCTTCCCCAAAGTCACAATGGCCATGAAAGGGAGATGTTTTGAATCCATTCAGGACACTGAGGCAGCCAGGACAGTGCAGCAAGACCCTCAGGAAAGAGGACTCCAGAGCTGCTGCAGGAAGAGGAAAGGACGATGGGATGAGTGTGTTCAAAGCCAGGGGAGGATTTTGATCGGGATTCATGTCAATGAGTCACTGAAATAAGTTTATTATTTAAACATTCACCTATTTTTTTATCACACCTCTTTATGTGCTATATTATTTGAGCAATGTTTTTGGGAGTCAGCTGCTCCCCCCCTCCAGCTCATCCTTTAATGTGCACGAGCTTCAGGTTAGGAAGCAAGATGTGCACTCACGAGGAAAATCACAGAAGCTATGGGAAAGCAGAAAGCCACCTTGCATTTACTGATGGCGCTGCAGCATATGTGTGATTTCCAAGCCCAACACTGAAGCGTCACAGAGAGCTGACTTCTCTCCTGGCATCTGTGGGAAGCCATGGATGGGAACAGAAGTGCGGGCCCATTTTACCCGGATCTCCACTGTTCCACTGGAAGATGTCATCGGTGAGATCGAAAGGAGGCTCACCACGTTGTCAGCTCCGCGTCCACCGAAGGAAGCCAGAACCCTCTCCTGCTGTCTTCCTGGGGTCGTCATGCCACCTCCATCTGAGCCCCAGCCAGCTGCCATGCACGGGGCTTCTGCACAGGCTGCCTCGACCTCAGCAGGCAACATCTGGGAAACAGCCCTGCGTTTCCCAGACTCCGCACATCTGTCTGCCTGCACGGGCAGCAGAGCCCAGGGCATGTGCGTGGCTGAAGCCTAGCTCTTGTTCCCCTCCAGGCTCTGGCCGCTCCAGCAGCATCTGCTCTGGGCAGTGCTGCCCGTTCCTCCTGAGATGCACTCGTAGCTGCAGCCAGCCGGGTGGGGTGATCTGATCAATGACAACTGCAGCCTGACAGGTGCAGGCGGGTGCCCTGGTGGACCCCATCCTGTGGCTCGGGACCAGCACATTCCCAACAGGAAGGGCTGCCTGTCGTGATCTGCACCTGGCTCTGAGCGTGCAGCATCGGGAGAAACCATGTTTTTTATCAGTCCCACCAGAGCAGACTTCTGCACACAGCATCCCTCATTCCCAGGTGCTGCACCTCCAGGCGCACTGCATTTGTCCTCGGGCAGCCTGTGGCCATACCCTTCGTTACCCTGGGCGTCTGTCTTGGGATTGAGGGTCTTCTGCTGAAGCAGATGAAATAGACGCATACTTCCCGCCCCATGGAAAGGCTCTGTGGGTAAAAAAGAAATGAGAGAGGCTTTGCTGCGGCTTTACCTCTGCCATCATAGCCCTCGAAGGAGCACCATTTGGCTGCTAAAGAGGGCACAGTGTGTTCACCTGCGTATCTGCGTGTGTGTCTGCAAACTGAAGCAGCACCGAGTCCATCTTCCCCCAAAGAATGGCCATGTCAAGAAATCAAATAATAACAAGTGCCAGGGAGGCTACTAGGAAAAAGGGAACCCTTTTATTTTGTAGATGGGAGTGTAAACTAGTAGAACCATCATGGAAATAAGTGTGGGGATTTGTCAAAAAATTAAAACTAGAAATTCCATTTGACCTAGCTATACCTTACTTCTAGATGTCTTCCCAAAAGAGTTAAAGACCTCATATCACAGTGATCCATGCACACCCAGGTTTATAGGAGCACAACTCATAGCAGCTAAGTCTGGAGCAGCCTATATGTCCATCAACAGATGAACAGATACAGAAAATGTGGTATTTACACAGTGGAGTACTACTCTGGCATAAGGATAAACTTAAATCATTCATAGGAAAATGGATGCACCTTGAGATCATAATGTTAGGTGAAATAAATCAGACACACAGGCTTAAATATCACATAGTTTCTCTTGCATGAGGAAACCAACATTCAAATAAAGAGCAAAATAAAAGATAGATAATAGGAAACAGAGAGAGAGATCTTTCTCAAAGGGGAAGGGACCAGGAGATGGGGAGGGAAAGTAACAGGGATGAATAAGGAATTGAGATGTGGGGGGGGCCTGGGGCTCATTTTTACTTTGTTTTGTTTTATTTTGAGGCACTGGCTTTGATCCCAAGGCCTTCACACTGAGCTACATCCTCAGTCCTTTTGTAATTTTTTGCTTGGAGAGGGGGTCAGTTGAAGTTGTTGAGCTGCCCTGGATGACCTTGAACTTGTGATACTCCTGCCTCAGCCTTCCAAAGTACTGAGAGGACAGGCTTGTGCCAATGTGCCCGGATTTGGGGTTCCGTTTTAAAACACAACATGATCTTGGGGTGCCAGACTCTCAGGCCCAGACAGCCCACCCTCACTCACAGTGGGCACCTGTAATTTCCTTGGGAACAGCAGAGTCCAGCAGAACAAAGCGGTTCTGTCGTAAATCTTGCTAATTCCAATTGGGTAGGGCATTAGTCATTAAGCACTGGTAAATGACCAATTTTCTATCACAGCTGTTTGCAGCTATATTTGAATGCAGAACATAGACTTCAGGCCACACATAGCAGTAACATTTGCAGTTTCTGGTGGCAGCATGCTCCCTGCCATCAGCTGCCTTTAATGGCTGGAGACTCCTGGTTCCTCCTTGGGCTACAGAGATCTTTCCACTCATGCCAACTCTTTTTCTTCTCCATGATGGTTCTAAAGTGAGCGGAGGATTTCACATGCTGCCAGGTATGCAAGGGTTGGAGAACAACAAGGCAGCACGTGGAAAGGGACAGGCAGCATTCTGAAGCTGGGGCATGGAAACAAACAACATCATCAGACGTTTAGCATGTGGATAGAAAGGTTCCTATTTTGACCTGCATGTTACTGAATACGACTTTGTATGCAAGCTGATTTTTCTGGGAATTGGAATTTAAAAAGGATCAAGTTGTGATATATACAGATATATCTCTCTATATATCTATATATATCCACTCCCAATGATGAATGGACTTACTATGTATTATGAACATACGATAATATAAAAAGAAAATGAAAAGAACTGGAATGAAACTATCCACGACGAGAAAAAAAAATGCCTTCTCTGTTGCTGGGTATGTTTTCTGTCAAACTGCATTTATTAGGTAAAAATCTATTCTCCTGTGACATAAACCCTGCCTAGAAGTTGGGGCTGTTGTGATGAAGTTGGACCACTGAGTCCCAGACAGGGGTGATCCCGCCCCCAAGGGACTTCAAGTTGGCACAGCTGGGGACGGTGGCAAGCTGCTGCTGGCATCTCCCAGGTAGAGGCCAAGTGTGCCATCCAGCATCCTATGGTGCACAAGACACACATGTGCGCATGCGTGCGCTCACACACGCACGACTGACCCAGCCAAATGTCCACCTGGGAAGCTGAGAATCACACAAGCCCAGAACACGCCTTGGCTTTGCTACTTTTGAGCTGGGTAATTTGGGGCAAGCCCTCAACCTTGCGAAGGAGAGCAAGGGTATTCAAGAGCCTGCCGGGTCAGCCGAGTGGCCGTGGAGGGCAGAGAGAAGAAGGGGCAGGGGCTGGGAGAGCTCAGCAGCCACTGCGTGCTACAGAGGGGCCACTGCACCGACAGCGCTGGCTAAGCGAGTGCAGCCAACCCTGATGGTAACAAAGGAGCTGGATGTACCGCTCACGGCCTTCTGCAGGGCAACTGTACATGGTCCGGAAGGCCTGAGGTCCCAAAGGTAAGCCGCTCCCTTCCCCGAGGGACCAGAAGCCACCCTGTGTCTAATTTGAATCCAAGATAAGAGGAAATCATATTTTCACCACAGTCTCTGCCCATGTGGTTTGCCATAGGGACTCCAGCGTCTGCTTTTACAAAGTCAGTGGAGCCACTAGCTCATCAAAGCCACCAAACCATCGAGCACTGTGGTTCGGACCTGTAACCCAGCACTGTGGTAGGTTGAGACAGGAGGATTGCAACTTCAAGCCCAGCCTGGACAGCTTAGTGACTTTGTGAGATACTGACTCAAAATAAAAAATATAAAAAGGCTGGGGATGGAGCTCAGTACAAAAACCCTTAGGTTCAATCCCCAGTATCCCAAAGCAAACCTATGGGCTGCAGAGCATCACATGGTCTACAGGTGAGTTTGGACTTGAAGCATTGTTTGCTTTGGAATCTGTGGCCTTCCTTTATGTTAGGAAGAAAAACTAACGTATGAGCAAGCAACCTGAGACCTAGAGGATAGAAAGTAGCCTGGCATAGTCCTATTCATCATGGAAAAAATATTATGGACAATAGAAACAGCCAGAAACATAAAATTAAGAATATACAATGTAGGGAACAGGGAAAGGGGACGTCACTAGAACCTCTGTGGTAAGTCCTCATCTCCTGCAAGCCACGGCAGCACAAGTCAAATTACAAGAAAAGTAGAAAAGAGACTGAGAAGAAGCAGAGCTTTGGGTCTGATCAGTGCTGCTCTGGGCAGCAAAGACAAAAACCCCTGCCTTTTATTACCACACCTTTTATTCAGTCCATTCGGAGAAACAAATGTAACAAATGACTTGCAGAGAGTTCAGTACATCCGGGTAAACAGGATGTAACAATCCAAGAACAATGAGGAACTGAGTAGATGAAGGTTTTGTTCCTCCCAGGATGTCTTCAGCTGGTGTAATCTTGTCCTGGAGCATCACAGCATCACCGGATCATTGAGGTCTCAGTTGTGACCGGAGGCCAAAATGGAATTATGTCTCGGAATTCCATAGCTGGGCTGTAGGCAGGAGAACTAGGCTAACCAAATGATTTTTCCCTAAAATTATGTAGCATTGCTCCCAACAATACGACACATTCATAGCAATTAAAATCACATTTCTGAAAATTTTTTATTACACAGGCCAATTTTCATTATATGTTTCTGAATGAAAAAGTGCATGTATTGTGGTCTGATTAGGGGGTACTATAGATTGAACCCAGTGTTTTCATACTGAGCTACTGACTCAGACCTTTTGTTTTTTATTTATTTATTTTCATTCTGAAATAAGATCTCACTAAGATGCTAGGTCACCCAGGCAGGACTGAAACTTGAGATTCCCTCTGCCTCAGCCGCCCAGAATGCTGGAATTATAGGCATGCACCGCCTTGCCCAATTGCAATCTGAATTATTAAGGATTAATATCTACAGAGATGTAGAAATGTGAATAAAAATAGGTATATGAGTGGATGATAGGGTAGTTAAATGACCAGAAAGATGGATGAAAAGAGAGACAAAGAAAAATGAATGGACTGCAATTATTTTGGTGTGCTGGGATATGTATTCTCTTCTTTATGCTTTTCAGGGTTTCCAAATTCCCTAGAAAATGAGTACACATGATTTTCAAGTTAGGAGCCAAAACCCAGTCATTTTTATTTTTTACTTAGAAACAAGGTCTTGCTCAGTCGCTAAATTGCCCAGGGAGGACTCTAACTTGTGATCCTCCTACCTGAGCCTTCCAGAGTGCTGGGCTGACAGGCGTGCGCCAGCACTGAGACCTTTTCTGGAGAAGAGCTTGCAGTGGTTTCTGTCACCCAGGCCAATAGCCAGGCCTGGTCCTCACAGGCCTTCCTCGGATGATGTGTGTCCCCACCTTGTCATGAAGCACCTGATGTGTGTCCCCACCTTGTCATGAAGCACCTGTCTGAGCCACAGAATGTGCTGCTGCCACCACTCCTCTGTCCCCAGACTGTCTCTTCTTCCCTGCTAAACACTAGCAACCTATATTTTGCTAAATCCTGTCCCTTGTCCCTCACCTGTTCCCCGGACTCAGAAAGTAGCAGCTATACCCCAGTGTAACTCCCACCCACCTCTATTCCCAGCCTAAGCTGCCACCACCTTTCTGCCCACCCCACTCCTCTGCTTTCACTACAACTTCCCCTGGATTCACTGCTAGGTCCAAGCCCTGAAAAGCATTAGGACCCAGTTCTAGTGCCTCCCCATCCTCCTGAACTTTGCTGTTGCCCAGTTAATGATGAGGGGACCTCTCTCCTCCCATAGAAGCTGTGCCTGTCCTGGGAGCTCACCCTGTGACCTGTTGTGGCTCTCCTGTAAGCATCCCCAGGTGGATTCCACTTGTGGACCGCCCCCGTGGCCCGCTGGGACCACATGGTGTTTTGAAAGACTGCTTAACATTTAACGCCATGGCATTGGGACAAGTCTGTTTTAAATCTAAAAACAAACCACTCGGTTTTTAGAAAAATTAATTTTCCAGTAACGTATACCAGGAGTGTAGTAACAGATGTCCCTTGGGTATAGTGAAACGTACACTCATTAACTATATGTAAATCCAATTATTTTTAAATCACATCTCCATCCAATAGCTCTGTATCCTCCATTCTTGGCCATTTCTGAAGGCCAACCCTTGCTCCAAAACAAGGAAAGGGCTGACAGTCAAAGTGAGGTGTGGATTTCTGCTCCACACAGTATGCTGCACATTTTTTCCTCAATTATAATTTCAAGTGATGCTTATCTTTAAAAATGAAATCACGGAATATTAAAATGTCTGCAAAATCAAAGCAGCCTTTTCCTCTCACACATCCACAAAGAGCCTTTAATTCAGTACTTATTTTATGGAGAAATGATTAGGTGATCATGACTAATATTTCTTATGCTCCATCCAAACTGTTTTCACTGATATTTGATTGGATGACATTTTATGTAACACTGGTATCTTCAACTATTTCACCAGCTATCACAAAATCAGCCTTAATATTGCATTTTAAACTTCTGGTGAACTTTGGAATTAATTTAATTAGTGGTACTTTTCCCATAGGAATCCAGCTAAGAAAGTATGTGTAATAATAAACTGCCAGCTTGTGTAGAATGAACAGACTTCACTAAAAGAACCACTCAGGCAAACCCCACCCTTGACCTGGAAGATGACTGTGATGGTTCCCATCAGACAGAGGGGGAGGTGGAAACTGAGGCTGTCTGGGATATTTGTCCCAAATCCCAAGTGGAGGTTCAGCTTAACAGTGTCAATTTGATTGGCATGGGAGCCACCCACAGATTGGAGTACACTTCTCGGTGTGCCTGTGTGTGCCGTGGAGGTGTGACCTTTGATACTATGCCTGGTCCCTCCCACCTTCCTCTCTGGCACTGTTCCTCTGCTCTGCTTCCTGTCCACCATGAACTAAGCAGCTGTGCTCCACCATGCCCTCCTACCATGATGTTCCTCCCTTGGAGTAGTTGACCATGTACTGAATCCTCTAAAGCCATGAGCTGAATGAGCCTCCCCTCCTTTAAGCTGTGTGTTGGGTCTCATGTCTCAGCAATGGAAAAACTGACCATTAATGCCTTGTGCAAAGGAGACCCGAACCCAGCTCTGTCATGTCTCAGCCTATCCCATGGCCCTGGTTGGCTGCCCTAATCAAACCCCTAAATCTGAGCTGGGCATAGAAGTCGTTTTGTTGCTGTGGACCCCAACTCTGCCTTACCCTTTTCCTGAGCTCTTCCATCACCCGGTGAAGGGCACAAAGACCCTGTCTTCTCCCAGGGCCCTCTGAAAAGGGCCCCACCTCCCTCCTTTCCAGAAGGAAAACTGGGCAGCCAGTTACACCACTGGCCAGACCAATGCAGCTCCAAGAACAATTTCACATAATCTACTCCAGAGGGGCCCACTCCGCCGAGGGGACGCCATCCTTACAAACAGTAAAGGTGGTGTAAACAGGAAGCCTTGCCAGACAGCCAGATTTCCCTGGAAAACCTGTTTGCCAATGGAACCAGCTTCTGCATTTTTCCACTCAGAAAATCTTCCAAATCTTCTATCTAAATAGAATGGCGTAAGTGGTACCAACATTTTGAAGAAAAAAAAAAAAGCAACATAAAAGAAAAAACTATTGTCATCCAGGCCCCACTGGGGTGGGGAGAAGTCCTACCTCCTGGGAGGGGCCACAGGGGCACTCCTCTATCCCTCACCCCAAATTCCCTCCCTATGTATCCCCATTTGTCGCCCTCCATGGGCTCTTGGGACCCCAGTGGCACATATTAAAGTGCTATTAAAGGACACATTTTGCAGCAGGTAGAATTTTCATAATCATTTTACATGGGTCTATTTAAGCTGTGAAAAGCTGTTCCTGCTTCATTTGAAGACACAAGCTGGGGCAATAAAAAAGCTCTTAGGTCACCTCATCTATCCCTGCTGGCACCTCTTTTAGATCATCCAAGCAGATTTTTGTAACGAAACAAGTGGCCACTACTGCCTGAGAAAAACCATTCCACCATCTAACAGAGGGCCACATGCAGACTTTCCCAGCTCCCAAATGAACTTTTCCTCTTCCAACTTGACTCTACAAGCTCAAAGCAAAAACCCTTCCTCTGTAAAATGATCTCCCTGCCATGCATGTGTCAGACACTCCCCTCCCTGTTGGGCCAACTGAGGCTAGAGGTAGGGATGGGAAGATGTGGCCCAACTGTCCACCAAGCAAGCAGAGAGGTTCAAATGCTAGGAGCCTGGCCTAGGAGGACAGCATCCCGAGAGGACTGAAGCATGCTCACAAGAATGGTTGTTATGGTTTAAATCAAAAATGTCCCATAATGTGCTTAGAGGTGAGGTTTGGGAAGGTAACTGAACTATGGGTACTGGGCTCATCAGCCATGAGCTCATGGCTGAATGTGCTCTTGGGGGCCTGGCTGGAGGAGGTCACTGAAGTGAGACCTGGAAGGCTGCGTTCCTGTCCCCAGCTCCTCCCTTCTCTAGCTGCTTCCTGGCTGCCATGAGGTGAGCAACTCTCCTCCACCAGGCCCTTCCACCATGATGTTCCTGCTTTGGAGCTGGCTAACCATGAACTGAATTTCTGCAAACTATGAACCAAAATAAACTTCTCTTCCTTCAACTTTCAGGTGCCATATATTCTGTCCCAGTGACGGGAGAGTGACTAATACATTCTCCAGGGAAATCAGCCTTATTTCTCCTACAGTGACCTCTGAAAGGAAGGACCTTGTGACCTGACGCACAGGCATCAACTGGGAGGACACGCAAGTGCTGAGTCCCGGTCGCCTCTCACAGGGGCCCCAGGGTGTCCCTTCCCAAACCACACCAGGAAGCTCTGCCTGCAGGCCTCATTCTCAACCCTGACTGCAGAGCAATTCCCTGGGGCCTTGTTGCCATTAGGTGCCCAGATCTCATCTGACTGGTCTGGGATGTGGCTGCTCACCGATTGTTGTGAAAGCTCTGGTGTTCAGCCAGGGACAGAGCTGCTATGAGACTTAGAGTGCCTCAGAGCTGTGGAGCACACCTTCCCCCTTGCACCTCACACATACTGTACCCTACACACCCCTGAGCCATACTCTGTCTGCAAGCCCTTGCCTTGAATCCCCTTGCACAGGGAAGTGCAGAGGGGGAGCCAGGGCTTCAGTCTGTCTCTGCTTTCTTTCTCTTTTCTTTATCTCTCTTTCTCTCTCTCTTCTTTCTCTTTATTTCTTTTTTCTCTTTCTTTCTTTCCTTCCTTCCTTCCTTTCTTCTAATGGGCATTTAACCCAGAGCCTTTCCTCTCAGCTTCATCCCAGCCCTTCTTTCCTTCCTTCCTTCCTTCCTTTCTTTCTTTCTTTCTTTCTTTCTTTCTTTCTTTCTTTCTTTCCTTCTTTCTTTCTTTCTTTCCTGCTTTCTTTCTTTTTAATTTTGAGACAGAGTCTCCCCGGGTTGCTAAGCTGCTAAGGCTGAGCTCAACTTACAGTCCTCCTGCCCCAGCCTCTGGATGCTATGATTACAGATGTGCACCACTGCATGTGGCTTGTCTCGTCTTTTACAGCTGTGCCCCTTGGCGAATGTCCTGACCTGACCAATAGGCATGCCGATCTGTGAAATGAAGTAGTACCTGTCTGCCAAGCCTAGGATGAGAGAGGGGAGGGCAGAGACTACAGGCAGCGGACCCCTTCTGCCTCTTCACCTGCCACAGGACCATAGCACTCACCCCAGAGAAATACCTGTAAAACCAAAACTGCACCCAAAGAGCTGGTGGGGGTCTAGCTGTCCTCCAGCACAGAGCCTCAGCCAAGGATGGAAGAGTGGGAACAGACTGGACACTCGCTGGCAGTTGGGCCAGGAAGGGAAGGCATAGGAAGGGTCAGGAAGGGCTGGGGGACCCATCCTGCAGACCCCTTCCAAGGAGTAATGGATTGAGTGCACAGGCCAGAGGGGGCATGAGAATTGGGCCAGATATTAGCCAAGAGCCACCATCCCAATGGACACCTACCTCCTGCCTGGGCCTGCCTGGGAGGCCGGTCCACTGGGCTTCCCTGGTCTCCCTCCCCTCTCTCCACAACAACCAGTCAGCAGCTCTCAGGGCCACCTGCCACTGGACTTGTCTTGCAACTCTGAGACACTCGTCTGTCCCCCACCAGACCATCACTGGACAACAGAACCAGGCCCTTCTCCTTTTGCTAAAATCATGAGCACCATGGTCTGCTTCAAGGATGCTGGTGAAGGCCAGGTGATCTTCCTGTGTATCCTTCCCCCATAGACTGCAGGCTTCTGTCTTGCCCAGCCTGCAGTGCATGCACACTTGCACACACGGGTCCCGCAAGGTCCCACTATTCACACACACACACACACACACACACACACACACCCTTCTAGAAATCCTATTTTCTAACCATGACAAATGCCATTGCTGAAAATAAAAGCTTGCTTTGCAAATGGCCAAGCCATGGCATAATGGAATTGCTAGCCCTTCTTCCCTCACAAGATGGCATCTCCTTCATGATGCATCCTCTAGCTTCAGTTTGCTTCTGAGCTTTACCTGTTTAGAAGCCACATTCATCATTATCCATGTAGGTACATTTCCTCTTCTGTGGTGGTCACGCTAACCAAGGTGTAAGACTGACTTACAAACCTCGTGCGGAAGGATTCCTGGCTGAGCTACCAACCTTGCCTGGGTCAGTGTTGCCTTAGACATGTACAGGAAGCAATGACTGTCTCTTTCCAAGTACAGCCCGGGTCTGCAGCCTGGAGAGCTATTCTCACGTGTGCAGGAGTTGTGCTCTGCTGCTCCTGACTCGAGCTGGCTTTAGAGAGCTTGACCTCCACAGAGAGAGATGAGGGCACCAACACCACGGTACAGCCTCATGTGCCACATGTGCTAGTCCGCCGGTGCCCTATCCTATGTTTCACGGTTTCTTTCCAGCCCTGCCTACTTGACAGCACTTACTGGTATGTTAAGGCACAATCCAACCATTATTCTTTGCCTAAAATTTTTATTTTTTCAGCACTGGGATTGAAGCCAGGTCCTTTATACTGAACTACATCTCTAGCCCATTTTTTTATTTCAAGACAATTTCTCCCAAAGTCACTCAGTTTCCCAGGCTGGGCTCGAATTTGCATACTCTTGCCTCTGCATAAGATTGTTTGATTGTTTGCACCTCACAGGCCCATCCTTCAGAAACCTGCACATTAACCCACATTCTTAGGACACAATGTGTCACGTGCAAAGCAGCCTAGAATATTAGGTCCAAAGCCCACAGAAACAAACAAGGCACCCCAACTCTTGAAGAACCAACAGCAGGAATTCATAGCTATGATTTCATCTAACTCTGACCTCTGGAAAGGTTGTAATAAAGAACTCCCAAATTTCTGTCCATTTATCACTATTTAAGTCAGTATTGTGTTGTGAACCAAAAAACCAAGTCTGGTTGAGTTAGGCGTGAAGGGATTATACTGAAATGCTGCAGGTTAACTTGAGAAATTGCTGCACGGACTTGGACACCATATGTCCACGTAGAATATCAGGAGCAAGTCCTTAAGGCAGGCCACAGGAGTGGTGGGCAGCTTCTGCCCAGTACTCGTCTGCATCTTGCACCCGACACTGCTTAGCCACTCCTGGAGGAGACTCCAGTCTGACTCCCTCGGGACATGGGCAGGTGTAGCCATGGCTACACCGCCTGATCTCTGTGATCTCTGCATCCCCTGCAGTGTACAGCCCTCAGTGTATCTGCCTGATGGTGGACCCTATGGCTGTGCCCAATCTGCAGAGCAAGCACCTGGCATGTGAAACTTCTGTGTCCCACCAAAGCTCAAGGGAGCCCTGCAAAAGTCACAAAGGTCTCCAGACAGAGGAAAGATGCTAAGCTGCTGGCAGCCGAACAAACAATATGTGCCCGTTATGTTAAGTATCTTGTTAAGGAAATTGGAAATTTGAGGGAAATTCGGAGCAATGGCCTGAGCCAATATCATGGCTTGGATCTAGATTCCCCACACCAAAGCCTCTTGCATTCATTCATAGGTGGGGGGTTTTGGAGGTGGCTGCAGCTAGGGTGATAACTGAATGAGTTTAGCATAGTGCTAGGTGTGGATAATAGAAGCCGAACACTGGGTGTGGGTAGCACCAATAGGCTTGTAGCCTGGATGAAGTAAAAGGGAGAAAGGGAAGGCAGGCTTGCTGCTGCTGCTGCTGCTGCTGCTGCTGCTGCTGCTGCTGCTGCTGCTGCTGCTGCTGCTGGTTGACTGCCTTCCTGCTTGCTCTGCCAAGGACTCTTTTCCTCTGCAATGGCCCTTCCTCTGCCATGCTGCCCTGCCTTGGACACAGCCAACTATGGACAGAAACCTCTACAAACTGTGAGCCAAAAATAAACCTTTCCCTCTTTAGCTTTTGGGTGTTGGGTGTTTTGTCTCAGAAAAAAGAAAAGTAATTAAGACAGCCAATGTCTGCTTCAAGGCACAACTTAATGCCATTGCTGGAACTCAGTGCCAGAGTGCTTGCTCAGCTATGGATGAAGCGGGGGTTCCATCCCCAGAACCTGAAAGCAAGACCTAAACTAGACTGAAGAGGAAGAGATGAGTAGGAAGAAGTGAAGCTCCCTATTGCTCTCCTATTCTTAAAAGGGGAATTATAGAAATGCACATGGAATCAAGTGTGGGTTGTAGAGGAGCCCTAGAGAGGATTTCATCAGTCTCCTTTCCTTACACATTAAACCAGGCCAGGGGCCGACCCCAGGCACACTGCTGGTTAGGAGCCAAGATCAATCCAGAACCTCAGTCTCCAGCTCTCTATCCAGTTATCATTTACTAATTAGTATCTTGGAAATGTTTACTCTCTAAATTACCTCTGAAATAAACTTGGCACAATCTAGACTCCCAGGCAGGTTGGCCCATGGCTGGTCAAAATGGTATCAAGGAAGTCTAACCCATAATAACTACATTTAACTATTAACATCAAAAATATGCAATTAGATGTTTCCCAGGAAATTTTCAGGCTCACCAGACCTAATCATTTAGGGTAAATTCATTTCCGCTAAATACAGGCTTAAAACTTAAATGATTTTTTACTTTCTCAGATCCTATAGCATGAATCTGCTGGTTGATCAATACATTCAAATGGGTCATTCTAATTGAGTGTGACATATAGAAGATATCTTTGAGCTGGACATTGTGGTGCACACTTGTAATCCACGAAGCTGAGGCAGGAAGATCCCACTTTTGATCCAATCCTGGGCAACTCAGCAGCCTAGAGCTTGTCTCAAAATTAAAAAAAAAAAAAATTAAAATGGGCTGGAGATGTATCTCAGTGTGAAGGCCCTGGGACCAATTCCCAGTACCACCAAGACAGCATCTTTGGACTATTTTCTATCAGTGAATCCAGGACACATGTTCTGGGGTATGTCCCGTATAAAAGGAGCATGGGACATTCAGCAGGCTGTCTCTTCTTAAAGGCTTCTCAAGATCCAAGCTGAGCTATAACAGCTGAAGCTGTATGTTGTCCCACTGCATCCCAAGGCCACACAGAGCTGAAGACAAAATACAGGCACCAAGAGGAAAGAGGGCTGTGGCGGGGAAGGCCTGGTCTGGTGTGAGGTCACATTCAGCAGCTGAGACCCCTGCCTATTTTACAGGATCCTTGGCCTCCAAAGGAGCCACTCCCATGTAATTAAGAAAACTAAGGCCCAAAGAGGGGATAAGGTTTTATGAAGAAAGAACAAATGGCTTCCAATAAGGAGAGGCCAGAATGCAAGGAAAGTTCTCCCGTTGCTGCAGGATGTTTCTTTTCCAGGAAGAGCCGTCTCCATGTCTTGGAAGCAGTCACACGAGACTGTGCACACCCAGTGGGAACTTTTCCTTGGACCTGTCCTGGGGTGAATGTCTGACTTCCCTTGCACACCTGGACCTGCCCAGGGTCTTTCTGAGCGGCCGGCTACACCTCTCATCCAGTCACCTCTGAGCAGGAGAACTGTCTATCTGTCCTGATCAGACACAGATGGTGGCCTGACCACTCCCTAGAGAACAGACTGGCTTTATTTCTTATGTGATCGATTTTGGAATCTGAACCCTCCAGTACTTGCCCTGGAAGAGAGGAAGTGAATTATTCAACGACACAAAGTCAAAGGATTTGCAGTACGTTTGGGCACCTGAGGAATAAGGAGCTGCAGAAAGAAGAAGTGGAGAAGCCGAAAAGCAGATAATGAGGCAAGGAACACGTTTGTGTAGATAAGGCTGAAACCAGGGAAGAATAGTGTCATGAACAACTGTCAGGAAAACTACATGAACAGCCCTGTGCCTTGCTGAGACAGAGCAGAGCTGCTCAGGGACAGACATGAGACAGACAGACAGTGCTCAGCCAGGAGGACAAAGCTCTGACCGGAAGAGAGGCAGGTAGGGAAAAAGCTGGGTTTAGAAGGGGGCAGAACCAAGTTGCCCCGGGAGGATGGACCTGATCAGAAGGGACTGGGGGACCTGAGGGTGGGGTGGCAGCTGTTGCCAAGGTCATGCGCAGCACCTGATTCTGCAGTGCTTCCGTGTCCTGCTGTCAGGGTTTCTAATCTAGGGAAAGCCTACTCCACTTCCTTTTGCTCCATCCTCTTTCTTTGGATTCTGATCTCCAACCAGATGGTATTGACATGTGCAGATATAGTTGTACATTTTTCTTGGGAAGCCTGGAAGTCATTGAATCCTTCTCAGAAAAACTCCAGGAGTAGAGAATAGGGCTAGAAGCTGAGTGTTACTCAGGGAGCCATGGAGAAAGTATAGGGGAAATTCCCAGGCCCATGGGTCTTGTGATGCTCTGGTGTCATTGCCTGATTTTCAAAAGGTTAAAAAGCACAAATCTCATAGAAAAGTTCACACAGCCCAAAGTCTTATCCAGCTTGTTGATTACTAAGGAAGCCTCTAAGATGTTACACTGGTGTCAATGAGGATTTGAGGACTGGATATTGATGGGCAATTTAATAAAGGGCTGTTAGTTCTATTTTCCAGACAGAATGAATATACTTAAGCTGCACAACTAGGGGAAATTGCCATATATATACCACATATATATATATATATATATATATATATATATATCTCACATATATACATATATACACATAAATAGATAGATAGATAGATAGATCAGAGAGAAAGAAATTATTGGGTTCCATAACCCTAGCTTTTGTTTTTGTAAGGTTTTTTTATTACCGTACCTTCAGAAGAGAAAGCTTGTTCTCAGATTCAGATATCAGCATGTTCTGGATGTCAGAAGACTAATACAGTGCTGACATTTTTAGCTCGTTCCCTGCACTGACACCATGAGTAGACTCATGGGCCATGGAAGTGAAGGAAAAAGTCTTTCGTGCAACAGAAAGGGACAGAATGCTGGAATGGCTGAGGACCTGGCAATACCTGCAGGCCAGGGTCCCACCTCTGTGGGAAACTGAGGCAGCCTCGGGGGGCCGATGCACCTAATGAGTCCTAAGTTTCCATCCATCTAGTGAGTTCACAGAAGCCCACCAGACAGGAGGGAAATCGGCTCCTGTGGACCCTCAGTCTCCTGGGCCCGGACTCAGGACCAACTAAACAACCTGAAACTTTTACACTCCATTTTTCTTGCTCTAGGAATGAAAATAACTGAGTATCTCAGCCAAATATCTTTACAGCCATAAATTTCAGTATCACAAAGAGATTTCCAAGTCCCAGTCACATTTAGATCAAGGCACATTAACATAACAGATTTCTAAGTCTAACTCAAGAATGCTGATGATCTATTACAGTTTGTCATAACGAGATTTAGCCTTTACTATAATTTAGGGCAAGAAACGCTGAATTGGAACCTTAAGTCTGAAATTGCTCCATAGAGGAAGCTCTCTTCCATCATCTAGAGAATGCACTGATTGCTGGAAATACTGCCGCACCCGTGCCATGTGTTTCTAGGTTTTAGTTTCCCAAGTGCCAGAAGCCTACCTAATTTACCACGGGGCACCTGTGGATATATTCCTAATATGGAAGAAAAACTACAATAAATCTATCCCGTCAGCTGGAGATGCCATTATAGCATCTGCGTCTTTTTCCCTTTCTTTTTTCCTAAGCAAGTATAATAATATTTAAACTGTCTTAATGACCCTCTTCCTGTTTCCAAGCAGAAATTCAGAGCTTATTTGTATATAATGTTAAAATGCTGGCGAGTGGCGACTCAGCCTGGCATTTCTAAATCCTCCATTTAGATGGAAACTGATACTTTCAAGGCCATAAAACCTTTGCCAGGGGTTAACAGCCTCAGCAAACCCAGCAGCCCCAAAGGAGTGCCTTGGTCAGGGCACAAGGACTCTGGTCTCCTGAGAGATGGAAGAGTGTGCTGAAGAAATCCACAGCCCAGGCCTCTGTGGGGGATTACAAGGCGGTTCTGTGACCGTTTTAGGCATTTCTCACATACTTTTGGCTCTGTGGAAACACATCCGTCCTCCTTATATCCACATCTGTTTTCCATGTTAGAATATAAACACACTGGAGAGTGCACAGGATGTCATTTCTATTCTGTGAGGTGAAGACACAAGCACAATGAAGTTGAGCGGGCCCACTGTGCCTTAGAGAGAGCCCTGGATTCCTCTTGGTGGAAGGAACCATAACAGTACTTCCCAGGAAGAATATGCAAAGAGGAATGGAGAAAACGGGCCTTTTTCTTGCCATGTGGGGCTCAGAGTAATGTTAAACATGTTTCCACATTTAACCAAAAAAAGGACACACACAAGGAAGGTATCAGAAAGAAGACCTTAAAATGGGCTTTTTTGTTTTGTTTTGTTGTTTTTTCCCTACTGGTGATTAAACCCAAGGGCTTTGTGTTGAGCTTCAACTCCAACTCTTTTTTAAATTTGAGATAGGGTCTCACTAAGTCACTGAGTTGCCCAGGTGGGGCTTGAACTCCGAATCCTCCTGCCTCAGTCTCCCACAGGGCTGGGATCATAGGGCATGCACCACCACACCCAGCTAGAATGTGTTCTTCATCCACATCAGGGCCATGACAGGGCTAAGATGGGGAGACTGCTGGGCGGGGTGCCCAGAGGAGCACAGAAGTGCATGCACGGAGCAGAGTGGTCAGCCTGCCTGAGCGAATGCACAATACAGCCCACACTGCAAGGACTGAGGAGGCAGGGATGCCTTCCAAACACTAACGTGCAATCCCCACTTTCATGCCAGGCACAGTGGGCAACCTTGTGGTCCCAGTGCTCAGGAGGCTAAGGCAGGGGGATTGTCTCAAGTTCAAGGCCAGTGTGGGCTACATAGTGAGTTCAAGGCCAGCCTGAACTACACAGTGAGACCCTGTCTCAAAAAACAAACAAACAGGGTCGGGGATATAGCTCAGTGGTTCTGCCGCCTGCCTCGCAAGCTCGAGGTCCCGAGTTCGATCCCCAATTCCAAATTAAAAAAAAATTAAAAACAAACAAACAAAAACACTTTCATATGTTCAGCACATCAAAATCTCACACAGTAACAAGATATGTGGGGGACATGGCTTTTAATAATTCAGGGAAATGCACTTAAGTCTCAAATATCAAAATAGGACATGGTGCATTGGAGGTGGGGATTTTCTTCCCAGGTATGGAGAAGGTCGAGGAGATTTTCCTTTATGATGTTTAAATAGGAGAGTGCAGGGGGACCTGGGACCAAGCCTCCCCTCCCCTAAGGAGATTCCTTCTGTGCCCTCGATCAGCCCAGGGCTTTGCCAGCACTGTCACACTCTCTTCCGGTGTGACAAACTGGACACTGAGTCTCTGACATTCCCTCCAACACTGTGGCGACTTGCAATTACCAAGAAGAAAAACATGGTAGGAGCAAGGAAGAGACAGCTTGGCATCCTTTGTGCAGTCCCCTCGAGTCACCGAGGAGGAGGAGGAGAGCTGTGCCGAATGTTCCTCTCCTATGCTTCATGATGATGATGTGGCCATGATTGTGTTGGTAAAACATGCGGAGCAAACCTGCTTTATGTACAGAATAAAATATTTTCTACAGCACTTTGCTTTCCCAGTAGGAATAGATTTGAATCGTGATGTGTTGTATGATTTCCTTATCTGTAAAACAGCCATAGGAATGCAAGCTTTGAACTCAGTCAGAACTGGATGCTCTGTGAGCTGGAACCTGCCGAGTCCGAGGAAGCTTCTTCCCCAGCTCCATCTGCAAAATGAGAGGACAGCCGGACAGCCGCCCACACCACTGGTGAGCTTCATTTCACAACTTCAGTTATCTGCAGTCAGCTGCAGCCCAAATATATTACTACAGGGCAAGGAGCAAGTGAGGTATCATATGACAGCCATACACACAGGCCCACATGTATAGCAGCATGACTCCCGGTAGCCAAATCTTGGAAGTGGCCCATATGTCCATCCACAGGGGAATGGTTACAGAGAATGTGACATTGACATACAATGGAGTTGCACTCTGCCATAAAGAAGGATAAACTTGAGCCACTTGTAGGAAAGATGAATGTACCTTGAGACCATAATGTTAAGTGAAAAAAAAATCAGACTCATAAGCTTAAAAATAGAATGGTTTCTTTTTCATAAGAAACACAAAATATGAATAAAAAGCAAAATAAAAGTCGATAATAGGAAGTAGGGAGAAGGATATTTTACAAAAGGGAAGAGGACCAAGGAGTGGAGGGGTGAGTGGGAGAAGAGGGGAGAGGGATGTAAAAAGAATTTAGATGTGTGGTTATCCTTGCATCCATGCCCCACAGGAATGTGGTCTTCATGCACTGTAAACATGGACTCATAAAGAGTAAAGATTTAAAAAAACATAATCTGTAGGCGAAAGACTACATTCATAGAACTATTATTTTAGTATATGGTTATAAATGTTCCATTTTATCATTAGTTGTGGTCGGTCTCTTACCCTGCCTAATGCAGAACCTGAACTTTCTACTTTTCTTTTTTTTTTGGTACTGGGGATCGAACTCGGGACAGCAGGCAGCAGAACCACTGAGCTAAGTCCCAGACCCTGTAGAACCTGAACTTTATCACACACGTGGGTGTCCAAGAAAGAGCAGTGCACACAGAGTTTAGTCCTGGCCCAGGCTGCAGACCTCACTGGGGTCTTCAGTGTGTCCTCGGGGGCACGGTGCAGCTGTGAGACTCAGCCTGAGGTGCAGTGTGTGGGACATGACATACCCCGCTGTCATCCCAGGGCCTGGAGCGCAGGACAGCGTGCGTGAGGATGGCCAGGTCCTCCCTGCAAACCCTGTTCCCTCCACTGCAGCCCGCACTTGCTCTGCACTGGGGATAGAACAACATGAACAGTTACTACTGTCTGCTTTCAAAGATCTAGTGTGGAGATAATAATGAATCAATGACACTACTGGAGATAGAATGAAAAGTTTTCATAAGTCCTCAAGGAAAAGAAAAAATGGAGACCCAAGAATAAGAGACTCATGCCTAGTTCAGACTGAGGCATCGTGAACTGTCCTTTGAAGAAGTTATATTTGCTATGATATGACATAAATGACCAGATGAAGTTGGCATGGATAAAACATCTGTGTCCACCCTCAGAATAGGCGGCCAGCCACCCAGGGCAGGATGACTGGGAAGGGCCAGACTGCCTGGTCCCCAGCACAGCCGTGGGCATGGTGGTCCCTGTCTTGCCACTGTGTCGAAGAAACCAGTGAGTGAGCCAGCTTAGGGGTTGCTCACCTGTTCCTGGGAAGTCCAGGTGGTCATTCGTCAGGCGTTATAGAGCGTAGCCCCTGCCCAAGCGCTCAGCCCTGTGAAACCCGAACTTCCTTTAACTCTCACACTCCTAGAAATACTCTTCTTTCAACTTCTTTTCAACCATTTGAAAACATAAAAGTTATTCTAAGTTTCCAGGCTGTCTGCAGACTGCGCTAGCTGACTGTTGGACTTTCTTCTAGACCCTTCCTGTTACAGAAAGTCACTCCAAGGACACGGGTAGGGCCATGGGCAGGGACACATCACAGCAGCAGCCTGCCCTGTAACTTTGTCTCAGCTCTGATCTAGCCAAGAAGTCCATTAACAAAAAGCATTAACAACTGGCTGATTGGAAGACAAAGTTGAATGAAACACAGAATGAATGAATGAATGAATGAATGAAGAGTTTATGAATGAATGAAATGAGTGGTTCCAAAAACTAGGGTTTGCCCGGCTGCCAGGCCTGTGATCTTTACCTACCCTAGGATGTTCCTGCATTTTCGTATATCCCTCCGACAATGTTCAAAATCCAGGCCTTGATTTGCATAGCTAATTAGAAACATTTGTGACTTGACAGATGCTGTCTGATATCAAAAAAGCTCAAGAAGCCAGGCATGGTGGTGCAAGTCTGTAATTCCAGCAGCTTGGAGGCTGAGGCAAGAAGATCAGCCTGAGCAACATAGTGACTTAGTGAGATTCTGTCGCAAAATGAAAACATTTGAAAGGGTTGGGGGTGGAGCTCAGTGTAGAAGGCCTGGGCTCTATTGCCAATGCCACAGAAACAGAAAACATGAAGAGATTAAGGAAGAAGGCTGCAGGTCTGCGGGGAGAGGCGGTCTCCAAACCTTCCCCCAAAAGCAAGTTCAGTCAAGCCAGCAAGTACGAAAGACACAACTTTCTATTTCAAATGACAAACCTGGGGGTGAGGAGCGAGAAGCCTAGCTGTTAAAGAGAATCGGAAAGCAAAGGCACAATCGCTCCTAGTCTGTCATTTCCCCCACAGAGTGGTAAATAAGAGCTTTGATACATAAAAGCAGTTATCAAACAGTAACAAATTAGTTCTTCACCATCTGTGAGCCCCGAGAGGGGGTGACAGTTTCCGTGCAAGATTTTAAAATATGAAATCAACTATTTATGAACCGGGTTCAGAGTCTCCGTGTCTCCCCAGCCTCTGAAAGCAGAGCCACAAGAAAGCAAACACTGAGCTTCTCAACTAACAAAAGCAGCCGTGTGGCTCCTCTCCGTAAAATATGCTAATTACTGCCTGGCATTTGTAAACAAGATGTTTCTTTCCACTCCTCGGCACCAGACTTCCACACTTTCACATCCCTTTAAAGAAATCACTTCCCGCAGGAGGCTGGGGATTCTGAGGCCTCCAGGCAAAGGACGATGACGCCCTCCCCGGATCAGGCTCTGGAATCCCGCCAGGTATCAGCCAGTCCCCTCTTGGCTCTCCATGTCTTGCCCTTGGGCTCCCCAGGAAGCAGATGCACCCTGGAGCCAGCCACCCTGGGCTTTCCATAGCGTTGCATCCCTAGCTGTGGCTGGCGGACCCCAGGAGGAAGCTGGTTGTATCTCAAAGTGTGCCTGGTCCCTGTCACCCTGTCTCCCTCCTGCCCACCCTGGGTCTCCCCAGGAGCAGTTGGAGGATGCCAGGCCCTGGACCCCACCCAGGGTTGGGCCCCACCTAGGGCTACTTCTCTGCCATTTACCGGAATCCTTGACCCCGTACTAGAAGCCACTTCCAAGGGTGCTCACACAGCCCTAGAGAACCTGCCTGAGGTTCCTCACTGAGGGTCTGGCAGTCTTGTACATGAAGCCAAGTGGTTTTCCAGGTACCAAAGAGAAAAACTGCCACCAAGGTGTTTGATTTAACTCCTTTTCTCAGTTGTAAGGCTTCTGCTCCCCTGATGAGTTGCTGCAGATTTTCACTGTATTTTTTCAAGCTTTTTATTGTGTGTGTGTGTGTGCACACGTGTGTATGGTACTGAGGTTTGAACCCAGGGCCTTCACACTGAGCTATATCACCAGGCTTTTTTCTTTATTTTTTTTTATTTTTTGAGACAGAGTCTTCCTAAACCACTAAGTTGACTAGGCTGGGCTCAAACTTGCAATCCTCCTGCCTCAGCCTCCTGGAGTGCTGGTATTACAGGCATGTGCCATCATTTTTGTTCCTTTGTGATGCTGGGGATCAAACCCAGGACCTCACATATACTAGACAAGTGTACCCCTGAGCCACAACCCCAATCTACCCGCATTTCCTTGTTTTTATATTTTGTTCTCTTCTTCCTTGTCCTCCTCCTCTTTCTCCTTCTCCTTTGCTCTCTTTGTCCATTGAGAAGAGGGTGAAAGTACATAAATAATAGTTTATTACATGTGCAGTTTTCCATAATACTATAGAAAGAAAATGACCGATTTGCTCTCAGGAAAAGAGATGTTAGGCTTGTGTGACATCACCCCTCAGGTGCATGGCAGCCCAGCAGCTTCAATATTCCAGCCTCTCCTCTCCTCCGAAATGGGATCAGTGAAATGGGTCAAATGAGGATGCTGCATGAGAAAGGCTACTGCACATAAGAAGTGTGCAAAAACTGCAAGCTAAATGTGGCTGTGCAACGAGAACCTGTGGCAGGTGACATGACCCCGGGCAGTGCAAGGGAGCCCAGGTCAATGGGACCCTTGCAAACAAGGTGGCTCCTCCAGCTCCATCAGCCAACGGACACAAATACACCCTGGTGGTGATCTCCCAAATCTGTGAGAATTCCATGGCACTTGGCCAGGGGCCTCGTAGTGACTCCTTCGTGACCACTGTTCACCCAGGAGTGGCTGGAAGGTTCCCCCCGCACCATTTGATTTTCACACAGGGAAAATGAAGAAAGGCCTGGAAGCAACCGGTTGAAGTTTTAAGTTCAACACAGAGCTTGCTTTTGCTTGCTCTGAAATGGAAAGGTATCTGTTATTTATTTACACTATTTATTCTATACTGACATAATTCAAACCAAATCACACTCCAATTCCAGAAACAATCGCCTGTTGAGATTTTAAAGAAATTTTCCAAAATAAGTCAGCATTTTTGGCCTGGGATTAAGTATGAGAAGTTTCCACCCTGAAGGAAGCACTTTGCTTTTTGCTTTGTTAGAAGACATTCAGCAAGAGTCATTCCACAAGGATCCCATTGTCTTACACTAGCAATGCTGCCAGCTTCCACAAATTTAGGAAACTGGTCATATTAAAAACTTATTCATCAGTGGTTTGTTATGTCCCAGGCAGTAGGTTACATACAATTAAAAATTTTAATTCCAATGTAATTATCTCTATAACAAATGTAGGAACTGAGATTTGGAGAAATTTTGTGATTTCTAGAAGAGTGAACCACAATGAAAACAAAAATCAAATGAAAACTTTTTAATCCAACCCTATGTCTTTGCAAGACTCCATCAAGAAACAATAAGTGAGTTCAGTAAAGTTATAGAATACAAAGTCCATGTACAAAAGCCACCTGTGCGTCTATGCCTTAAAAACAAACTCTGACGAAGAAATTAAGAACACAATCCTACTTCTAATAGAATAAAAGTGAATAAAATCCATAGGAATACATTTAGCCAAAAAGGTGAAAAATCTGTATACTGAAATCTAGAAAACATTGATAGGAGAGATTGAAGAAAAACAAATAAATAGAAAGGAATTATCTTTTCATGTATCGGCATAATGAATACTGTCAAAATGTCCATACTACCCAAAGCAATCTAAAGACAGTAAGACCTAGCATAGTTCCAATGTCATTTTCTCCAGAAATAGAAAAAAATTCTAAAATTCATATTGAACCTCAAAAAAAAAAAACCCCAACTAGCTGAAGTACTCTTGAGAAAGACGAGCAAAGCTGAAAGTATCAGATTTCCTGATTTAAAATTATTTTACAGATGTGTCATGATCAAAACAGTATGGAACCAATATAAACACGGACAAGTAGGTTAACAGAACTGGATAGAAAGTGCAGGTATAAACCCACTCATTTAGAGCCAACCAATCATCTTCAAGAAAACAACAATGAACCACAATGTAGAGAGGATAATCTCTCCTATAGATGATGCTGAACAAACTGGATAGCTACACACCAAAGAAAGAAATGGGATCTTTTCTTACACCACAGACAGAAATCAACTCAAAATGAATTAAAGACCTAAATATGAGGCCTGAGACTGTAACATGCCAAGACTCAAACAGGGAAATTTCCTTGACTCTGGTCTTGGAAATGACTTTTGGTCTATGATACCAAAAGCACAAGCCACAAAAACAGAAATAAATGAGTGGGACCACTTTAAACAACAGCAAAGGAAACAATCAACAAAATGAAAAGCAGTCAGTGGAATGGGAGAAAATATTTGCAAACTATACATTTGAAAAAGTAGACAAGGAACTCATCCAACCCAATAGTTTAAATAAATAAAATATTAAAATAGGCAAAAGAATATTTTTCCAAAGAAAAGTATCAGATTCCCTGATTTAAAATTATCTTACAAATATATCATAATCAGAACAGTATGGAACTGATATAAACTGATATAAATGTACAAATGGTCAGCCAGTAAAAGAAGAGGTGGTAGACATCAAAAACCAACAGTTAAACACACATCAAAATCACCAAGAGATCCTATCACATCCTTTTGGATTGCTATAATCAAAAAGTCAAAAGATACTGAGTGTGATGGGGATTTAAAGAAAACAGAGCTTCTACACATTGTTCTTGGTGGGGATATAAATTAATATAATTGTTACAGAAAAAAGTATACAGGTTCTTCAAAATTTTAAAAAGAACTATTGTATGATCCAGCAATATGACTTATGTATGTGGACAAATCTCCAAAGAAAACAGAATCAGTATTTTGAAGAGTATGTGAAGCCTTGTAGTCTTTGTGGAATTATTCATTATACCCAAGATATGTAAACAGCTTAAGCGTTCATGGGCTAGTGTCACTTGTAAAACACTGTAATATAGATAGATCGATAAATAGATGAGATGACATAGACATCAATATAGATGAATATTATTCAGACTTAAGGAAGAAGAAAATTCTGCCACTTGCAATAACATGGATGTACCTGGAGGACCTTATACTCAGTGAAATTAGCCAGGCACAGAAAGACTAACACTGCGTAATCTCATTTCCATGCAGAATCTAAACAAGCCAAAAGCTAAAACACAGAAAGTAAAAGGATGGTTACCAGGGGCTGGGCAGAGGAGACATGGGAATTTCTTGATCAGAGGGTACAAACGAACAGTTACAAGACAAACAATTCCTTGAGACTTTATGTACTGCATCAGGACTACAGTGAGTGGTAAGATATTGTGTACTTGAAATTTACTAACAGCAGACACCTTATGTATTTCACTTAAAAAAAACAAAGGATAATTGTGAATTTATAGGTCTATTAATTAGCTTGAGTTTGATTTGGGTAACTGTTTCACAATGCACACACATACATGTACAATCAACTCATCACACCATACTTTGAATATAAATACTTTTTATTTGCCAATAAACACTTTTTATTTGCCAATAATACCTTGTTATAGTTAGGATCTTAAGGGTCCACCAAATGCCCATGTGTATAAGGTTTGGTCACCAGCATATTGCACTTTTGGGAGGCAGTGGGCCCTTTAAGAGGTGGGGCCTATCTGCAGGAAGTGAGGTCATGGAGGCCTGTCCTAGAAGCGGTATTTGGATCCAAACTCTTTCCTTTTCCTCCATTTTGCTTCCTTGTCTTCAGAGGAGAGGTTTTGCTCCTCTGCACACTCCCTGCATGATCTTCTGCCTTGCCACTGGCTCAAGCGATAGGGTCGATTGATCATGGACTTCACCCTCTAAAATCATGAGCCAAAATCAACCCTTTGTCTTTATAAGTTGATTATCGCAAGTATTCATTAGAGTAACAAGAAGCTGACTCACACATACCTCAGTAAAGCTAAAATACAAAACAATGAAACAAACCTGTCCTTTCACTGAACCCTGTCATGCTGCCTCTATTGCATACAGATGTCAGCACTTTTTATTTTTTAACCTAATGTGTTTCCTGAGGAATGTCTTCAGGAAGTTCTAGAGACATTTTTAAAGTAGGACAAGGGACCCAGAAGGAAGCTCCCCACCTCCATCCCAGGCTCCTAGGGCAGAGAGGGTGAGCCGGTCCCAGCACCTGCAAGGAAGCTCCCCCACTGCCATCCCAAGCTCCTAGGGCAGAGAAGGTGAGCCGCGTGGGCGCCAGAAGCACCACCACCCCACACACACCCCGTGGAAATGAGAAGACACATAAACAAGTCTCAAAAACAGACTTCCAGATCACTTACAGCAACCCCAAAGAGAAACGAGATGGAACAATGTGATACTCAACCACCTGGAATCTCTGAACTGGCAACAAAAGAGGATCTGGGAAAAATGAAATCAGAAATAATTACTCAGATAACAGCAAAGGTTTTGCTCATGGTGCAAGACACGATTAATAAATCTAGAGAGGACACAGATAAAAAAACAGATCTGAGGAATATGATGGAATCCCAACATAGGAAACAAATGGAATCCATAAAACAGATACAAACAGATTTCCAAGAGATTAAAAGCTCCATCGAAAGTCTGTGCAGCAGAATGAACCAATGTGAGGATAGAATTTCAGATACAGAAGATAAGATTGCAATTAGTGAGGAGGAAAAGAAAAATTGCTTTAAAATTGTAAAGGAACACGAGAAATCAATCCAGCAGCTGCTAGACGATGCAAAGAAGAATAACATAAGACTGATTGGAGTCAATGAAGAAAGAGGAGAGAGTGCAGATGACATAAAAAAACTCTTCACAGAAGTGATGGCAGAAAACTTCCCAAGGAGGGCAAAAGAACTTGACATACAGATAAGTGAGGCATATAGGACTCCAGCTAGCCTTAATAAAAAAAAATCTACACATAGGCATGTAATAGTTAGGATTCCAGAAATCCAACAGAAGAATAAAATTCTACAAGCAGTGAGAGAAAAGAAACAAATCACATACAAAGGAAAGTCCATCAGAATCACAGCAGACTTCTCAATGCAAACTCTCAAGGCAAGAAGAGCTTGGAGTGATGTACTTCAAGCCCTAAAGGAAAACAGCCTCCAACCCAGATTGGTGTACCCTGCAAAACTATCTTTCAAAATTGATGGAGAAATAAGATACTTTGATGATAAAGAGCACCTCAGGAACTTCATGAATACCAAACCAACACTCCAAAAAATTTTAGACAATACCCTAGGAAAAGACAATGAGGATCACAACCCCAGGAAACCTAGCAGGATGAATCCATTGGGCATGACAAATTAAACGCAAAGGGGGAGAGAATCCAACAAAAAGAAAAAGTCATGACAAGGTTTAAAACTTCTGAGTTCATCTCCATAATAAGTGTATAACTCATTCTTATTATTGTACTGATTAGTATTTTTCTGATTCTAGGGTCGCACACCATTCCTTGTGCTATACTGGCTATTTATCATCTTCTTATGTCTATATTTTAATTGGGTTGTCTATTAATGAGCTCTAAGAATTCTTTATATATTCTGGTCATAGGTTATATGCATTGTAAATATGGTCTGTTTAAGGACTACTTTTCATTTTAATGATGTCATTTAAAGTTCTAAATTTTGATGGAATCTCATTTATCAATTTTTTTCTTTTATACATCATGGTTTTTGTATCCTAGGTAGTTCTTGCCTACCCTGAATTCATAAATATTTTCCCTTATAATTTCTTCTTAAAGTTTTATACTTTTAGGCTTTCTTATTTAGGTTCATAGATCCCTTCAAGTTATTTTCATGTATGGAAAAAAAGGGTTGAGGTTAATCTTTTATATACGGATACCAGGTGTTGTAGTGCCGTTTCCTGAAGACACTATCTCTTCCTTGGCTCTTGAATCAAATTTATATTCTATAAAATGCTAATGTTAAATAATCTTTCAAAACTCAGTGGACCATATATGTGTGGTTCTATTTCTAGATTCTCTGTTTTATTCAAATGATCTATATGTCTTTCCTTACACCAACACTGCCTTGATTACTGTAGATTTAGAAGTCTTAAAATTGGGTGCTAGACGTCTTCCAACACTGTTTTTGTTTTTGTTTTTGGCTTTTCTGGATCCTTTGTACTCCTACATAACTTTTAAATTTCAATACCCAGTTCTTCATTTATAGCAAGTATACACAGACCTGAGTTTTTATACATACCTTGTGTTTTTTAATCCTGCTAAATTCAAGTACAAGTTCTAGGGGCTCCTAGAGATTTTTTAGTATTTTCTCTGTAGATGATCATTTCATCTACATATAAAGATTTTGCTTCTGCCGTGCTAATCCTATCCTAGTTGTGTCATTTTATTGCCAGACTATTTTGGCGGGGACTAGGTTTCAAAGTTTAATGGACAGATAAAGAGTAAGCATATCTGCCCTTGTTCCCCACCTTAAGGAGAAAGCATTGTATCTTCTCCATTCATACAAGGCGTTCTCGCTGGAAGTATGGAGTACATGTCTTTAATCTGTTGAGAAGGTTCTGTTCTACTTCTAGTCTCCTGATAGCTTTTACCATGCACAGCTGTAGAATTTGGTCCAATACTTTTTCTCCAGCTAGTGACAGGATCATATGGCTTTTTCCTTTCCTCTGTTAAAATGATGATTTGGGGGGTGGATCTTCCAATGCTGAACCAACACTGCCATCCCTATAACAAAACCACTTTCTACATCCTGCCAGATCTGACTTTTAATAGTTTGTTTTGTTGAACAAATTTCTATCTATGTTCATACTTTTTTCTTCTGTTATCTTTATCCAATTTTAGGATTAGCACAATGTTGAGTTCCTAAAATGAGGGGAGAAGTGTTCCTTCTTTTTTCTGCTTTAATTGTTTGATATAATTTATCAGTTAAAATGTTTATAAGCCTGCTGTTGTCATATAGGTAGGTTTACAAGCTAGGAATATACTTTCTTTAATAGGTGCTATTCTAATTTTATATTTCCTCCAGAGTAAGTTTCATTAATTTGTCTTCTAAGTTACTTCTTAGAAGTTGTCAAATTTATTTCAAAAAAGATTTTTGTAATATGCTTTCTATATTCTTTTAAATTCTGTAAAATCTGTGGTAATGTCTCCTAGATCTTAACATTGTAATTTTAAAAATGTATAACTGATATTGTGTAACAGGAAGAAAAGATCTAAAAGAGCAGGGGAATTGGGAGGGGTAGGGGAAGGGAAAAAAGGGAAAGGAAAAAATATGAGAAGAGGAAAAAAATGGAAACAAGGTCTTTGCAAATAGGGAAGGGTGGAGGGGGTGAAGGGAGGGCAAGGGAAGGGAAAAAAATAAGAACCAAGAGACTCATGTAATGGTACAAGATCCCAATGATGAATGTAACTATATTTTATACCTAAAATGTACCGATAAAGTTAATGGGGAAAAAAACACACAAAAAAAATAATAATAAAAATAAAGTAGGACAAGGCCTTCCAAGGAAGACTGCCTTTTTCCCAGTAAATTCCTGGCCACCATCTTGCCTGTCCACATGTCTGTTGGCTCATGTAGCATTTTGTTGAGCCTGACATACACACCTGAGCAAATCCATTTTGTATGACATTGTGTAAACAATTCTTACAGGTAAGAGAATGATTTAAATGATTCTTCCAAATCAGTGGCAGAGCTACAAAGTCCACACAGAGCCATGAGCAAAGCAATGTGTGAATGAGGCACCTGATGAAATGGAAATGTAGGTAAGATTCAAATATATCAGTGTATTCCACCACTGAAACCTTGGCAGAATCCATCTCCCTTCTGCACTAATTCCTTGCCTTCTGCTCCAGGGGTTGACACATGAGTCAGCTTCCTGCCACTAAAAGGGAATGCCTGGCACTGGCTCTTTATTGAGTAAGGAGAGGTTCATTTTGACTCATGTTTCTGAAGGTCTGAGCAAAAAAATCAGATTTGTTGGGCTGCTGATGAGGTGGATACCAGCAATGACAGGCACACAGCTCTGACCACATAGTTACATATCAAGCCAGGAAACAGAAGGACAGAAAGAGAGTTCTAGTCTCACTTTCCCTTCGGGGAAACCCCCAATGACCTAAGAGCATTGGCACCCCCAATAACCTAAGAGTTCCCACTAAGCCCCATCTCCCAAAGAACAGAGCCTTGGCACACAGACCTTTGGAGACACTATGCATATTTAAACCACAGCTGTTACTGAAACATTATTCACTGTGTTGTGTCTCATGCTGCCTCCTTGCCGAAAAAGGGAGGTCATGTTCAATCCTTCCTCATCCCTCCCTGAGTCCTGTCACTTCCATAACAGTCCTCTTAGATCACTTCTTTCGTGAGAACCTCCTTCTCTGCAGTCTCCACCCCCAACAGAAACTTGCAGTTTTCCTGTCCATTAACACGTGGGCAACTAACTTTGCTCAGTCCCAGCCCACACTCCCTGGCAGCAGGAGTGAGCTTTCTAGGTGACACTGACCATGATGCCCCTCAGGAAACCTGCAGTGGCTTCCCACTGCCCTTGAGATGTATATGGATCCACAAAGAGGCTCCCAGGCTCTCTCTTCTGGTCCTCCCCCCATCCCCAACCTCATCACCCTACAGTCCAGCCCACCCTTCAACTCTGAGTTTTAGACATCAGCTTAGAGCTTCTCCTCCTACCACTTTTCCCTTCCTTCCTTCCTTCCTTCCTTCCTTCCTGCTATGATTCCTTCCTTCTCTCCTTCCTTCCTTCCCTCTTTCTGAGCACAATGTGTGTCTCCATTCTGCCTCCAGGTTGGACTGTCCATTCTTCCAGTGTCCTAGCCTGATGCTTTTCATTTTCCAAGTCCAGGAGTAAATGTTTCCTTCCCTGTGCCCTGTTCAGCAATGTTAGAAGCCTGGGGTGTATGAATTTCAGTCGCAGTGCTGACTTCAGATCCTCTTGGCTTATCTAATCACTTGTCTTCCCAACTGACTCATTGGGCCTATGAGACAAAGCTGTGTGTCTTTCCCATGGTTATAGTTACAGTGATGAACACAGAGATAGCTGATAGTGTGTGATCAGTGGATTCAGAGGAATGAATGAACATGTAGTACATGAAGCCATTAATAAAAATGTGATCTAACCTGAAGCAAGAGTAGGAACTCCAGGTAATTCTAACAGAATCCAAATCAGAACTCTTCTCCTCAGACTTCTCATTTAATGCTCTTATAAATGAGGGTTAAAGAAGGAGCCTTGCATCTAGGGTTGACACTCAGCAGCCCCATATCTGAGCTGAGTGAACTTAATCAAATGACAAAATACTGAGCCACAGTTTTGTCACATTAGGGATGATCCAAAAATATAGCCTTTAAGGTTTTTTTTAACTTATTATAGCAAAGACACATTGCCTTGAATCCCTCTCAAAATCCTCTCCTTCACTTCAAGCACACTCATCCCATCACCTTTGCCACTTTCTGAAGCAGTTCTGGAGTCCTCTTTCCTGAGGGTCTTTTTGTTGCACTGTCCTAGGTACCACATTTTCCAGAGCCAGATCTGGTGGATACAGTGGATGAGGACACAGTGTGATGTTTTTGTTCAACAGAGATTGCTGTGAATATTTTGAATTGATTCAGGACATCAAAACAGCCAGGAAAAGACACTGAGAAAGAGAACTTCCAGAACTGCTTCAGAAAGTGGTAAGAATGATGGGATGAGTGTGTTTGAAGTGAGGGGGAGGATTTTGAGGGAGAATTCATGGCAATGTGTCCTTTACTGTAATATTTTTAAAAATTTAACAGTTCACCATGTTTTGGTCATACCTGTGAAATGTAAAATGGGGTGGGGGCAGTAACACCTGCACGGTCTACTTCTCAAGGATATTAAGGGAATCTAATGAGATAATGCAAAAATGTACAATAAACTCCAGAAAGAAAAGAAAGAGGAAGGAGAGGAAGGGAAGAGAAGAGAAGGGAAGGACAGAGGAGGAAAGGGAAGGGAAGGACAGGGGAAAGTACCAGCAACTTCACCTCTGTAAGCCAACGGCACACACATACTGAACAGTCTAGTGCCAAGCCCTGCTCCAAGTCCAGACCTCAATCCTCCCAACCACCCCAGGCTGCTGAGCCGTGTCCATGCCCACAGCAGGGTGGAAGAAGAATACTGATAGAAAGAGCTAGGCCTCCACTCAGCACCCCTCCCTGGTGCCTTCTATGTGACAGACCCTACTCTCAGCAGGAAGCCAGTGCAGAAATCAGCTGTAGGTTCCTACTGAGCCGCCATTTTGAACAAAAGTGCCGACTTCACAGTGATGGAGCACCTGCCAATGCATTTTCCGGGGCTGCAGTAACAAATCACCACTAACCAGGAGGCTCAAAGCCACGGAGGTTTCTTCTCCCACAGTTCTGACTTCTGAAATCTGAAATCTGAAATTAAAGGGTCTGCAGGGTGGGGTCCTCTCAGGGAACTCAGAGGGAGAATGGCTCCCTGCCTCCTATAGCTCCTGGTGGCTGCTAATCATTCTTGCTGTTTCTTGGCTTGTAATAGAACTATTCTCTCTCTCTCTCTCTCTCTCTCTCTCTCTCTCTCTCTCTCTCTCTCTCTGCATGTTTTTTCACTTTTTATAAAAAGGCTGTTCATGAGACTAGAGCCCACATCAATGCAACATAACTTTATCTTAACTAATGGACTAATGTCATCTGCTGAATCACGGCTTCCAAATACGGTCACCATTATGAACTGAACTGTGTCCCCCTGAAATGCTCATATTGAATCCCTGACCCATTGTAAGTATTTGGAGTTGGGGCCCAAGGGGGTGCTTGACCAAAGTCTTAAAGGTGAGTTCTGGTCCTGCACAGCTGGAGGCCTAGCTCCATGCCACGTGAGTACGAGGCCACCTGCAGCTTGAGGAGAACCCAACCAGGCTGGCACCCTGATTCCAGACCCCAGTACCCAGAACTGTGAGAAACCCTGGATGTCTGAGTTTGAGTCACTCGTTTTGTTATAACAGCCAAAGCAAACTAAAACAGTCACGTTTAGAGATTCCCAGTGCACATGAATTTGAGCAGGAATCTCCTCACCCCAGTAAGTCCAGCAAACCTCGCTGACTTTTTTACTCAGAGACTTTGTCTAAGGAGGCAGAGAAGAAAGTAAGTTACTTAGCAAGGTCTTCACTGATATTTGGAATGGAAGTCTCACTTTTCTGAAAAAGTACTTTACAAGGACCCCCTGTTTCTGAGGAATGCAAGACAAACGGGAAATTCCTGACATAATGGGAATAATGGCTATTCTTACTGTAAGCTCAGCAGGTTGACGGCTGAGTTGTGGTTTTGAGATGCTTGTGCTCAGGGTGGTTTGGAAATGATATTTCTGTGGACATCTCGGCCAGCCGGTTCTGCACATCACTCATCATCCTGACCTTGGTATGGACTGTAGAAAACACTGCCCGATTTGTCTAAACATCCACTCACAGCCTCACTCCCCAGAGTGCCCGATGCCCTGGGGGAACTCGGCTATGTGACTTCGTCAGCACTGGCCACATGAGTGCCCTCGAGTTCACATCCCTATCCAAAGGCCACATTTTCCCTGGCACAAGTTGCCAGTGCATTTGGCATGAGCAGGTTGATGAGGGAATTTGAAAGATGGTGGGAAGAGAGAGCTCCTATATATTCCTCACCTCCACATAAACTCAAATCATGCAGCCAACTTGCTGATGCCAGAACATTTAAAATGAGTATTTTTTTTCTGGAACCTTTCCTTCCTTTTCCAACTGCTTCCCACAGCTCTTATT
The DNA here is from genome assembly GCF_053883595.1 of Heterocephalus glaber. Lineage (NCBI taxonomy): Eukaryota > Metazoa > Chordata > Mammalia > Rodentia > Bathyergidae > Heterocephalus > Heterocephalus glaber. Next base: position 9,185,439 of record NW_028258435.1, read on the forward strand.
TTCAAGGCACAGAATTCAGAAAATCATTGAGCTAATATTTCCTGGTCTCCTTCATGCACTGGCAGAAGGCGGTGGACAGTTCGTGGGTGGATCACTGCTAACACAGTGTGCACGGAAACATGAGAGCAACATGGAAGGACCATTCATCATTAAAGGCTCTTTTATCCAAAGCAATGCACTTTAACTGAGCATCTGCTGTCGGCAGTTACTGTCCCCTAAAAAAGATTCCAGCCATCATTCTGGCCACAAAGGAGCTCATAATTTTAGGAGACATGCAGCTTTATTTTCCAGCCATAGGACCTGGGCAGTTTTAACTGACCTTTCCACATCTCTGCTTTCTTTCTTACCCATACAACAAAGCTATCACTAATAACCACACGGAAGCACAGCCCTGAACTACCTCCCCAGCTTTTTAAATATTTTATTTAGAGACATGGTCTTGTTAAGTCACTAAGTTGCCAAGACTGGGCTTGAACATGCCACCCATTTTCCCACCTAGTAGATGAGAAAGTAAATGGCTTCAGCTGTGATTTCCAAACTGGGGCCATCTGGGGGACAACTGCCATCCACCTCTATTTCTCTGTAGAACGCTTCTTGGGGCTTAGCCCAGGGGACCCTAATATGTAAATGCTCCCTCTCTTATCACTTAGCAGACATGCTTATTAAATTAAACTCTAATTGTGATTAAGAAGAGCCATAGCCAGTTAATTATGCTCAGTTTCTGCCTCAAAAATACCTGATGCAAAAATCACAGAGTTCAGATGACTCGGCCAAACCATATGTCCTATATTACCAGCTTGTGTTCCATGCATCCAGCAAATGATCAGGTTTTTAAAAACTGATTGCAGTTTCTACGTACTGCAGTAAAATCTGAAGATTACATAAAATTAGGGTGGTTTGTATTTAGCTGCTAAGGATAATTTTCCTCAACTGAATAAAGTAATTATAAACAGGTCTCCACTTTCCTTCTCTTTTTCAAAGACTATTCGTCTCTTTAGAACTTCATCCATTTTCCAGTCCTGAGCAGAATCAATGGTCGCACGTATTCAGATTTTGATGGTGAAATTTGTATGGCATGAAGATTTCCCTAATCCAAAATTGAACACCAAAAAAACTTCAACAAATACTTCAAGATGTCTGAGATGTGGAAGTTTTCATTAATTTTCCTGAGAAAGCTTGCATGTTCCTGATTCCTGTTGGCATTAAATTTTTCATAAATTGCATAACTAATGGAAAAAATTAAAGGATATCCATTTCATTTCTTTAAGTATCTTTGTATTCAACTCACTCTTTCTTTCTCTTTCTTTCTTCCTTCCTCTCCCTCCCTCTCTCCCTCCCTCTCTCTCTCTCTCTCTCTCTCTTCCTGTGATATTAGGAATTGAACCCAGGACTTCACACTAAGCTACATCTCCAGCCTTTTTATTTTTATTTTATGACAAGATCTTGCTAAGTCTCTAAATTGCCCAGGCTGGGCTCAAATTTCTATCTTCCTGATTCAGCTTCCCAGATGCCTGGGATTATAAGCAAGCATGCACCACCATGCCCTGCCTAACTTAAATTTCTTATCCCTTCCATAAAAGGTAACATAGTCATTAGGAGTAGATATTGGTAAATTAAGGTAACACAGTCATGCATTGCCTGACACTAGGGACACACTGTGAGAAACGCATCATTAGCCGCATGTCATGGTGTCATGGTGTGACCGTCAGAGTGCATTCATACAAACTCTGAAGGCAAGGACAGATGGCTCCAGTCCATATCATCTCGGGGCACTTTCTTTGTCTGCGCTATCTGCCCTTGACCAAAACTTGGCTATGCAACATCGAACTGTGACCTCTGCCCCACTTAACTAATTTCTTGATAACCATGGACTTCTCATAGCTGTGGCTGCAATTCTTATTTGTTTTTTCAACGTCTGCAGCACTTATATTCTCACCACTGAGGCTCCCTAGGTCCCCAGCTCTGTATGCAATGGGATATGGTTTCTTCTTCAAATGTCATTTGGAAAGATTCGCTCAGTCACCGGGGCAAGGAGATCACGTCCTCCCTTCCAGGTTTCTCAGCTCTTCCATCAGCTGAGACTTCCATCCACTGCTCCCCAAGCCCAGCTCCCCACTCTGAGGATAGTGCACCCTGCCTTCAACTCCCACAGTTCCACTGGGCTAGGATGGAATTCTGTATCCGCCCAATTTCACATCCCGGAAAAATTCCCACACAAGTTCCTCAGATTTTCACCCCCACTCCTGGTTTCTCCTCTCTTTATCCCAGCACACAAAATATTGGCTTTCATCCAAAAACCACCAACTTTGAGGTGTGTCACCCATGTTTGGAATTGGTCACCTCCATCTGGTTTTTTGCACACTCCACCTGCCAGGTCTGGAGGGGTCTCTGTGTCCCCCGGATCCCTGCCTGTTCACGGCAGCCAGTTTCCTGTGTGGTCACCTTCTTTCCACTGTGCTGTCTCCTTGAGCACATGACTGTCTGGAACCTGTGTTTCTTACTGTGCCTTTTGCTTCCTGCTCTGCTGGCCTGTGGTTCCTTCTGTCTCCCTACGTGCATGTGTCACCTTTCCTGCTTGGCCCCCACACTGAACTCCCGAGGGTCTTTATGGAGGTCCCACTGGCCTCTGGAGATGACATTCAACTTCCAGCCCCTCTCTAACCCCCAGCGGTGGGATTCAGACAATCCAAACCTAATCACTAACCTTTGATACATACTTCCGGTGCCAGCTGCATACAAGCTCTCCACCTCTTACCCCCTCTGGGAACCACTGCAGCAGCAGAACACAGACCACTCCCTGCATGTGCTTTGTGCCAAGAGCCAGGCCCAAAGAACAAACATTTAATTTTAGGATACACAATGCCTTAGCCTCTAAATTGTGGTCCTCAGCTAGGGTGTGACACATGTGGAGATGTGGAGAAGGACACTGGAGCCAGGCCAGATGCTGCCTTGAGAAGACCAATCACTGGCACAGCCCTCATCACCCTGGTCACAAGCCAGGAGCCTGGCAGACACCAGGCTGGTAGGTGATCAGAAAACAGGGGGAGTGTTTATACTCTAAAATTACACTACAGTAGAAGACACATTGCCACGAATCTCCCTCAAAACCCTCCCTCTCTTTCGATACACTCATCCCATCATTCCTGCCCCTTTCTGAAGCAGCTCTGGAAGTGCTCTTTCCTGAGGGTCTGATGGCATCCTGTGTATATGCTCTGTTTCGGATCCTCCTGAGGACTGAGGTGTGTGACCATCCTGACCTCAGAAGGATGAGAAAAGGGGTCAGAGGACAAGGAGCTTGGTCAAGGCCATCCTACTAGTGAGAAAGCTCAGCCATCCAACAAGCCACATTTCAAGGACGCTGCTGCAGTCCCACCTGGGGTCCCTCCAGCCAACTTTCCCAGTGAGACCTATCAAAGATCAGTCCTACCAGCTCTCCTGGAGTTTGTCCTTCTTCCTGTTTCATCTTAAAACTTGAGCTGTTCCCTGCCGGAGAACACATAATGACAGGAATGGATCTTGCCTGTGGTCTCAATCCTTCAGGATGTGCTGCAGCAGGCTGCTGGCTTCCTTGGGACATGAGCTGTCTGCTCTCATCCTTCATGGGCTCACTTGAAGGAGCCATCCCAAGGCACTGGGGCATGGCCTTCACCTCTGCAGACCTCAGGGTCCTTCTAGCCAATGCATATTTTAACATTCACAGCCCTCTGAACTGCTGACCATCTGTCTGCTCCCTGCCCTGCAAACTCCACCTCATGGGCTCTTGCTTGAGGCTCCCAACAGATGTCCTCATGCAAAATCTAGAGGACCTTTCATTCTCGTCCAGCCTCATCAAAGCTTCAACAGTCCCCCTGTCTGCAGAGAGACCCGCTGGACTGACCCACTATCCCCAAAGTCCCCTTAAATCATATAAGATGTAAAGGACAAATGAGACAATTTGTGTGAAAATGTATGAAATTTCTCAACCAAAAGGCACCAGAAATTCATTTTTGTTATAATTTGTATTTGTTGGCACCTTTACTGGCTTTGAAAAATTAAGTATATTCCAAATCAGCCTATGGATTTTTGGATTTTACTCATTACGCTTAGCCAAATGTTCCAGATGGGAAGCAGGTCACTATGGCAACTGCAATGGTGAGAAGCCAGGCTCCTAACCCTCTGACAAGTGTCCCTTCATCAAGAGGGTCTTCAGTGGGCACCCAGGAGGGTGGCAGGTGTCCTGGGGTGCCATGAGAGTGGCGATAGAGATCGGCCTAAGGAGAGGACCCACGTCTGCCCAGAGCGGTCCCCCTGGTCATGCAAGAGGATGCTGCTCCTTACAAAGTCCCCAGACTCGAGGAACTTCCTCTGAAAGAAGCCCACGGCCTGGTTTCAACTGGATTATTTTATCAGAGTCTTTTTTTTTCCTAAAACCACTGGCACAGCTAGATATATGCTGGACAGTGCTGAACAGGAAGAATAGCATGTGGTCAGTCTCAACAGTCACAATAAATTTAGCAGGAATTCATTGAGTACCATGTGTCCAGCACCATGCCAGGTGTAACATCTAAATTGTCCCTTCTTACAGAAGAAAGATGTAGACAGCTCCTTGCCTCTTAAGACTTTCTCTGGACAGCTAGAATTTAATGCAATGCTTTTTTTCATTTATTCATTCAAGCAATTTTTTTATGTGGTACTGGGGTTTGAACCCAGGACTTTCACATTGAGCTATAAGTTTTTTTCGGGGATTTATTAATTATTAACTTATCTTTTATTTGTATTAGTATGTATTTGCAGTACATAATGATTACATTTGTGGGGAGTTGAGTCTTGCTAAATTGCCTAGGCTTGACTTGGATTTGCAGTCCTCTTGCCTCAGCCTTCTGGAGTTCTGGGCTTACAGGTATGCATCACCACACCCACTCCAGGCAGTAGCTTTTGAAGGTTTATTATATGCCAGGGACCATGCTAGCAAAGTCTCCAGAGCACACTCTATAGCTAAAGTAAATGGCTTTTTATCAGTTGCTTTAGAAGACCAGGGAGCATGTAATGGCAGAAAGAGCCTGAGATGAAAGTCTGGAGATCCCTCAAATCCCTAATCTATAAAATGATGGCACTTGACAAGCTCTCCTCAAGGTCCCCAATACTGACCTGTGAGGACACAGGCTTGATATCTGGCTCCACAAAAGAAAATGCAGCTCAGGGACAGGCCTGCCACAGGATGGCAGAATCAGATGCTGCTTCCACTGCTGCTGGTGACAATGAAGATGCCCCCGCTTTATGTGCCAAGCCAGCTTGTCACAGATAAAGCCTGGTCTGAACCAGCTTCTCCGTAGGCTCCTGGCTCCTGCCCATCAAGCTCAGAAGAAATCCAGTCACTGGGGAGAGCAACTCAGGACTCAAATCAGGGCCTCTGGCTCATGTGGCAAGACCTCCATCCAAAGGCCAGGATGTTCTGGATGTGGCATCATCTGCAAGGACAAGATATCCATACCTTGCTCAGCCTGTGAGTCACAAACCTTCAGTGAGATGAATGCTGTTATTCCAGCCATAAGTACCCTCACTCCTGCAAGCACCAGCTTGTGTCATATGTAAGACCTAATAGTAAATGTATACAGTCATGTGTGCACATACATGCATGGACATGCACACTCAGGCACACACACATACACAGATGTATGAATAAACACACACACATACTCCTGCACACACACACCTTCATGCACATAGCCTTGCACAAACACATACATACTTACGTGCATACACAAATACACTCAGGCACACACACATAATGCACAGACCCATTGTGCATCACACCCGTGCACGACCACATACACCTTCAGGTGTGCCTACACATACTCATGCATGCACACACACACAAACACATACATGAATACATGCACACACAAACTCTTGCATGCATAAACACAAACACTCGCATCACACTCATATGTGCACACACATCCTCAGGCACACCCACCACATTTGTGCCCATGCATATGCACATATATATGCATGCTCACACTCAAGTATGATCACACATACACACTCTGGCATGCACACACTCTCATGCACGTACAGTGTGAGGTGGGGCTGCTAGCGGGGCTGGTGACACAGACCCTGCTGTGTGTGCTGGCAGTCTCAGTGACTGTGAAAAGAACCACATCTGCACCCTTTTCTGTACATGGGCTAGGGTTTTACTTACATGAAACAGAAGTAAAAACAAAAGCGTTAGCTTGGTGCTAGAGATTTTCACTAAAATGAAAAAGTATTTTAAGAAAGTGTAAAAAGTGTAAAACATGTTAAAAATACTTTAGTCCCCAGAGTTAAATGTGCTATATCAATCAGTCTAACACGGAATCTCAAATATCAGTGGAGTTCTGTTGCAAGTACTGAGTTTAAAAAACTATTTATATTCCTGATTGTACAAGCCAACAACGGTAAACATAATATAAGATAACCTAACCCTTGAACTGATTATATTTTCATAGCGCTAAAGCTAAAATGCTAGGTCTGGTCAACCTGCCAGATTTCTGCTAGTGGTTAACAAACTGGAACATGATAGTAGGTTAAATCAAACTCACGACAAATATGAAACTCTTTGGTCTAAATGTGTCCTTGTGTCAACAAATGTACAATTGTTTTGAAGTGACAGGTAAGCCACTGGCTGGGTATAGTTTCAGATACTTTAGGTTGGACAATTATTTAAGAGAAATTGCCCTGCACAGTATTATAATCAAGATGTCACAAGCAAGGGGACCTCCTCAACTTCGGCCTCAACCGACAAGCAACAAGCAAGGAAAAGGCGTTCCATGGCGTTTGTGTCTAGTTTGGGTTTCCCTGGGCTACATCCATCATAGATGCATTTTCAGCAGGGAATAGGATCAGATTTTTCCAACAGATACATATTTCTAATTTTTAAAAATAAACTACACTTTTGAAAATCTATTTATTTATATAACTACAGACATCAACACATGTTTTCTACAAAGAGCTGGAGAGTAAATATTTTAGTCTTGGCGACAGAGACACAGTTTCTGTCTTATGGCCGTTGTTTGCAGATCTTGATATAATAGAGTAGAATTTCCAAAAGAAACCTGTGATTTCTCAAAGACTTGCTTTTGTTTGTTGGGTAGACATCTAAATAATTGTTTTTTATAGGAAATTTATGTAGATGTCATTTTACTACAAATACAATCAATTAGGTACGTATATGAACTGCTTCTTTATTAAGAGTGCGTTATACATCCTTATTCAGAAAAGATGCTTAAAAACTTATCCACTGCCATTTTTTAAAAAATAGAATCATGGACATGTGTTAGGTATCTTTCCGAAGCCAAGCCACATTTTAGGGGACCTCAGCTCCTGCCTGACTCTGCAAAAGCCACCTACCCATTTTGGAATGGTACAGTAGTTTTGTTCTATAAATAGATCAGGAGGGAAAAAAATCACACCTGGGAAATATTGCTGCCACGAGAATGAGATCGCTCTTCTTGCTGTCACCTTACATCTAATGATGACTGCACTGCTGTGGAGCCATTTCACGAGCTTCACAACTCAGAGGGAGACTTCCCCCCACCCCAGACAAACAGACAGCCTCTATTTTTGGCAAATATCACAGTGAATGTCCACGGCTCTGCTTGAAGAATCACTCTCCATGTGACACATGTGTTAGAAAAAAGGAAACCATTTTTATCTCCTGCTCCGAGGCAGACACTGAACTACTTTTGCAATTATTTAAGTATGTCTTTTCCCAAAACACCTCTGTGAGGGCAGAACCCTTCCCTCGAGTTGACACATAATGACTTTGAACCTCAGAGGCCAGATGGGACAAACATCTGGCATGCAGGCTGAGTACAAGATTTGAACCCAAATCATATATTCTGAGGTCTGCACTTCTCACTGTGCCCCATTCCTTCTTGTGCCTACTGCATTTATCAAATCACTTCGTCCTGACTCAAAGCAGCCTGTGGAGGCCTGGAACGTGAGCCTGCCCACAGAGCCACCAAGTCTAGACTCCAGATGTCTGCATACCACTGCCTGGACAAGTCAGTTCCAGTGGGCGAATATTCCAACCAGATGATGGGGGACCTAGGTACTACCGAGGGGACAGAGGCAGAAATAGGAACAGAGCGAAGAGGGCCAGGCTGCAACAGCTGGGATGTGAGAGACACACTCACTTCTGCACACATGCGCACACACACACACAATACACGCATGCTCACCATGTACTTCTCCAAGATGTTATGCCCCTAGATCAGAAGCATCCTTATATTTTTCACTATGTTGAAACAGCTCCAAAATGAACTGAAGGCTATTTAAGGAAACCAGACACTTAAAATGCACTGAAATGGGGTGCATGGCAGGGGCACACACAATTTACTTTCTGATTTTTAACCCCTAAGATAGGGTGAGCACTGAGAAAAACACAGAAAGCAAGTTTTTAAAAAGTTTCGTGGAGTGACAGACTGGGAAATGTCAATCTTTTTTGAGAGCTAAGAGCCTTCCAACTGTTAGAGAATCAGGATAGAGATGCATAACAAAAGTCTGAAAAAAGAGACAGATGTGGTGGTGCATGCCTGTCATCCTGGCACTCTGGAGGCTGAGGCAGGAAGATTGCAAGTTTCAGCCCAGCCTGGGCCACTCAGTGACTCAGAAAGACCCTGTCTCAAAATAAAAAATAGGAAAAGGGCTGCGGATGTAGCTCAGTGTGAAGGCCCTGGGTTCAACCCCCAGTACTACCCACCCCCAAAAAGTCTAAAACTAGGTTTCTTCTCCAGCTTTCCTCAGCTCAAATATTTCCTGCTGGGTCCCATGCCAGCCCTCCCAGGAGTCGTCCAAGGGCTCACCTCGGTCACCATTGGTCACAGGCCGATTTCAAAAATGTGAGTTTTTACGTCTGCCTTAGGCAGTCAGGGGGGAAGAATACTGGGTTTCAGTAATTCCAGAGTTGTAATATCTCTTTGCTTAAAATATATTGGCACCTGGTAGGAGGTAAGGTTTCACTTCCTTGAGAAATTACAGCCTTCCATATGTCAGAGACGGCAGCTGAAAACAAAAGAGATGCTAGGGCTTTTTTGAACTCCCACATTTAATCGAGAGTCCCTCAAGGCTGATGGGTGATGTTCTGGTCACTCGCACTGCCCACTGCCGTGGTAGTCTACACCCTGAGGGCACAGGACTTAGGGACAGGCAAGTGGAGACCAGAACTGGAGTTTGACTCAGCACCTTTTGATTAAGGAGAACTAAGAAGAGCAATTCTCTCCTGCCAGTTCACCAGGATTTGCCCAGCATAAGGTCCACAGCGCTCCCAGACGCCCTCAGAGTTGAGATTTGTGAAAAAATCATGTCCAGAGAGTTCTGGCGATGGTCGGTGACAGAGGCAGGATTTGAACCCAGGCTATTCCATTTAAAAATCCTAGGAAAAGTCATGGGATAGGCCGAAGGGTCCTGTTAAACTGCCCTCCCGTCTCCTGGTGTCTCCTGGCTGAAAATAGCCTTCTGTTTTATTGCTACAACTTAAACTGTGTCATGTAATTGGAGGAGTCCGTAATGGCGTGTGAAGTCTTTTCCTTCATTCATTTTCAGATCAAAATTAAAACGTGTTTCCCAGGTTTGTTTGAATAAAAATTTCACTACGCACAGAATTTCAGCTAAAAACAAAGAAATAAAACAACAATACCTAGTAGACCTGGTATGGCCATTTGTCTGCTAATCACAACAGGCTGTCATAGACCTGCCTGACCCAATCTAAATCTGCATCTGAGAATTTATCTCATCTTGGGGTTATGATAATAGAGGTTAATAAGCATTATTTTGAGTATTTATATTTTACTCTCTCATATCCTGTAAATATATTCTAAAGTATAATGCAATCCATATTGTTATTTATTATCATGTAAAATGTCCATTATTTGATGTCTTATCACTTTCCTTCTCACTGAAACAAAATACCTGACACCAGCAACTCAAAGAGCAGAGGTTCATTTTACCTCAGTTTAAGGAGGGTTCAGTCCACGGTTGGCTGCTCCGAGGCAGGGACAGCATGGCGGCGGGGCCTGGGGAGGGGAGCGGCTCACAGCGTGGGAACAGGAAGCAAAGAGGAAAGGAAGGGGCGTGCCTACCAGGCCACACACCCCAGGACCGCCCCTTCCACCAGGCCCCGCCTCCTAACAGCAGTCAGTTCTAAGGCCCATCATCCAATCGCCTTCCAAAGGCCCCAACTCTGACGGCCTGAGGTTTTGGGCGGGGACATCTCGATCTACACCATGATATCTGGATATTTAATGAAAAAAGCACGTGCTGCCTACTCTTTCTTTACCACTAAAGGGGAAACTGGAGCCACTGAAACCGGTAAGAGGGGAACAGAGGCTTTCTCCAAGGGTCTGTGTTTGGCCTTTTTCTTTCTGCTTTCTGGTCAACAAAGATCCCCTGTGTTCTCATGATTTCAGCCCTTGGTCACAGAGTAAATAACCCTGATTGTACATTTGCTTGTAAAAGGAGCATGAGTTCTACTCAGATACAGCCCCGGCCCTCCCTTGGCTTTTTTTTTTTTTTTTTTTGTACTGCGGATCGAACTCGGGACCTTGAACTTGCAAGGCACCACTGAGCTAAATCCCCAGCCCTTGGCTTTTGTTTGGCTGTTTTGCTTTGTTTTTGAAACAGGGTCTCATTAGGTAGTGCAGGCTGACCTTGAACTCACTGCGATCCTCCTGTCTCAGCCTCCCAAGTGCTGGGATTGCAGCTGTGCACCACCACGTCCGGCTTGGGAAGGACTCCAGCCCATCCTGTTTCCTCCCTCCCCTCCTTCTCCATGACTTCAGCCTCTTCTCTCCTTCACCAGGAGCTCAAGACAGGGCCCTACCATCAACTTCCTCTTCTCCTGCCACTCTCATCCAATCCACTTCCAAGCCACACCCCACCTCCCTCTCCCACCAGCAGTCATCCACTTAGAGCTTCATGGTCCCCCAGTGCTCTACGCTTGCTGCTTCGTATGTGCATGCCCCACCTACTTCTGCATTCCATCTACTTTCTTTTTTATGTTTATGAGTCCATATTTACTGTACATAATGACCACATTCCTCTTGGGGAGTTGGTCCAGGCACATAACACATCTTAATTCTTCTTTCATCCCCTTGATATTCTCCTATGGTTGACTTTCCACTTGCAATGGACCAAATGTCTATGTCCCCTAAAACCCATACATTAAAAACCTAGCATCCTGGATGGCAATATTAGAAGGTGGGCCTTTGGGAGCTGATCTACTTGTGATGGGATTGGTGATCTCACATGGAAGACACACATAGAACTTCCCCTGTCTCTCTGCCCTCTCCCACATGAGGACCTAAGAAGACTCTTGCTTGATGCAGCCACAGTCTGCTAGACACACTTAATTTGGCCTTGAAGCTTTGTAGCCCACCTGATCTCCTCTCCAGTTCTCTGTGCTGCGGCCACAGACCCTGCTGCCATCCTCACACCTGTATGTTCTTGTCTCTGCTGTTCTCTCTGCATGCAGTGACTCGCCCTCTTTGTCCTTGGCAGTCACTGCTCCTACTTCTTTGCTCAGCAGCTTCTTTCTCCATCACCATCTTTCCTGGTCAGGTCCCAGTGACCACAACAGGAGGTCTGCCCAGGTCTCAGCCAGAGCCGCTCATGAGTCCTGGTTGGGTGAGTTTGCTCTGTCCTTGAAATACTGTGAGTAGCACAGGGTCAGGGTCTGACCTGATTTGCTCACCATTACAGTTCCAGTTCCTAGCTCACATCCTAACCTGATAAACACTGTGTAAAGATTTGAGGAAGGAAGGAAGGATGATGACAGAGGAAGAGGAGGGAGGTTTATTAATTTTCAATTGCTACAGGACAGAGTACCACAGACATGGTGCCTTAACACAGATTTAGCTGCTCATGGTTTCTAGTCCAGCATATTTTAGCTGTGCGCTCTGCTCAGGGTCTCACTGGGCTCAGATCCAGGCCTCTGCCAGCTTTGCCCCACTGCAAAGAGGGATGCAGGAAAGATTTGCTTTCTTGCCCAGAGTCAGCAGGGGTCCAGAGCTCCTAGGGACTGAGCTCAGGTCTTCGCCAAGTGACGCCATATATAGGTCCTCTTTCTCTTCCATCATCCTCTCTGACTTGAAAAAAAAAAGAGACCATTTTAAGGCCCTTGAAAGGGCTGCCTGGTTTAGTCCCACACACTGGGTTACCCACTCTTTGACAAACTCAAGGTCAACTGCTGTTGAGGTCTCCAATTAGCAAGGGTAGCCTGATTGGCTGGGTGCTGGGCCACCAAGTTGCAATTCTGCCAGAAGTCCAGGGGAGAGGTGGAAGGGGATGTGCCGGGGGGGGGGGGGGGGGCTGGGGAAACAGCTCTGCACACTGCCAGTCATAGGACACAGAGTTTGGCCACCAGATAGCCGAGCATAATCACTTCCCCAGGAGGAAGGCAGTTAGAATACAGATTCCCAGCCCCAACTCTGCCGTCTATTGGCTGGGAGATGTTGAGTAAATCATCTTTTGTTATGATTTGAATCAAAAATGTCCACCAAATGTCTCCTGTGTGTGGAAGGCCACTGGACCACGGGGTGCTGCGCCCATCAGCAGATCCAACCGTGGATGAGTTCAGGGCTGAATGTGCTGTAGGGGGCAGGGCCTGGTTGGAGAAGGTCACTGAGCTGAGACGTGGAAGGGTGCATTCCTGTCCCTAGCTCCTCCCTGCTCTCTCTGCTTCCTGGCTGTCATGAGGTGAGCAGCTCTCCTCCACCAGCCCTTCGGCCGTGATGTTCCTGCCTTGAAGCCAGCTGAGACCATGGACTGAACCACGAACCAAAGTAAATCTATCCTCCTTTAAGTTATGAGTGTCTGATATTCTGTCCCAGTAATGGGAAAGTCACTAATGCACATCTCTAAGTGTCAGTTTCCGAATATATAAAATTATAACAACAATCACATCCACTCCATGAGTTTCCCTGAAAGATTAAATGCTCTGCATGGTGCCCTGAGGCAGGGGAAGTGTCCACAAAGAGAGTCATCACTACTTCTTCAGTGTGCTCCTGGGGACAATGCACACAGTGTATGAAACCTATATCTCTCTCAGAATACCTAGGACACATGGCCTCTAAAATTAGAGACGGAACAGCCAACATACACTGTATTTCTGGGGGGAAAATGCCTTGGAAACAGAGAGCTACAGGGAGGACTTTTTAAACACAAATCTGATATGGCCCTGGTAGTCTGATACATCCAAAGCTTCCCTTATAAAAGTTTTCAAGCTAGCTGTGGTGGTGCACTCCTGTAATCGCAGCACTCTTAGTAACTGAGGCAGAAGAATTACAAGTTCAAGCCCAGCCTGGGCAATTTAGAGAATTAGCAAATCCCTGTTTCAAAATAAAAATAACAATAAAAATTAAAAAGGGGGGTGGAGCTCAGTGCAAAGGCCCTGGGTTCAATCCCCAATACTGCCACAAAGAAAAAGTTTTCAGAACTTATTCAAGAGTGAATTATACCATTTTATAAGTTCCAAGTAACATGCATGGCAAGTGTGATGAAGTAAAATGACTTTGATGAACCTGCTTATTTCTGTGCTGCTTTACACCACATGAGCTTCTCCTAAGTCAAAGGTAGTAACATTTCCTATGTAAAATACCCCCCAATATCCTATCACATTGCTTCCCATGTCTTAGACTTTCCTTCTTGCTAATGAAGACTTGCTTTTCCATGTAACCTACGTGGACTGTTTCTGCCCTGACCATGTAGGAGCTTCTGCAGAGTCAAGGACGTCACTTCCTGGCGACTCAGCACGTGGTACAGGCTAATGATAACCACCTCCCCTGTGCTCACCTGCAAATGCCTCAACACATGAGTTCAGGGCTAAGATTCCTCTGCAGGCAAAATGTGTAATAAACATTGGGAAGTGGGTAGAAAATGTTCACATGGGAAGGGGAACAAGGGAGAGGGAAGGAGAAAAGGAAGGAAGGGACAAGAAAAAAAGGAGTACAGAAGGAAAAAATGGAAACAAAGCTTTTGTAAATAAGAAGGGGAGAGGAGTTGAAGGGAGGGGAAGGGAACGGAAAGGAAGAAGTAAGATACATCATGTACAGGTACAAATTCCCTATAATGAATGTGACCATCATGTATATCTAAATTATGCCAATAAAATTTTTTTAAAAGATTTCAGTGCAGGAAATGGGGGGGGGATTCAAACCTGAATAGACCCAGTTCCACGACTTCTGCAAGGGCCAACCCCTGGTTTCCTCTGCTTCCAGCACCCTGTGCTCCTCCACTCCACAGAGGCCTCAGCATTCAGTCCGGTTCCCCATGACACGCTCATTTCACTCCACTGCACACTCTGCCCTCGGGTAACCGTACCCTCTTCCTCCGAACTCTTTCGCTCCAGGTCATGTAAAGAGTGACATCTCATGGTCCCCATGAAGGCTCCTCCTAGGACTACAAACAGTGCGATCAACCCTCTCTGCCCTGTGAATTTCTAGTGTTTTGATAAATAAAATAGTCCTCCTCCTGCAACAGTAATCTAGAGAGTTATTTAAGGCCCGTAGGAATACTTTAGTGATTGTGAAGCAATCAACAAACATCAGGTATAAATTGTGTCTTGGTCATAGTCTGGGTGGCTTATCAACAACTGCAGCATCCTAATGGATGGCACAGTCAAGTGACCTGCAGCAGGCTATGGAGATGAGAAAGAGGATGTGTAATCCCCAAGGCAAAAGAGACAGCCACAGTCAGTGCGGGGTAGAAGGGGCTAGTGAAAATTTTGTCCAAAAGGATGACAAAGGCACTAGGCATATCAAAAAGTTGAGTATTATTGTGGGGTAGACAGGGAAGAAAAGCAGGAAAGACGAGAAAGAAACCCAGATAAATCAAACTTATAAAACTACACAAAATGCATGAAACCAAATATATCAGAGATTTCTTTTAATAGGTCAGCTAAAAGACAAAAATTAAAACAGTCTGAGTAACTGTCACATCCAAATATATTACATTCATATAAGGCATATCTAAAAACAAAATTTTTAGAATTGTCAAATAGAAAAAGAGTGAAAAACCTATACCATATAAACACCAACCGAAAGAAACCTACGATAACTGGATGAAATGCAACACGTTTTGAGGCAAAACTCATTAATCAAGAAGGTCAAAGCATGATAACAGAATATTCAAATCAATCAGAAGATAAAATACATTCTAAATTTGTGTGTCTCAAAATAGATAAAAAGTTGCTGGCATTACAAGGAGAAATAGAAAATTCACGACATTTTGTTAGTAGTTTAAGCTGACCAAAACCAACCAAACAAACAAATTCAACACTAGAATATAGAGATTTAAGTAACTTAATTAAGAAACTTGACATAAATAGAATGAAATCCCCCAAACTATGGAATTCAGAGCCTTAAAACACACCAGAGACAACTACAAAAGTTAACCATATTGGGTCATATAACACATAGTGGCTCGCTTTAAAAGGAATTAGCTTCTATGAAGTACGTTCTCTGAAGGCAATGAAATTAGAAGTCAAAAATAAAGAAGGCTAACTGGAAAAATACATATATGATTGGAAGTTAAAAATTACATTTCTAAATAGTCCATGGGTCAAAGAGGAAATCATAATTAATTATGAAAATGAGAAATTATTTTTAAATAAACATGTAAATGTATATATCAACACTTGGAGTATCCTTTTAAATATATATATTAAAAAGAAGACAAACCCAGGACATTGATAAGCTAAATGTCCATGCCTCAAGTAAAGCTGAAAAGAAATAACTCGGCACAGCCAGGACTCAGTCAATGAGAAATATATTTAAACACACAATACAGATATTACAAAGCCAAAAGTTGATTACTTGGAAGAGCTGAAGAGATGGACAAACTTGGATAACATTAATAAAGAGAGAAGGAGAAGGACGAGGCATAGTCTGAACCGATGCAGTGAAGAAGTTATCACTCTTGTCAATATCAAAATATAAGTGACCTGAGCAAACTCCTCCCAGAAAACAACAACAAAATAAGAAACCCACCAGGAGACCAAAAGTTGGAAGAGGGGATGAGAAAAGAATGAAGCGCTGTGATGTGCACGCACCAGCTCCGCACGAAGACGCGATCACTGTGCGCTGCACACATGGACTCAAAAAATTTAAAACGTGGGGGGGAAAGCCCAAAACATAAAAACCCCACCAAATTCAACACCGATGATGCTAATGAATTAATAATCAAAGTTATTTTCTCGTGAAGAATATTCCAGATTCAGATAGCTTCAACAGGAAATTCAACCAATATTTTTCAAAATCTTCCTGAGAAAAGAAGAAAAACAACACTAAATACAGCTAGACACATAGATGAGCCCTGCACCAAAACTCAATTGAGTCTACGAAACAATAAAAAAATTACAGAACCACGTGATGTCTCAGCATAAATGCAGTCATCCTAAAAGCGTAATATTCCAAATTCTGCAATAGAATATACCGCATTTCCTCCAAAAAAAGACCTACCCAGAAAATAAGCCCTAGCAGGTCATTACCACAGTGACAGCCACTTCACACCGGTGATCACACAAAACCGTCCTTGTTTGGTGGCCACTCTGTAACAGCAGGGAAGGGAAGGGTAGTCTGGAATTTTTGATCTCAGTTTTCAGGGCTGATTATTTTCCAGTTAGGTCTTATTTCCAGGAAACACTCTGTGTATGCAATATACCTTTTTACTAAAAATCTGGACTCAAGACTGGTTTAACATTGAGAATTCAGTCAATGTAATTCACCACTATCACAGATTAATGAGGAAACGCATGTGATCTCAATAAATAGAGAAAAATAATGTGATGAAACTCAACAATCATCATCAATGAAAACCTACTTGAAACAAAGGGAAATTTGAAGGCATTTCCTTAACCCAGCAGTTGGAGTCAGGCCCACAAATTTTGGTATCCGTGGCAACCCAGTGGAAGCACCTCACTGGGCATCTGCGGAAGTCACACTGTCATGGTGTCCACATGGCCTGCTCAGGCAGCAGGTCTCCCTCGGGATGGCGCGGGCCACGGGCCAGTGGAGGGCGACACCTTGGCGACCTGTGGAGAACTAGCCCGAGTGCGTGAGCATATATCTAAATATGGAAGGTAGAATTGTACCAGGGTGAGAAACAATATGAAATGTTATTTTTATCCCTTGAAAATGTCTTCATGATAATTTTAGGTTAGGAAACAATTTCTTAAACAACACCTCCCAAAAAAGCCTTATCACTGACTTTAAAAAGAAATGGATTCTATCAAATTTAGGCACTGGTCGTGCTCTTGTCCTATCTCTGACCCAGCCCCTTCTAGAAGCTTTCTCTGATGCCCCATACATCTTGATACTTGGTCTTTTCATCCAAAGTCCTACTAGAGCCCTTTGCTATACTTTGTATCTGAAATGTGCCTGCAAAAGCCCTTGTGTTGAAGGCTTGGCCCCAACCTGTGGGACTACTGGGAAGTGGTGGAACCTTTAAAAGGTGTGGCCTAGTGAGAAGAAGTGAGGTCATGGGAAGAAGTGAAGTCACTGGAGGATGCAAGGTCACTGGAGAAAGTGAGGTCACTGGAGGAAGTGAGGTCCAGGGAGGAAGTGAGGTCCAGGGAGGAAGTGCATCCTTGAAGGTGAAGCTGGGATCTCAGCTCTTTACTCTGACTTAGGCTTTGGGGCCACCATGAGGTGCACACACCTCCTTTGCCACTTGATTCCACCATGATGTCTCTCACTGCCACAGGCCCACAGCAACAGAGCCGAACAACCATGAACTGAAACTTCCGAAACCAAGAGCCAAAATAAATTTTTCATCTCTTAAGTTAATGGTCTCAGGTACATTGCCACAGTGACAGAAAGCTGATGAACACGCCCTTCTTCTGATGCAATATTGTGTTCTAATTGCCACTCCTGTCAATGGCAGTGGACTTTGGACTCCTTGTGGCAGGAATCCTGTCTTGTTGATTTCCATCCTTGGAAACTTGGCAAGCATCCTATGCACAGCAATCTAAAATGAAACGTAAACAAACGTACCTACCAGTCATGTTGCCTCATCTACTCACCTTGAGGACATTAAGGAGAGCCTGAGATAGTCTTCAGGCAAACGCCTTTCCATGCGATGCAAAGGCACAGTGTGTACACAGTTCAGTGTAAAACTGCAAGCAGGGGCTGCTCCCCATCTCCCAGCCTTTGTGTTGGAATGCTTCTAGCAAACACAAATGTAGCTCACGGAAAAGTGTGTGTCTTTGTGTTTCAGTCCTCTGGGTTTTCATGGAAGTGGTTTGGCTGGGAACACAGTTTGTGCCGGATTCTCCTGTGAGCCACGGGTGGGCTGCTAGATTGTCGTATGTAATTGGACAACAGCTGGTGATCATTTTCTGTGTACAGCGTGAGGGAGCTGGTGACTGTTCACTCTTTACATCACATTTTGTTATCTTTGTTTTTGCCCTTTCAGCTTTTGGAACAGCTTTGGCTGTAAAGGAGTGTGGGGCAGAAGAACCGAGGTGGAATCCTGAGATTCGAAAGCTGAGCAAAATGAAAGGCCTTTGCCAAGGAGGATGTGGATTAAATGTGACCCCTTGAAGGCACGGCAGCAATAGCTTGGTTCAACACTGTCTTCTCAGAGCTGGTGAAACAGGACAGAAGCCCCTGTGTTTCGTGGACTATTGGACAATCACATGGCGCTCACTACCTCAGCATGTTCACGGGAACCCCAGCCATCCTAGGGACCCTTGGTCAACCCACAAGACACTCAAGGGAAGGGCAAATTCAGAGTTGCAACCCTCAGAGGGGAAGAGAACCAGACTTGCCCCCAGGCCCCCTTCCTCCAACAGCCAGCCCAGGGCCAGGTGTGGGCGCTGTCTCAGAGCCTCCCCTTCCGTCCTCTGAACCAAGCAATCTATGGAAACAGCAGGGCTCCATGGCCAGACGACAAACAGGCAGAAATAGACAGGATGCAGGCTGTGAACCAGGAGCCCACTCATGGCTTCTGCAGGGACAGGGCACGCTCTGTCCTATGGCCTCTGGCTGTGGTGCCTACCCCTGCCCTTGGCCCCCAGGATGGACAGGGAGATGTGCTGGCTCCAGCCACCTGTGTTACTGAGAGGGTGCAGGAGACAGGTGGATATGTGAGGAGACTCCATTCCAGACTTGTCTCCCTCCACAGTTGGGAGGGCAGAGACAGCACAGAGCAGGAACAGCACAGGGCAGGGGTATCACGGGACAGGAATGGCATGGGGCAGGGACAGCCTGGGAACAGCATGGGGCAGGGGCAGCATGTGGGCACAGGCAGCAGAGGTGAGCTTGTCCAGCTGTGAGGTGCTGGGTAAATGTAAATGGACACAACAAACATCACAGAGAGCAGCTGCTCCCCACTGCACCCCACAGCTCCAAGGAAGGGAGGGAGTGGCTCCGAGCTGCAGCCAGAGGGGGCCAAGCTCAGGCCTGGTCACCAAGGAGAAATTGTCAGCTGCCTATTAAAGGTGTTCCAGGGTTGTGAGAGGAAAATAAACTTAGCCCTTGTTGAATGAGGGACACAGAATTTATGTTCTCAGACAAAAGAAGCAAACCCAGAACACAAGACAAAATATGATGATATCTGATGTTTTCTTTTGTGAATGATTTGTATCTTCAACTGTATTCTTTCTCTTTTCACTGTGGTGGTCAGAAAGCTCATCTAACTTCACTATGCAAGTAAGGATATATGGCATGCATTGCTGCAACTAACCCTGCTTCTGATTTTGTCATAAAATTTAATTTATATTCAGCCCTTCATATTGACTTTAAAAACTCCAACTACATATTACTTTTTTTGTAGTGTTATATTCTTACAAGTCACATTAAAAATGGAGTAAAACATGGTAGAAATCTATGCAGGGACACTAATCAGATTTGAAAATAGAAGCGAAACAGTGACCGACATAAATCAAACTGAAGCTGAGGATGGTGGTGACCGCCTGTAATCCCAGCACTCTGGGAGGCTGAGGCAGGAGAATCATAAGTTTGAGGCCGACCTGGGCACCTCAGCAAAATCTTATCTCAAAATGACAATTTGTTTGAAAGATAGGAGGGTAGCTCTGTACAAAGGGAAGGGAAGGGAACAAGGGAGGGCCCACGAGCACTCACAGGAAGCCGTGCACCTCTCGGCTCTGTCCCACTGGGTGACAAGTGGCTGTGCCCTGGGTGTCATCTCATCTCCCTTGAACCTGAGCGTAAAAGTGGAAGGGTGTTTTCCACCACGGCCAAGGTCCCACCGAACCCCATCGTCTGCGATCTGAAGCTGGCCAGCCCGCGAGCCCCTGGGAGAGTCTGGAGCCGGCCCAGGACTCTGCGCAGCCAGTGCCCCTGCCACTGAGCCGCCATGCTGAGAGTAAATAGCAGGTCCGGGTGATGAGTGGAATGAGGTAAGGCTTGGCGTGGGAGCCAGCAATCGGAACCTGGGGAGAAAGAATGAGACTTCCGCTTCATTGGACTCAAAAGATCTGCAGGGGAGAAGGAGGACTTCGCCCCGGCAGGGACAGGCAGCAGGGAGCTGGCGCAGGGCTGCAGAGTGCAGCCAGGAGGGGAGGCTCAGTGCCGCCTCAGAGGAGCACGTCCTGGCAGCCACCAGGTGACCACAGCCCTGGGGACCCCACAGAGCAGAGCTGCCAGCCAGGGCTGGGCAGGAGCTCTGGCAGTGCAATCGGGTCCCACCTGGGCCACCAAACGTGGGCTGTGCGAATGTCAGCCACAGCAAGGTGGCACCGGGATGCATCCACTATTTCCCAAAACCCATGGAGAGTGGTGATGCACTCCTGGGATCCCAGCACTCTGGGAGGCTGAGACAGGAGGATCGCAAGTTCAAGCCTAGCCTGGACAACTTGGCAACTTAGACTCTTTTGCAAAATTAAAAACAAAAATAAGAAAGGGCTGGGGATGTAGCTTAGTGCAAAGGTTCTGGGTTCAATCCCCATTATTACATAAGAAAGTAGACAAAATGGTCCACACATATAATAACCCTAGATTTTTAAAGTATTTTACCTAAATTAAAGTCAAAAAACACACAATTCTATAAGAGTTGTGCTCTTATCACTATTTTCATATTTTCCCCAGTGTAAAAAACAAAAGTTATCTTGCTATTGAAGGTACATGATGTCTCCGCGGTATTAAGAATTTTTCTAAGTCAAACTTCCATGCTGCCAGAGTGTCCCAGGAGTGACAGCATGGCCATCTGAGCCATGAGCCACATCAGCAGGCACCTGGCACCAGCACTTCTTGGGCTTGAGGACGGTACTCCCAACCACCCAGGATGGGTCTGATTCAAGAAAAGGCAGCAGGTCTAGGATTGGAGCCTGGGGCTGCAACTGTGACCCAGCTTCTGAGCCTTGGGTTCTTGCAGGAAATAGCAGAGTCCTCTAGAGGCTGCCTGGGAAGAGGGGCAGGGGGGCTGCAGGGAGGAGAGGGGTTGTGGGAGCAGAAGGTGAGGGGAAAAGGTAGGAGGGAAGGAGATGCAAAGAGAGAGCTAAGACCAGAAGAGTCCGGGGAGTGACTGGCACATAGATCCATTACGGTGTAGATCTCAAATGTGCCCCAAAACTGCCTATGTTTGGCAGGTGATTGGAGCACTCAGGGTTAGAGCACACTGCCATGAGGAGGCGAGGCCTGGTGGAAGGGGCGGTCCAGGGGGCAGGCCCTGGAAGAGTTCCTCTTCCTCCTCCGCTCCTTTCTTCTCTTCTGCTTCCTGTCCGCCCTGCTCTGAGCAGCTCTCTTCCGCCAGGCCCTTCCACCACACCCTTCCTGCCTTGGAGCAGCCACCTGGGCGCTGAAACCGTGAGCCCAAATACACCTTGCCTCCTTCGGTTGTGGGTGTTGGGTATCGTGCCCCAACATTGAGGCGCCTCCAGGTGCTGGAGATGCTGGGTGAGGACCAGAGCCGGAAAACCAACAGGAAGAGCCACCAGAGAAGCTGGGCCAGGAGAATCCAGAGCTGGAAAACCCTGGCAGCCAGGAAGAGAGCTTGAACCATCTGGAAAATGCTTGGAGCCCTTCGGTTTGAAAATGCACCCAGAGAGCCCGCTCCACGCCTGCTGCTTTTCAGCCCACAGTGAAACAAACAGACTCCTCCCCACAGGAACTGTGATGGGCAAAATTTTAGATTCCATGGAAGATGTGTTTTATAAAGGTGGAAGAAAAATACCATAACAGAATGTGCTCATGGAAGAGTTCATGGCTAGAACTAATTAAAAAAAAAAAACTCAGAACTTTGGAACCATGGAGATAAAAGTTTATTTTAACTGGGTTTTGGTTTAAAATGAGCAAAGTCACACACGCTGGGATTCCTGGAGGTAGGAGGTGAAACTGAAGACCTATCCCTGCCACACTTCCAGGGATCTGCAGGCAAAGAACAGAATCAAAATGCATATTTGAACCCAGATCTGTCTTCTGGGAAGGAAAGATGATGTTATTAAAGTACCTAGCTGTGGTGTAAACCTGTAATCCTGGCACTGGAGCGGCTGAGGCAGAGTGACAAGTTCAGGTCCCAGCTGGGCAACCCTCTCTCAACATAAAAAATTAAATGGGCTGAGAATGAAGGTCAGTGCAGAGGCCCTGGGTTCGATCCCTACTACCAAAAAGAAGTGTCTGCCACCCCCAGCTGTCTGCGATTGGGCTGTCCTGGCAGGGATAGGGCTGCCTCATCCAGCTCTGCAGGAGACATTAGACTCATGGATTGCTATTTGGCCATCAATATCCCGTACTGATTTTGAACATCTAACTCTTTGTTAGGAACTTCTTGTTCTCTTATCTGTGTGTCTAGAAACCACAAAACTGTGCTTTGACAACTGGAAAAGCTTTACAGTGAAAATCTCTTACAAAGTCAGGCTGGCAGTCTGTTCCAAGCTTGCCTCCCAATTTCCAGTTGCAGTGATAAAAGGCATGTGAGTTCCTTCAAAAGTCTTCTACATGACAAGCAGTGTCTATGCCTAGAGGCAATGCAGCTTATTGCAAAGAGATCCAGTTCAGAGCTTGATGCATTCACAACTTCCTGGGTTGTAGCAGCCTCATATAAATCAGGAAAATACTACTCTTTGCCCTGTGAGACTCAGATTGCAAGTTTAAGACTCACTGGGCTAGAAAAGGTGTCGCTGAACTGTCTGAAGAGTTGTGAGGCCATACTGGAGCTAGAGCTCTGTCCCCAGGCAGGGAAGAGCAAGAGTCTTACTGCTCTGCAATTGGGTGGTGAATGGTACCAGATTCCTGGAAAACATTGTCACATATTGAAGATCTCTCTATAAGGTACTTCCGCTCTTTGTGTCTCTACACCTGAGGACTACATTCAGACCCCTGCATGCCATTCTCCTGAGTGCCTGGTCCTTCCGTGGAGCCTTGATCTCCTAAGATCTTATTCTCATAGGAGTTTGCATGCAGGGAATCAAAGACCAGGACTTGGTTTTTAATATTCCTGGGGAAAAGATGCCTGAGGTTGGTCAGATTCCTTGAGAAGAGCCACCGTGTTTCTCTGCATGTGAAGACTCCCCCGGTCCAGCTCAGGTGGCTCAGCACCTTCCGAGGAGCACAGATGGCTGCATCAAGCCACCCAAAGAGCTGAGGAAGAGGATTAAGTACGCAAATCATGCAGTCCCCGTATACTGGAGTGACGAGGCAAACCACTCACCAGTTGAGGGTTAAAGTTTCAGCACTCTTGTCCGTTGTTCTAACACTTGTGACTGACTGTGCCTCAAATTCTCTCATCCATTTCATAATCTGTCCTGGTGTCTGCACGGTGTCTCCTGGTGGCTAGGCAGTGTGTCCCGCTCGCAGGCAAGGCCATGGGGCAGTTTTTGTCCTCAGGATGAGCTGTAGGCAGATGTGATTGCTGCTACTTCCCGGGACGGTGAGAGATCCTCAACGCTGCAATAGGAAGGCAGCCTAAATCCATCACCTAGGGCACTCTCTGCTTCACTGCAACAATTGCATTGAAAGGCTCCCTCTGATAGGACTGCAAACACGGAGGTTATTTAAATCATCCTCTGACAGCCCCAGGGGCTTGTAGGTCCCCAGGAAAGCAGCACTGTTGCCAGCTTGTAAATCCCCCTGCTGCAAAGGATCCAGCTATTCTAAAGATAGCACCACCAGAGCCAGGCATGGTGTGGCATGGCTTGAGACAACCTGTAGCAGAAGCTGGAGCAATGAGTGACATTCTGTCAAGCTGCCCGGAGATCCACACCACCCCGAGCTATCAGCCAGCCTGAGAATGTTCCAGAATGGCAGAGGCCAACGAAGGCCTCCACAGCTAATGTGTGAGATGCATTCACTACAAAGATTGCAGGTTGGTAACTGAATTCTTCATCCCTTTCAGGAAATGCGCCAACAATCCAAACAGCAAGAAATGTACCAGAAATAGCCAGGCATCCTGTGGCTGACCGCGTGATAGCTCTAGTTTCCCGGAAAACAGACCCAGACCAGAGAGGGACTGTGGAGGTCAAGGGCCCTGAAAGGCCATGGAAAGACAGAAGGAAAAGCACCAAGGGACACTGCGCTGGCTCCCAGGGCTCTCAGAACAAGCGTCACCAACTGGGTGACTCAAGCCATGGAAACTCAGCCTTCGCACTCTGGAGATTGGATGTTCACAGCAAGGTGTGGGGTTGTGAGCCTTCCCTGCCTTCTCCAGGTTCTGGTGGCCCAGGCGCTCCTTGGCTTGAGACAGCATTGTCTGGTCTCTGCCTCCGTCATCACAAGACAGCTTTCCTCAAAGAAGGGAAGCTCCAAGAAGTCCCCAAAGGAGCAAGTGGCAGAGCCATGCATGCTGAGCTGCTTGCGACCCTTGCCAGAGGCGTACTCCTTTACATGCTGCGTTTCAGTCGCTGGCAGCTACTGTTCCGAGAAGCACATTTGGGACCACCTGTCCTGCCCACCTTCAGAGATGGGAAATGGTGTGGGGAGACCCAGAGGCTGAGTCGGGAGAGGGAGAACCCAGGACAGCACTGACCGCTGTCCTTGGCAGACCTTTGACCTTCCTTTCTGTGTCTTATCTCGCTGAATCTTTTTATTTTTAATTTTTATGATAGTCCATGTTTGCAGTACATGATAATCACTTTCCTTGTGGTGCATATGCATAATACAGAGTAATTCTTCCTATGTTCCCTTCCCCTCCCCTCTCCCTCCTCCCTCCACACCCTGGTCCCCATCCCATTTGCAAAAGATCTATCTCCGTTTCCTATTATCTATCTTCTGATCTTAATTTATTTTTACTATGGGTTCCTCATAGAGGAGAAACTATGCTATATTTAAGCTTGTGTGTCTAATTTACTTCAATTAACATAATGACCTCAAGGTGCATCCATTTTTCCTCAAATGACTCAAGTCCGTCCTTCTTGGTGGCAGAGTAGTATTCCATTGAGTATAAATTGCACCTCCAGACCACCACGTGAGGAAGTTGAAGAGAAACTCACATTTCTTCTGATTACTTTTAGCCATTAGTAAATCATCATTAAAATTGTAAAAATAATGTGGGAAAGAAGGTAATAAATACCATAGCTTTTCCTCATTCTTCATATCAAAATTAATTCCATATCAACCTAAAAATAATGTGAAAAAACTACACCAAAATCCCTGCTAAGGGCCACACCCATGGCAGGGACCTGCTTAGCCGCTTGGGTGCCTGCAGGACCCAGCCCTGCCTCTGGCCTCCTGGCTTTACTACTACCTGGTTCCACACTACAAAGACACAGGGGACCACCGTACTTGGTAAGTTGGAGGGATCATCACCCTCCCATTGAAACCTAGACTATCTTCAGGGGAAGGGAAGCTGGAACCTGCAGTACAGCCTTGCAAAGTTCAACCCTGCAGGAGGACAGGGAGCTCAACTTGGGACTTGCAGCCAGAAATCTGCCTAAATCCCACGGGTCTGCAACTGGCTTGCTGAGACTCACTGACTCATATCTCCACACTGCAGTCCACATTGTCTATTGTGACAGCAGAGACATACCCTGAAGGAGGCCTTTCATTTTCATTTTTATTTGTTATTTGTTATTTTCAAAAGTATTATTATTATTGGGGTTTTTGCTCTTATTTTTAATTTTTTTCTATTCTTTTCAAATTTATATTTTTCTCTTTTTTTCTTTCTTTTCTCTTTCCTTTCTCTCTCTCTCTCTCACTTGTTCTCTTGCTGAGAATTGTTCTTCACATTGTTCTTCATCTCCCTTTTTGTTCCTATTCTGTCCCTGATTCAGATTTCTTCATTTTTCTTTTATTCTCTTTTTCCTTCTCTCTCCTGTGTCCTCTGGCCTCACTGCTAACCTTCCCCTATCCTGCTACCTATCTATCCTTCCCTCCCCAACTCCTTCTAACTCCTCATCCTGAAGGGTAAAGTTGTTATATTGAAGAGTTTATTCACTATAAACATATGTTGAGTTGGTCCTCCATTTTCATTTAATTCACACAAAGGTGATAGGTTAATAACTTTCACAAATTGTCATTTTCTAAGATGTACTTGATGCTATGGTGTTGCTCATTGTATCACTTGGGCTGAGGTGTTGTGATTGATCTAATCAGTTGTCTTTCCTGGTATAATGAAAATGAGACAGCCTCAGAGTCATTAGAGACTCAAAACCTAAAAACCAGCTATATCTGGAAGACACCTCTGAGAAGCAATCATTCCATAAGGGTTCTAATTACAAGCAACAAAGATACTTACAATAAGCAATTTTGAAGTATCAACCCAGGAATTAAACCAAGAACTGTACCAAAAACAAAAATGAGAAGACATTTAAGCAAGGCACAAACTCAGACTTCCACCCCATAAAGGGTAAATTTAGGGGAAACAAGGTGGAAAAGTCTGATAATCACCCACCTGGACACCTTAAACTGATAGTACAGGAAGTAACAAAACAGATGAACGAGGCTCTAGAAAAATTCAAAGCAGAAATAATCTCCCAGATATCTACAGAGATGGTGAGCAGAGTGAAAGACATGATTAGAGGCTCTAGAGCAGAAATAGATAAGAAAATAGATGAGATCAGAAACATGCTGGAAGCCATGAATACCCACCATAAGAAAGAAATGAAAACCAAGATTGCCCAACATAAGAAAAAAAAGGAATCCGTGAAACAGATTCAAACAGATATCCAGGAGATTAAAAACTCCATTGAAAGTATGTACAGCAGATTAAGGGAATGTGAAGATAGAATATCAGATACAGAGGACAGGATTGCAGTTAATGGCCATGAAAACAGAGATTTCTTAAAAATAGTAAGGAACCATGAGAATTCAATCAAGCAGCTTCTGGATGATGCAAAGAAGAATAACATAAGACTTATAGGAGTCCACAAAAAAAATAGGAGAAAGTACAATTGACATTTAAAAACTATTCACAGAAGTAATATTAGAAGACTTCCCAGACAGAGGAGGAGAATTGGACATAGAGATAAGTGAGGCATATAGAACTCCGACCACTCATGATCAAAAAAATCTACACCTAGACATATAATAGTCAAGATCCCAGAAACCCAACAGAAGAACAAAATCCTACAAGCAGTTAGAGAAAAGAAACAAATCACCTACAAAGGAAAGCCCATCAGAATCACAGCAGACTTCTCAACACAAACCTGAGAGCCTGGAGTGAAGTATTTCAAGCCCTAAAAGAAAATAACTTCCAACCTAGACTGTTGTATCCTGCAAAATTATCTTTCAAAATTGATGAGGAAATTAGATAATTCCATGAGAAAGAACACCTGAGAAATTTCATGAACACCAAACCAGCACTCCAAGCAATTTTAAACAATACCTTAGAAAAAAGCAATGAAGGTCACAACTCCATGAGGCCCAACGGAGGGAAGCCACCAGCCAAGGTAAGAAACTAAACAGAAAGGGAGGGAAAAAAAAGAAATAAAAGATCCAACAAAAGAAAAACATCATGACAAGGATGAGTCAATATCTATCAATTATAACTATCAATGTTAATGACCTCCATTCACCAATCAAAAGAAATAGACTAGCAGAATGGATTAAGAAGCAAAATATAACAATATGCTATATACAAGAAGCACACCTAACTCAAAAAGAAATTCATAGACTGAAAGTAAAAGGATGGAAAACAGTTCTCCACACCACAGGAACCCAGACAAGAGAAAGGGTAGCAATCCTATTTGCAGACAAAACAGATTTCAAACCAAAACTAATTAAGAGAGACAAAGACACACACTACATCCTTGTGAAGGGAACAATCCAAGAGGAAGAAATGACAATCATAAATATATATGCAGCAAATATGAATGGCACTAACTATGCAAAACAAATATTAATGGACATGAAAAACCAAATGAACACTAATACAATTGTAGTGGGGGACCTCAATACCCCACTATCACAAATAGACTGATCATCTAGACAAAAAATTAACAATGAAATTTTAGAACTAAACCAAGCTATTGAACAAATGGACTTAATAGAGGTTTACAGAGTGTTTCACCTCACAAAATCAGAATACACATTCTTTTTGGCTGCACATGGATCATTCTCCAAAATAGACCACATGCTAGCTCACAGGACATGTCTAAGTAAATGTAAAAGAATTAAAGTTGCCCCTCGTATATTATCAGACCACAGTGCAATAAAATTGGAGATCAATAACATAAGAAACCTCAAAACCCCCACAAACACATGGAAATTTAATAACACCCTCCTGAACAACCAATGGGGCACAGAGGAAATTAAAGAAGAAACTAGACAATTTCTACAAGTAAATGATAATGCCAGTACAACATACAGGAATCTATGGGACACAACGAAAACAGTTCTATGCTGGAAATTCATAGCAGTGAATGCCCACATTAGGAAAACAGAGAGAACTCAAATAAATAACCTAATGCAGAACCTCAAGCTCCTAGAAAAAGAAGAGCATAACAAACCCAAAGCTCATACAAGAGAAAAAATTATATAGATCAGAGAAGAAATCAATGCAATGGAGACTGAGAGAGTGATACAAAAAAATCAATGAATCAAAGAGTTGGTTTTTCAAAAGAATAAATAAAATTGATAAACCTTTAGCCAACCTTATCAAAAAAAGGAAAGAAAAGGTTCAAATCCATGCAATTAAGAATGAAAAAGGTGAAGTCAGAACAGACCCAGCAGAAATCCAGAGGATCATTAATCCCTACTTTGAGAATCTGTACTCTAATAAAATGGAAAACACAGAAGAAATGGGCAGATTCCTAGATACATACAAATTGCCAAAGTTAAAAGAAGAAGATATAGAAATTCTAAACACCTCAATTAAAATGAGTGAAATTGAAAATGTAGTAAAAAAATTTACCAGCAAAGAAAAGCCCAGATCCTGATGGCTTCACTGCTGAATTCTAGAACTATCACCATTACTCTTTAAACTCATCAAGGAAATTGAAAGGGGAGCAATACTTCCAAATGCATTCCTGGAAGCAAGTATTACTTTGATTCCAAAGCCAGGGAAAGACCCAACCCCAAAAGAGAACACAAGCCAATCTCCCTAACAAACATAGATGCAAAAATTCTCAACAAGATACTGGCAAACAGAATACAGAGGATCATCAAGAAGATCATACACCCTGACCAAATTAGATTTATCCCAGGGATGCAAAGATGGTTCAACATTCCTAAATCAATAAATGTAATAC
This sequence comes from Heterocephalus glaber, assembly GCF_053883595.1. NCBI lineage: Eukaryota > Metazoa > Chordata > Mammalia > Rodentia > Bathyergidae > Heterocephalus > Heterocephalus glaber. The sequence goes on from NW_028258435.1 coordinate 9,215,038, forward strand.
ACTATATTAACAGAGCCAAGGACAAAAACCATATGATCATCTCAATAGATGCAGAAAAAACATTCGACAAAATCCAACACCCATTCATGATAAAAACCCTACAAAAAATTGGAATAGAAGGTCTTTATCTCAACCTGATTAAGGCTATCTATGAAAAACCAACAGCCAACATCATCATGCTAAATGGTCAAAAACTGAAAACTTTCATGCTAAAATCAGGAACAAGACAAGGATGCCCACTATCACCACTCCTGTTCAATATAATTCTGGAAACATTAGCCACAGCAATTAAAAAAGAGAAAGAAATAAAAGGAATAAAGATAGGAAGGGAAGAAGTGAAACTGTCATTATTTGCTGACGATATGATACTTTATATAGAAGACCCAAAACACTCTGCCAAAAGACTTCTAGACTTAATTGACAGATTCAGTAGAGTAGCTGGATACAAGGTCAACACTCAAAAAACAATAGCCTTCTTATACACAAATAACAGACTCACTGAGAGAGAAATTAGAAAATAATTCCTTTTACAATAGCATCCAGAAAAATGAAATACCTAGGAATCAATCTAACAAAGGAAGCAAAAGATCTCTACACTGAAAACTACAGCACTCTGAAAAAAGAGATTGAAGAAGATATAAGAAAATGGAAAGACATCACTTGCTCCTGGGTAGGAAGAACCAATATAGTGAAAATGGCTATACTTCTAAAACTACTATATAGATTTAATGCAATTCTGATTGAAATCCTAACAATATACTTCACAGAACTAGAGAAATCAATCCAAAAATTTATTTGGAACCAGAAGAGACCTAGAATAGCAAAAGCAATTCTAAGCAACAGATACATGGCAATCCCCAACTTGAAACTATACTACAAAGCTACTGTGTGGTACTGGCAAAAAAAAATAGAGCCAAGGATCAGTGGAATGGATTAGAAGATGCAGAAACAACTCCAGACATACTCAGCCACCTCATCTTTGACAAAGGAGCCAACCACCCTCATTGAAAGAAAGATAGCCTATTTAATAAATGGTGTTGGAAAAACTGGATTTCAACCTGCCAAAGATTACAACTGGACCCGTATCTATCACCATGCATTAAACTAAGATCAAAATAGATTAAAGATCTAAATATTAAAACAGAAACACTAAACTTGCTGGAAGATAAGTTAGGTAGAACTCTTGAAGACATTAGCATAGGAAAAGACTTTATGAACAAAACCTCAGTAGCATGAGAACTAGCAAAAAGAATCAAGAACTGGGATCTCATCTTATTAAGAAACTTCTGCACTGCAAGAGAAACCGCCAACAGAGCTAAGAGACAACCTACAATGTGGGAAAAAAAATTGTTAGCAGCTGTATCTTAGACAGTGGACTACTATCTAGAATATATAAAGAACTGAAAAAATCACACCCCCCAAATTCAAAGGCCCAACTCAAAACTGGGCATCTGAAAGGAATAGACATTTCTCAGACAAAGAATAAAAGCAGCAAATAAATAGATGAAAAAATGTTCAACATCACTGATCACTTGCAAGATGCAGATGAAAACAACACTGAGATTCCACCTCACCCCAGAAAGAATGGCTGCTATCAAGAAATCAACCAATAACAAATACTGGCAGGGGTGTGGGGAGAAAGGAACCCTTCTCCATTGTTGGTGAGAGTGAAGACTGGTGGAACCACTGTGGAAATCAGTATGGAGATACCTCAAAGAACTAGGACTAGAGCCGGGGATTTAGTTCAGTGATCTTGCTACCAGCTGTGCAAGCACAAGGACCCGAGTTCGATCCCTGGTACAAAAAAAAAAAAAGAACTAGAACTAGAGGCCCCATTTGACCCAGCTATTCCCCTGCTGGGTATCTTCCCCAAAGAATTAAAAGAATCATACCACAGCGATATATGTGCACCCATGGTTATAGCGGCACAGTTTGTAATAGCTAAAGCTTGGAAACAGCCCAAGTGCCCATTAACTGGAAACTGGATAAAAAAGATGTGGTTTTTTTATAAAATGGAGTACTACTTAGCCATAAAGATTGAGAAACTAGAAACATTTATAGCTAAATGGATGCACATTGAGGCGATACTCTTAAGTGAAATAAATAGGACACACATGTGTAAATACTGAATAGTTTCTCTGGTGTGAGAAACTGAAAGTGTAAATAAGGATGAAATGATTATAATGAATAATTGATAATTTGAAATAGGAAGAAAAGGTCCAAAGGGATAGGGGTGGTGGAAGGGGAAGGGGAAAGGAAAGAAGGGGAAGAAAAAGTATGAGAAAAGAAAAAAATGGAAACAAAATCTACATAAATAGGGAAGGGTGGAGGGGGTGAAGGGCGCACAGGTAATGGGGAAAAAATAAGAACCAAGATACATCATGTACAGGTACAAGCACCCAATGATAGATGTAAACATATTGTATACCTAAAATGTACCAATAAAATAATTTAAGAAAATGAATTTAAAAAAATAGAGTCCCTGCCAAGAATCTGGATAAGTATCCTCATGACCTTACAATAGAAAAAGCCATTTGAACTATGTCATCATAGCTACGAAAATACTTTAAAGAACTATTTAAGTTGGAACATGTGTATCTATAATCTATTTTTCCAAAACAGAAAGCAAACCCATAAAGAAAATTGATGGTCAGGAAAAATTATTTATAATAAAGACATGATATTCCTAATATACTTTCAGTCTTTCAAATACTCATAAGATGAATGCTTCTAAAGATGAATAAGATGAATATTTCTAAACTGTAGATAATTCAAGAAAAATTAGACAGTAAATACATAAAAAGATCTTCAAATCCTTTTTAATCAAAGAAATACAATTGAAATAATATGCTTTAATCAGATAGAGTGGGAACAATGTTGTCAAAAGGACTCAAAACACTGATACATTTATAAACTGTTGCTAGAAACCTGGGGATCTCTTTGGTAATATTGTATCAGAATTTTAAACATGCATAGCACATGGCCCAGTAATTTCATTATTTGCATTTATCCCGAAAAGATAATTCATTGTTTTCAAGTATTTACAGTTAAGTATATTCACGGCAGTGCTGTTACAGCAAGAGAGAATAAGAGACAAAAATCAAAAACATTAGTAAGTGAAGTATCTATAAGTAACACTTTGGGTAAAATAACTCTGATATATTCATAAATGGAGTAGAAAGTAACCAATAAAAATAATGTTTAAAATCTACACTTACAGATACTAAATGATGCTAAAGTGTGCTAATTAGGTTAATGCACAAATTGTCAATGACTTCAGAAAACAAATTTATTTTTCATTATGCCATCCGTAGGCAGTAGACCAAGTGGGGTGCTCCTTTAACACAGCCTCTTGGAGCCTCAGATTTCCAAAGGGCCATCTGCCTCCCCTCTGGCTTCCAAGGATGTCCTGGGCATTGATATCCACCTAGCAGATAGAGGAAGAGATAGAAAAGGGAGCAGACCACACAGGCAATGTTTACACGATCAGCTGGAAGTCATGCATCTCATTCTGACCTACAGTTCACCATCCAGCGCTCAGTCCCAGGCCCCTCACTTGGACCCAGGATGCTGGGCAGATGTCCCTTGCCAGGCAACTGCTTCTCCACATTGTTTTAGCAGGCAACAAGGCATCTTGGCCAGAGCAGAACATGTTATTCAGTGGAAGGACATGATGATTAAAAGACCACGTCCTACATAACCATTCTTGTGATATATTAATATCTGTGCTGTATAAAACCTGCAAGATACATACACACATAGAGCCAAATGGGTCTTTCATATCTGGGTTTGGATAGTGGATTCGCCTATCGAGAGCTACCTTTTTATCCAAGTCTACTGGTCGCCTGTGGAAAGGGAGGACTGAGACCCCAGACAAGGAGAGCTGCAGTTCCAGCCTAAGAAACGGGTGGAGCCTGTGAGGGCTGTTCAGGGGCTGTGGTCTGGGCCTGGCCAGGGAGTCAAAGGAGTGGTGGATTCAGGAAGGATTAGAAGGCAGAGGTGCAGAAAGTGTTGCCTAACTGCTAATTGGGTCAAGAAACCGGAAGAGTCAGGAATGACAAAGGCAGTGCCTTTAGAAGGAAGGGGGTTGTGAAGGGACAGGCTGCGCAACCAGGCTGGGAACTCTTAATTTTGACGTTGTAAGGACATCCGAAGGGAAAGGTGGAGAAAGTGGACTATTTCCAGAGCTGCAGAAAGCAGCCAGGCTGGATGGCAGGTGGGTCACCAGTGGGGCTGAGGAGGGGAGAGAGGCTATTTTTGCAATAGTGAGGGAAACCAGCCTGGATGAGAAGGGCAGAGAAGGAGACCCCCAAGAAAACCAGAAAAAGGCCAGGCAGACAGAAAGGGACCTGGAGAACCGACTATGTGGAAATCCATGTAGGAGTTTAAATACTGCCTGAGTTACTCTCTTCAAATGTGAACGTCTGACTTTTTATTAAATAAATTCAAATTATTTTTATAATTAAGTGTGATGCATAATCTTATCAATAGGAAAACACCAAAGAGACCCTGTCCCCCTGCATTTTTTGGTATATTTGATAAAGAATGGGGAAAGGGCTTGTTGACTGATTTCAAACTTAGTGACATCCCATCTCGAAATTTTAAAATTTTTTTAAAGGGCTGGTGATCTAGCTCAGTGCAAAGGCTCCAGGTTCAACCTCCAGTACCACAAACACACAATAAATAAATAAGAATGAGCTGTGGATGTAGCTCAGTAGTAGAGTGCCTACCTAGCACGTACAAGGCACTGGATTCAATCTCTGGTATTGAAAAAACAAACTTTTTTAATATCTTAGAATGCTTTAAATGCCACCAACCACCAATTGGCTATTTGAGTCTAAATCAATTTATATTAATCCAATTAGAATTCAAGTCCTGAGTCACACTGGTCATATTTCTGCCCTCGACAGCCACATATGCCCAGCGTCTAATAGTTTGGAAGCTCAAATAAGCAAACTTCTTTCATGTGCTTACACAGGACAGCACTGTCCAGTTTATCCAGTTGATCTAGATCGACTTCATAATTAAAGACACCTGTGGCTGTGTAGTTAATGAACACCTGCTTGCCTTAACTTCACATGACTTTCAGTTTTCAGGCTATCAGTGGAGTGGAGGAGACTAATTAAAAATTAATCAATTGATTGAGAGGAGTGGCTTATGTTCCCAAAGTCCTTCATGTGACATTCCTAGCTACCAAGTTTTGCTGGAATTTAAGTTCCTGCCATGTGTCCCTGAGGCTTCCATAGATGTAGACTAAGAGGTGACACTAGACACTCCATGTCATATAAAACCCAACCCAGAGTGTCTTTGGAAAGCCCCAGCTCTTCCCTCAAATCTTTCCCATGGAATGTTTCGTACATTAGGTACACTCTTGGAAGATCAAGGAAACTTCTACTGTCTAAACCTCAGTGGACCGCCAAGGTCAGCCAAAATGACACACTTACACCCTAGCTGAAGAAGCCAGGAAGCCACACCTACAGTTACACAGCAAGACACCCTGAGACCTGCGACTGGAAACCAGTGTTAACAGCAGGTAATGCTTTAAATCTAATCTGACAATCTCTATCCTTTACTGATGGATTTAGACCATTTATATTAAATGTAATTATCTATGTGATTGTATTTTAGAAAATTGAGAAACTTGGGTATAAAGAACCATATATTGTAATTAGAAGAACACTGCCCTTGAGGCCTGAGGCTGTAGGCTAATTACAGTGAACCCTTGACTTACAAACTCAGTTTCTTCCCAAAGGCTGGTTGTAACTCAGGTTGGTCAATGAAGGCTCAGGCTCCTCTACACAGCCTTCAAAGTCTCTCCTGTACACAGGCAAATCTCAGTGTCCTTAGAGAGACGCTGGCCCAGGATTTCTCAATGAACCCCACACTGGAAAGGATGTTGTCATGTTCCTTCCAGAACTCTTTAAGGGTTAAATCTGTATCTGAGGCCATCAGTGGCCAGCATTTGGGTCATAACTCAAGACTTTGATCATAAGTTAAAACTAAAATTCCAGTCATAACCCAAGTTGTTTGTACATCAGGTCAGTCGTAACTCAAGGGTCCACTGTACTTTACTTTGACACTTCTCAGGTTGGAGGCTTAGACAGCCAATTCATTTTCTGCAGTTCAATTTACTCACTCTAAAAGGAAGACTATGATATTCAAGACAAGGAATTACCTTGGGAATTATAAAAATGAAAGTAGTATATATTCCATTAAAAACTATGTGCTGTACAAATGTGTTATGATTTTGTGATCAAGGACACTACTGTGGTCAAATGATTCCATAAAACATCCAAAGTTTGTCTCTTGGCTCTGCCTGATGCTCATAGCGATGGTGGTACAAGTGTTGCCTTCAGATCATTGAGCTCTTTTCAGGGCAATGCTTTGCATACAACACTTGTTATATACCTTGTGCTGATTTGCTTATGTTTCTCCTGTCAGGCTAGGTTTATTAGAAGCAGGAAATGCAGTTCATTTGCCTCTATCCTCCAACATCTTGCAGTGCTCCTGGCAAACAGTACATGTTTGTGGAATTGAGTCACTTTCCCAACTTCCAGCTCTGGGGAAGTCTGCACCATGCTGTGCTCTTCTGAACACAGTGTGGGAGGGGCTGGGTGCCCCTGAGCCCACATGCACTGGCCCAACCCCTGAGGCTCCACCAACGTGGTCTCAACACCCAGGACAGCCCTGGCCAAGCAGCCTGCATCCTGGGTGGTAGGCAGGCTCCCTCCGGCTTGTGAGGAACTTGGCTGTTAGGTCAGCACCAGCTACACCCAGAGCCAAGCATACCGCCAGCTTTCGTGACTTGGTGCGACTGGCCTCCCAGCTGTAATAACTTCTGCATTTGTGTGTGACTTCTCAGCATTCCTGGGACATTACCACCACCGCGCCCCAGATGGAACGTGGTGAGAGAATTAAGTGGGTTTGCAAATGTTGAGAGACCTTGTGTCTGTGGCCTCTGTCTTGAAGCACTGCCTCCCTTCTGCAGAGGTGGAGCTAAGAGATTCCACTCTGAAGCTGCCACGGGGTTGGTGTGGTTTGGGGATCCCAGGCTTGGAGTGGCTCTGGCTCCCCTTTTACTTCTGTAAAACTAACTTCTGAGCTAGGAGGGTAACTTTCCCTTCTCCCTCTGCTCCTTCCAGCTCAAATGCCAGCTCTCCAGCCATTCCGAGTTTATGCCCACCCCATCCAAGCCCCAGGTCTCTTCTCCCATTCTGCACACACAACTGAGCACCAACTACCTCCTAGCCCAAAACGTTCATTCTTGCGCACGTTATCTTAGTGTTGTTCTCAGACATTAGGTCCTCTCAGAGCAGTTTCTGGCTCCATGCGTACATGTTGCAAGCCTTTCACTTGGAGATCATGCCATGGTGAGAAATATCCAGAAAGTCCAGATCCAACAACTCCACAGACCTAAAGTACTGCCTCAGAGGGAAACCAAAGATTAATAAATTTACCTGGGAATTATCGAGCCTCACAAAGGGTATACACATGCCATAGTAAACTACGACTATATTCAAGGAGGCTGAGGCAAAGGGAAGATTTTTAGGGCAAAATTTGGTAGATTGCATAACATATCTTGAAATTCTTGGCCACAAGGGTTAATAACTCAAGTGTTAAAGGATAGATAATAGGGAGCCCCCAGTCTTTTTGGGAAGACAGTTGCTGGGTGGACATTCTTGCAGAAGTATTCTTTGTGCAGGGCTGTGGCAGCCTTTGTGGAAGGATGTGGTTCTGGCAGTCTTTTGTGAATCATTCTTGTTATCAGGCATGAGATCCCCTCCCTCCTACCCTTCCCACTTTATTCATTATTGTATTTTTCTGTGAGGGCTTGATCAAAGTGATTCTATTCGGATTCTGACAATGTTCCCGCAGGGTTGAATGTGAACGGGCTGGTAGAAATGGTTCAGAACCCAGTGAAAAACATTTTGTGATTCTCCAATAAGGACAGGTGTGTTTGGAGACACGGGAGTCTGGGATGGGGGGATCCTTTACCTCTAATAATCGGCATTGCTTTTCCCTCTTCTTAGCTGCGAGTAGTGGAAAAAACTCCAAGATCTTTTCAGACTGATGGACATTGGCCAGCACTGACCTCTTTGAAGACCTCCATTTGTTTCTTGGGGCAACCTTTGGTTTTCAGTGTGTTCTTCCCAGGAGACTTTGATTAAGTCTGCTCTGCACTTCATATGCATCCCTGGGAATAGAAAGGAACTGTGGATTTAAGAGAAGGGGCAAAGGAAGAGCAAGCCAAACCAATCCAAGGCCACAACAGGTTTGAGCTCTTGCATCTTCTTATTGCTCTTTCCCCTGGCATGGGGATTAGATCACATCTGAATACTTGAAAAATGACTGGGATGGAACAGGGAGACAAGATCTCCCTGTGCGCAACAGACTCAATGTCACATGAAGTGTAGCCCTAGCAGGGGGAACTCTGCTGTTCTGCTTCACTGTCATACACCATGACTTCCTTGGAAGGGGGCAGCTTAGCAAGGGGTCCTTCACCCCCAAGCCTCACCCTTGTCCACAGATGCAGCAGGGCATGAGCACAGCCCAGGCAGGGAGACCAGTTGGCCCATCGTCATCAGCTGTGTCTTTTGCCTGTGGACTCCAGGATGTTGACACTAGAATCACAAAGAGAATCAGCACATGAGCATCTTTGTTCCTACTAAGGCCATTCATGCTGTCCCGGCCTGGGAGTATCTGCCAGTCTCCCAACTGCCTGGAACTTTGCTCTCAACAGTGCCATGCATTGCTGCTCCTTATGGATCTGGTTACAAGGAAGCACACAGCCTGGCACTGCCACAGCATAACGTTTGGCACGAGACTTACATTTCCCTGTTTTATTTTAGATATATATTTTTTATAAAATGAGAGTGTGGTTTTGGTTTAATTTAAAAATGGAGGCAGAGATGCATCATTGGTGTTTCCCAGCTACGCAGGAATGCCTGTTCTATGTCAAGCAAGTTTGGAAACACAACACAAGATTTTCCAGAAGAACTTCTCTTGCCCAATACTTTTTGAATTTGGTCACTAGTGCTGTGGGGCTTCTGGATCTGTCTGTTAGCCGGGCTCTGAGAAACTCTCACTGACCCTCCGGACCTCACCTTTATGAGTTAGACCATTCTCATTCCCACTTTCGGAGGAAGGAAAGGACAGGAGGCTCAGGGAGATTGGGTCACACACTCAGATCGCCTGCTCAGAGGAGAAGGGAGCTTCCCAAGCACACAGACATAGGAAGTAAAGGTGCCAGGGCCTGAACAGGCATTCAGGACCCCAAATGACAGCCTCAGTACAGAAGGCTTTTGAGTGCTCTAGAAATGAATGAATGCATGATCTATGCCTTGGGAGAGTTAGGAATATATCTGTAGAGATAGGATACACAGACCTTAAACACAGACAAGATAGGCTAATCCATAATTAAGTACTCAAGAGGATGGGGATAAAGGTTTGATGTTCCAAGATGCCTTTGTGATCCAGTCCAAACCCATTATTTTCAGACAATCCATGAGGATATGGAGGATTATTGATGCATCAGATCTTGTCCAAAGCCACAAAATGGCTACCAAAAGGCAAAACAGGCACATAATTTTAGGCTAACTTAATGCCAATCCATTATTCACTTTGATATATCCTCCTGCCTGCATGGTTTCTCAGAAGCAAGCTTTATACTGTCTTAGCATGTTATGACACCATGTGGGTTATAGCCAGGGAGTGTCTGGCGAGATTGTTTCAGTGGAAGGGAACAAAGCTGGTTTATTTCTGGGAGTAGACCAAGTTGTTCCTCACCCTCAATTATGCAGCAATATCTAGATGAGTCTACAGGGCTCAATGTCTTACCAAAAATTTGTGATGTCATTCTGAACTGGTATTTACTAATGAAGGGATGTTATTAGTGGGTAATTTGGTTAAATGAATATTGTGCCAAATTATCTCAAATTTATAAGATAACACTTATAACAGTTTTATGGAAAATTGCTTTCAAAATTATACCCTTATAGTGCACACATTAATAACACACCACCAGGGCACATAAATTATACATAAATTTCACCATTGCGCCCATTGAGTAATGTGATGTTTTTTCAAGAGCAAAAGGTATACTGTGTTATTAAAACATGCTAGCACTTTTACATGCTTCATTAAAATCCCCTGAGACAGCTAGGAGATACAGAGATAATCAAGATATTGTGTTTGGAGCAAGATGAGATTTGTTCCCCTACCAAAGGGGAAAATTTGTTTTTAAAAAAGCCCAAATATGTAAAGAGAATGAAATGAGTTCCAAATAAGACTTAGGAAGGGACAGTACCATCTGTCATTTTCGGCGTAATTTGTTATGCAGAATCTAAGCATCCGAAGTATGAAGCAATCGGTTATCTAGCAAGAACAGAGACTTCTCTGCATTAATTCCAAGACGATTTCAGATGCTTTGCCACAGAGGGAGGGCAGTACCCCTCCTAAGGCTGGAGGTGACAGGTTTCCAGACCCACGGCATGGCTCATGTCCCATCCAAGGGCTGCACCACATCCTGCACGGCCCCATGGTAGGCTTCCATTGCTTCTGATTCCTTGGCTTGAAGAGCTTTTCCTTTTTGCCTCTCATTCTCTTCTCCCTTGAAACCTCTGGAGGACCTCACTCCATCTGTCATGATGTGGCATGGGAGTCACAACCATCATGAAGACTTTTCTGACCCAAGTCCCAGCCATACAGCTTCTTCACGTGGCCTCGTGACCATTAACTCTGATATGTCAAGTTGCCTGGAGTAAGAACATCTAACAGATTAGTGGAGTACAGTTCTGGGTGTGTCGGTGAATGACTGACATGGAAGCCAGCAAACTGAGAAAAAGACCTACCCAGCTGTGGGTGGCAGCAACCAATAGGCTTGTATTCTGGAAGGAATGAAGAGGGAAAGGAGTAGGACGTATCCCCTTTTTGGAAGAGCTCTAGTCCTTGCTTCATAAATCCCCTCCCATACTTACATATGTATTTTCTGTTGATTCTATTCCTCTAGAAAAATCTAACCAATACAGAGGTCCTCCTGTCATCACTTTAGTGCCTGTATTGTTGTCCACAATTGCCTGCCCACTGGAATGAACGCAGTTCGAATCTCTTTGTAAGCTTAAACACCAGCACTCTTAGACTAATGGATATTTGTTGAGTGATGGAATAAATGAATTAGTTGATGAATTGATGGAAAGTAAAGCAAAAAGCTAAATAAGAATTCAAAGGGTATAAAGTGCAGAACACAGCCTCAGCATTCCCCCTGCCTTGTCAATTCTCTATGCAAGTTTGGGCTGGACCATAGTGTTTGAGCATCTGTGAGGTAGACCAGATGTTCTTTTGGCTTCTGGTAACTTTCAATTTCCCAATAATTAGGGACCATTTACAACAGTCTCCAATTTTGAACGAGTTGTCTTCCTTTTACAGAATAAGAATAAGTTTTCATTTTTATAGAAGCTGTATAAAAACACTCGCCCAAATCACATCCATCTTCTACACATATACTTGAAGGTCACCCTTGATTCTATCAAACACACTCCTTTCTTCTTCAGACTTTCCTTCCTTCCCTCCTTCTTCTTCCTTTTGTCTTCCTCAAAGATTGTTAAAGACCCACCATTCATTCAAGTCCCAGAGCTAACTGTTATGGATACAAATCTTCACAAAATCAATGCAACACCAATATCTTGTTTCTCTTTGCTGGAGAAACCAAGTGCTCACCACATCTGTGTTCCCTCCTGTTGGGGACACAGCTACTCAGTGTTTCTAGATCTCTTGGGACTTGGCAGATACTTGTCCACAGAAGTGATGAATGCCATTTGCAAGTGTGACTTAGATCTTCCTGCAGCAGCATCTGAGTTCTCTTTCATTCCCATCTGCTGATTGAATTTTGCAGGTCGAAGAAAGAACTGCTGAGACCCTGGAGGTTCATGGAGCACTAGAAAAAGGATCCTGGGGCCCTGAGTAAGAGAAGGCCCTGCCACCTGCCACCAAGAATGACTACCAACACTGGATGAGGACAAGATCAGCCTACTGTGAGAAGCCAGTGAGATGGAGGAATAAGCTGGCAAACAGTTAGTCCACTCTGACAGTCAAGCTCCTCAATGAACTGACAGTGGAGCCCCAGACTTGACACTGCCATTCCCACATCCTCCTTACTTTAAGAGATTCCATTCTTCCTGGGTAGTACCTCTCCCCCGCTTACCAGGACATTTATTCTCTCTCCAGCATCCTCCTTCCTTTGGCATGAAGGCAGATCTAAACTCCATCACTGAGACAAACAAGACAGACAAACAAAACACCCTGCTGGGGACCTTTGCCTTTAGTGCTGCCATCTCACCCTCCTCTCCTTCACAACACAACTTTACTCTTCTCTACTCCATTAACTTCGAAGCTCATGACCATGTCGCTGATCAACTCAAACATGAAACTATCTTGATTCAATACAAGATACCTCTCCAATCTCTGGGTCCCTTTTTCCTTTGTCTGTCTGTCTGTCTGTTTGTCTATCCACCCATCCATCCATCTATGCATCCATTCATCTTCATCTATCTATCTGTCTTCATCATCCATCCATCATCTATTTTCTATCATCTTTGTATCTATCATCTTTTATCTTCTATGATCTATCTGCCAGCAAACAAACATGTCACCTTCTTCCACACATCTGGTTTTGTCACACTTTCTTCCTTCTTAATAAAGTCTCACGCTTTGCACTTCACATTTCCCAGGCCCCTTTCTATCTTCCTGGCTGTGCTCTATTTTCTGTTTTTTTTCAAGGGTCCCTGTCTTTTCCACATCCCTCCCATCTGAGCCCCCACCTTCCTCATTATGGCACATGGACACTGCTGACCAGCCCACGGCCCTCCCAAGCTGGTGGGTAACAATCATCCCAGCGGTGGCAGGAGGCTCGGACCCCTGATGTCTGATGATGAGTTGGACCTTTTCACACATTGGAAGCCATGTTTATGTTTTCATCTGCAGAAGGATCCACTCAGGACTTCTTCCACTTTTGCATCCGATTCTCTCAGGACGTTTGCTCCTGACTTAAAGGATTTTCTTGTGTATTTTGGCTATTAACTCCTTATTATACATGTATCATGTTCACATATCTATCTAAAGTAACAATGCAACAGAATATATGGTTTGCCAAGCCTTTCTCCCGTCTCCTAGATCACCTTTACTTATTGACTGGTTGCTTTGCTGTGCAGATGTATTTTAGTTGGATGCAGTCGTAATTGCTCAGTTTTATTTTGTTCCCTGTGCTTTTGGTGCTAGACATTGCTGACAAAAATGTCAAAGGCTTCTGCCCTCCTTTTTCCCAATAGTTTCATGGCCTCAGGTCTTACCCAGACCCATTTTCAATTCATTTCTGTGTATGCTGTAAGATACGAAAATGTCCAGTTTTGTGCTTTTGCAGATAGCATTTGTTGGGGAGCCTGTCCTTCCCTCCACTGTGGATTCCTAGTGTCCTTTAGAAATATTAGTTGACTATATAAGTGCTGGTTCATTTCTCTATTCTGTCCCAGGATTGAAGCCAGAGCTCTTGCACTAAGCTATGTTCCCAGCCCTTTTTACTTTTTACTGCATTTTGAGACAGGGTCTCACTACATCACTCAGTTGCCTGGGCTGGGCTTAAACTTGTGACCCTCCTGCCTCAGCCTCCCAGGGTGTCAGGGTTACAGGTGTGCACCTCCACTGTGGGTTTCTAAAAATCTGCAAGTGATAGTTTCCAGTCTGACAAGCAAATGGTGAAAAGGGCAGGTAAACATTTTCCTTTGGGAGAAAAATTTAGAAATATATATCAGGGATCTTCAAAAAGACTGAAGTTCCAAAAAATACACTCTAATAAATAGTCTATGTTAATTATATATTACTAATGCTAATGGCATTATTGCTCATTGCATAGACAGTGCTTCATACCGCTGAGCCCCAACTCCCCCCTAAAAACCAAAAGTAATAACCTAGATGCTACTCCCTCAGCACTTGCAATAAGCTTGGCACTTAAAGCATGATGTTTTCCTCTTCTTTGTTCCTGGGAGATTCTGATAGCAACTCCTCACTGGAGATTTCCACTGAGAACCTCCCCAGCGTCTCTGTAAGAGACCCTACACAAAAAGTCATTCATTAACCAGGTATGGCTGGCACTGCAGGAGGCTGAGTCAGGAGGGTCACAAGTTCCAGCCTTGCCTGGGCAACTTAGTGACTTAGTGAGATCCTGTCTCAAAATAAAAATAAAAAAGGGCTGTGGACGTAGCACAATGCAAAGGGTCGGTGGTTAAATCCCTAGTACCACAGTAAAGTCACTTATTAAGCCTATTGTCATGTGATAGTGGATAACTGGGGAAGGAAGGTCACTTGTTCTCACTGGTACTAATGATCGTAATTACTGATCTCAGATTTCCAGTACATGCAGTAAAATAATTTTGGTGGATGATGCGTACTCAAACGAGAGAGATATGAAGACACAGAGTATACAAAATAGATGTGTAATGATACGGATATATTTAGTGGTTATAGTATCTATTACATATTAATTGTACATAATAAATATGTATATAAAAAGATAGCTGTGAGGGAAATTTGTCACTTACGAAAGAGTTCATGATTGCCCTATGACTGTTAACCCTATGAAGTGGTTAAAATGTAACTAACTGGACATTTAAAAGTACAGTTCATTTCCTGCATCTCAGAGGCACCCATATTTGAGCACACAGGAAAGTGTTTTATGCTTATTTACATTTGAAAATCAGTTGTTAATGTCTGCCAATCATTCAACATAAATTCTAAAATGTTGACACTGCTCTCAGTGGCTGGAAAGGGTGACAGGAAAGAAAGTGTCTGTAGGCCATTACCTTCTGGAGCGTAACCTGCTTTTGAATTCATTCAGTTACTAAAATCTTAAGAATTAAGCACTAATAGTGTCCACATACTTTTAAAAATTCTAATGTAATAACCCAGAAAATTGGGCAAATAAATATTGTGACTTTACAATCCTGTCTACTTACCAAGGAATTCAGATAGAATTTAGTGTTGATCAAAGGCAATTAAATAAAGCAATCAATTATCAGCCCAGAAATAATGTTTCAGTGAGATGGGTTTTTTTAAAGTTTAAAACCTTGTATGAACTACTGCAGTCTCCCAAGTTCCCCAGAATCACTGAGCAGTTAGTCTGCTTCCCGGAATGGAAAAGCACTTGGTTCGTCAGTGTGTTTTAAACTTCTCCTCACCCCCAGGCTCCTCCAGTGTGAGGAACTTCTAATCACTTGGGGAATCGCCTCTAAAGCCCACCGAGCATTCCTCCCAAATCCCATTAAAATGCAACCCATGCAGTGGTGACCACGGACCTCTTCCAGTCACTTGCTCCTTGCTCCTGAACCTAACAGTGATTTTACTCTTATTAGCTTTGTCTGCATCTCTAAATCAGTTTTATTTTCTGCTCAGTTATCGGAGGAGGCAAACAATTCCTCTTTCCTAGTACAGAGACTTGGCGGGGAACAATTGGAAGGGGTTAACCCTTATGTGTGGTGCATACCTGTTATCCCAGCACTCTGGGATTTGAGGCTGAGGCAGGAGGATTCTAAGTTGCAGCCCAGCCTGAGCAACTAGTGAGTCCTTGTCTCAAAGAAAGAGCAGTCAAATGCCTACAGTTCAATCCCCAGGATCCCACCCCTCAAAAAAAAGAAGGAAATAAGAGAACCCTATGATAAATACAGAAATGCACAGGCGACCAATCTCTGCCCCCAGGCTTGGCCCACAATAAACACAGGCGCTCAGGGCGCTTCTCCTTTGTGGATTCCGCGCAAGTCTCATGAGCCAGTATCTCAAACATCTGCCTTCATTATAATTATATTTCTATTTCAGCTGCACCAAGCTATTTACAGAGGAGCCTGTTCATAAAGAGCTTTATAATTAAGCAAACAGAAATATCTTTTTATAGGATGCAGATCTAGGGGTGATAATCACACACAAAATACACAGCAACAGTTGCAAATAGGGTGTTTAACGCTAGTTATATAGTTAGCAATGAGCGCAATAAAGCCTGACATGTCTTTGTTCCTCAATACGAGAAAATACGGTCTTTGCTACATGCAGTGTAAACTGTCTTCTCCTATTTTTTTTTTTCCTTCAGCAAGGGCCATATTTTTCAGGATGGAGTCCTAAAATGTGAGCGTACTTGTTTTATAGAACAATGGGGTCATGATATACATTCTCCGGCTGAGTAGGGGTTGAATCTGCCCGGTATTTCGGGAGAGAAATCTATTTCTGAATATAAGCAGCACTCAGTGAAGGCACAGTGTGACAGATTAAATCAGTAGATAGTAGACATTATCTGAGGTTACTATGCAAGTAGCTGCAAGACAAAAGGAAACTTAAGACACTAATCTCAATGCAGAAAGAATTTCTCATCTCCTGTTAAAATCGAAGCAAGTGCTTGGATATTCCCCTGCCACAGCACGTTTTTGTTCCTGTTACCCTTAGCATTGCTGCCCCTCAGCCCCGGAACATTTTGAAGCTGTTATTTGCTAAACACGTTTGCTTTATGATTTTTGTAGACTTTCTCGGCCCTCCAGAAGTTATGCAATCCCAGAGACTTCAGCGAGAGCACAGCCTCTGCTTGCAAAGATTCAAATTTAGCAGAGAAAGGTTCACATATATCAAACAGCACTTTGTTCTGAAAGATAAATGCCCAGCTCATATGCTGCCCAGGGAGTGTACAGCAGTGCAGTGCTTTAGAATATGATTTCACACACATGCGCATGCGCACACACACACACACACACACACACACACACACAAACACACACAGGGCAATAAGGAGAGAGAGCACACCCACTCATGTGTACATTTTAAAATAATAATACTGACGCCCTTTGACCTAATCATTGGAACAATATGAAATATATGTGAGCAAAAGAAATTCAAGCAGCATTAATAAAATAGCCTTTACCCAGAAAAATAATTATCTTATATTTGTTATTGGCACAAAATAAAAATGATATGTCCTCAAATGTCCAATGGTAGAGGAATAGTGAAATAATTTATGGAACATGTGCAACCATAATTAATTGGCTGTCCAAAATCTAATAATGATTTGAAAGGATTTTACTATACTGTGTAATGCTAAAGGACAAAAATAGGTAGATTAAATAATGTAATCTCAACTGTGTACAAATGAAAACATAAGAGACAAGCGAAAATACATAATGTTAACCATGGTTTAATCAGGAGGGTGGGTTTGGATGAACTTTGTTTCATTCTTTTTAATTGTTTTTCCAAATTTTCTGTAAGTACCTACTAATCTCAAGTTCAGTTAAAGTCTACTTTGAAAACTATGACCAATCTCAATAGCAATAACAATAACAATAATAATAATAATATTGAAGGTTGCTTAGCTGTGTTTTGAAGCCTTAGATCATCTTAGATTAATGTTGGAATGACCAAACATCTTGCCTTAATGATGGGTAGCTGGATCTTCAGTCCAGTTTCAATCCAGTCTGCAGAATTGGCAGAGCCAGGATTCCAAGGGTTTCACCCTAAACATTTGTTCTGCAAAAAAATGAGACCAGTGCTAACCAAGGTCGTAGGCCCTGGTATATTAGTGCTGTTGTGCCAAGGCATTTAGACTGTTCACCTCATCTCCCTCCCAATCTGTATCTGTGTTATCCAACTGCCCCGTCACCCACGCCTCTACATTTTTCTAATCAGCCCATGGTTTCTTCTTAGACCTTTCTCTCCCCATATAATGTAATGCAGGGCAAAGATCCAGCACCTACCGGATTTGTGCCATGCGCCAGTAATTTTCTGTTTTGTGAAGTGTTTTCACGTTTCACTCTACCCATGAGAAGTGGCTGCAATAACCCACTCTAAAGATGAACAAGCAAAGGCAAAAGGCCTTCTTCTCTCCAACAATTTTGCTACAGGGACAAAAGTGGAAATTCGAATTTCTGGTCTGTGTGAAACTTAAATCCATGCCTCCTTCATGTTTTCTGTTCTGATGTTTGGAGTTCAAAGACCCCAAGGAGACCTTGATGTGAACTGCAGAATTTGGCGTGTGTAGCCCAGGTCTAGGGGAGCGGATGGGTTCAGTCACCTACACATTCACCTGATCTTTTTGCTCACATCCACAGCTTTTTTTTTTCTTTACAGAACTAGGATTGAACCCAGGGACTTTTCACTCAGCCCCTTTTTAATATCATTTAATTTTACTCTCACTTTGTTTCTTTTAGACAGGGTCTTAGTCACTAAGCTGCCCAGGCTGATCAAACTTTGATCCTCCTGCCTCAGTCTCCTACACTGCTGGGATTACAAAAGATGTGGTCAATGTCATTATATTGTATACCTAAAATGTACCGATAAAATTAATTTTAAAAAACAAAGATGTGTATCATCAAGCTGAGCTCACAAATGGCTTTGATAACCCAAAAACACTAAATAGAGTAAACAATAAAATAATACCAGAGCAGTCTCAAAGGTACAGTGGTTGATGTTACTCAGCAGCTGTAAATCTTTCCCTCACAACCTCAGATTGTATGTCACCATGAGGACAAGTCTCAGGCCTAATTCTCACACATACACACATACACATACA
The DNA here is from genome assembly GCF_053883595.1 of Heterocephalus glaber. NCBI lineage: Eukaryota > Metazoa > Chordata > Mammalia > Rodentia > Bathyergidae > Heterocephalus > Heterocephalus glaber. Next base: position 9,233,624 of record NW_028258435.1, read on the forward strand.
CGTTCACACTAATAAATATACTTATTAAGTGCTTGCAAATGCACTTAACAGACTGTTGTGCTCGATTGAGGAAGTCCAGCTGCCTGTCTTTCCAGTACTCTACTTTGCATGAAATTGTCATGTGATGTTGACGGGATATGCCAGCAGCACACAGCTGACTTTCTACTTCAATTCAGGTGACAAAAATCCTTCCAAAATCAGCTAAAATCTGTCAGACTTGGAATGCCAAAGGATACTGATGCTTCAGTTTCCCAGATTTTTCTTTGTTCAAGCAAGGACAGAATTGACTGTAAAATAGTTCTAGCCAATCCATACACATTTCCCCATAGTTTTATTTAATTTGTGTCAAGCACTAATCTTGGACTGAACAAGCCATCACTCCCCTGTCCATATACACCTACTGTTTCTAAAACAACACACACTCTCCTTTTAAAAATTATTTTAACTAAAGTAAGTATATTTTGTAAGATATAATCCTGGGGTTTACTTTTTTATTATTCTCTACATTGTATGTAGCTGTAGCTTGCTATATCGATTTCATACTATCTACTTGTCCGCTTTACACCTGATGGACATTTGTTATTCCCAGTTGTTCTTCCTCGTTTGAATAATACTTCTGTGAACATTCTTGTCTGAGTCTTGTCATTACACATACAACCAAGCCATGGAAAATTACTAGGTCAGCAGTGCCCATGGAACATAAAACGCTGGATTATCACGAGCATCGAGGAGAGGAGCAGGGCTCACAGCTGCCTCCTCTCTAACACTGGTCTTTGCTCACTGCAAACCCCAGAGTGTGTGTTAAATGCTAGAAGTTGCACATTGTGCTTTTACACATCTATGCACACAAAAGTACCCAGAACAACACACTGCCTCGGGTGACCAGCAGCACAGCCCTCTCCTTTCCCTCTCCAGGGACTCCGGGGCCCTGTCGGCTGCATCCCAGACAGCTCCTGCTCCATCCCAACTCTGCTGGCAGCCGAGAAGGAACGTGAGGAAGCCACTCACTGATTAAAACTCAGTTTCTGCTTCTGTCGAGTAAGCATGACGACGGCCTCACAGCTTCACAGGGTCCGGGGCTGCCTTTCCAGTCTTCACTACTGTGTCTTCGTAATAACCATCAAGACATATTAGCAGGTGTGGTGGCACATGCCTGTAACCCCAGCACTAGGGAGGCTGAGCCAGGCACCCTGCCATGAGTTCAAGGCCAGCCAGGGCTACATAGTGATTCGAGGTCAGCCTTGCACTGACCCTGAAACTCTGTCTCAAAGAACAAATCAAAAAATAGTGAAATGAAACATGCATTGTTGGCGGAGGGGGTTGTTTGTTTTATTTATTTATTTTTTTGGTACTAGGGATCGAACTTGGGTCCTTATGTTTGCGCAGCAGGTGGCAAAAGCACTGAGCTAAATCCCTGGCCCCAACATGTATTGTTTTGTGTGCCTATTATTGTTTCATTACTACTGCAGTGCAGCCGAGCTGTTCATCCTGTTGTTCCCCAAGTACAGAAGGGAGTCACGTGGCTACTCCCACCAGCACCCCTGGACAGGCATCTCACCCAGCTATGGGTCCAAGCGCTTCCTTACCACCCTCATACAGCGCTGGCCTAGAATCCCGGCACAAACACCTCATTGCTCTGCTCTTCCCGTGCTGCCTCAGAGCAGGGACCATGATGCTACTCACCTTTTTGTCCTGGATTCAGGGCCAGGCTGAGGACAAAACCAGCGTTCAGGAAACCTACATCGTCTGCATGTTTGTCTTTTCTTATTTTTTCCCTTTCCTACTTCTGCTCTAATCCAAAAGGAAAGCCCACAGTACGATTCTTATGAAGAAGTTGATCTCTCCCCCTTGTGAAATCCTAACATAATTCAGGTGCATCTGCCACCCAATGTGTGATTGCCTCAGCCTCCTGCTATTCCGATTATTCAAGAGGACAAAGCCATCTTTGCCAGTTGACTGCCAGCTATGAGGAAGATGCCTCTCTCTATTCCTTGGCAACAAGAATAGTTCAAAAGATTGAAGATTCTCAATAAAACCTGCCAGACCGGGGCTTCCATTAGAGGAGAGTGCATACAGCGGAAGTACAAGCTGCAACATTGCTCTCGGGGCGGAAGCCATCCTTAGCTCCCAGACAGCTGAGCATCTGCCACAACACCACTTCTCCTCCTTCTCCCACCATGGACTCTGCATGGCCTCACCACCACCCTCAGAAATCCAGGTTTGACCACCAGCTTTGATTCCTCATTCCTTCTTCCTCAGTTCCCACAGCCAGTTGGACCCAGATCTTTCGGATTGTGAACTCCTGAGCATTTCTGAGGTGTGCCACTCCTCCCTGATCTGCTGTGCTTCCTGACCCCAGACCCTCATCCTGCCAGGCAGGGTGCCTGTGCCACCTCCTCACTGCCCTGTGCACCCTCCGACATCCATCTAGTCCCAATCGGTTACCCTAAGGTCACAGCTTCTCGCTGCTTCCCATTCTTTGCACAATTTGCTCAAACTCCTCATTCTGGCCCCCAAGGGCCTTCGCCTACTTATTTCTGAGACACTAGGACCAATCTGAAATTTTCCAAGCCCCATGAAATTCATCCCACTGCTTCTGCCCTATCAGCTGCAGGACCTGTTTGTCCCCCTCAGCCCTAGCTCTGGTGTCCTTCAAGATGCTACTCACTCCGATGCCACCTTCTGAAAGCATCCAGAGAAGGACAGACACCTGAATTCGAGTAATTCCTGAGCTGTCCCTGACACCCTGTGCCAGGAAGCCAGATTCACCCAGCTTGCAGAGCAGAGCCGTCTGTTCTCAATGTGTGAGTGCCTGACAAGAAGTGACGAGTAACTGAGTGAATGAATCGAAAAGACAAGCGGTGCATGAGCTGACCAGTGTGTGATTATGCAAAGGAGCAAGTAACTCAAACTGAGGGGTAAGGAACACAACCCTTTCACCACCTGAGGCTGATGATCGAGTGCATATGAATTCTGTGCATCTTCCACCGGCTCCATTTCTCCCCAGCAGCTTCACCCAGTCTGTCTCTCGCCCTCTCTGTGGCCATGCCTCCTTCTATTTTCAGACCACAGAGTGGTCTCTTGGGTCTCAAACTCGAATATGCGACTTCCTACTTAGAGCTCCACATGGCTGTCCCCTGAACACCCGATAGTCACGATCATTCTTCCATGATTCATTTCTGAGCGTGTAAGCTTATTTCCTGTGACTACTGAATGTCTACATCTACTCGAGCCCTAGGTCTTCTACCTCATAAGCATCTCTGGCCACGCCCCGTTCCCTGCCAACACCACTGTACTACTCTAACCCAGGACAGCGCCTGTGTCTCTGGCTCCTCTCCTGCATTTCATCCAGCTCAAATTCATCCTATGCTCTCTGGCTGGACTGTTGTATCACAGTCACATCCTTCCGATGACTAAAACCTTCAGCTTTTTGCTCATGAGCTCATGCTAGTTTAAACTCTTTAAGGACTTACAGTTTTCTTTCTGTCATTCATCTGCTCAATCTGACAATTCACTACCTCCTACTTCCTGTCATCTCCAACCCTGTTCAACTACTTTCAGTTCCTCAGAGACAGTAGCGACTCCGGGCTTATTTGCATGTGGCTCTTTCATTGTGAAAGGGCCACTGTCACTCTTCCTCCTAGCTCAGCTGATATGTCACCTTCCCGTGAGAAGGGTCCCTGCCCTTTGGGGCAGGACCTCCCTCTGTGCTTCCTTGGGATTCTGTACTTCACCGCATACAAGCCACAACAGCAGGCCCACTGGATGTGGGACTGGCAGGGCTGGGGGAGTTGGCCACTGGGCACGAGGTCCCTCTGAGTTACACATCCGCTGTTTCCCCACTCTCAGAGGGGTCAGCACTTCTTGTCCAATGGATGTGGGATTTATGAAGCCTTCTAAACCATGTGCTCTTGGAACTTGTCTTGAGATCTGTTTCAACTCTAAAAACGCTTCCACCATCTTCCTAATATAGAATGCTATTTTCCCCCTCTGAATGTGTAACTATGGTTTTCATAGGCTAAATCATGCCAATAAATACTTTCACATATTGCTGGTAGGAGTAATCAAGGGATTCAAACCTTTTGGGAAGCATTTTGGAAATATGTATCAAGAACCTTAAAACTGTCCCCTCTGTACAGCAATAATGCTTTTTTTTACATTATCTTGAGGAAATGATCCAAGAGAAATGGAAAGCTGAAACTTTTCTATCAAAGGTGCTCACTGTGGTGTTATTCATAGGAAACATTATGAACAATAAACCCTATAGTAATTTTTATTTGATAGCCATATAACACAAAACAGGTCATTTGGAGGGTATAGAATTGTAGGTACCATATAAGCCAGGCATGGTGGCATGTACTATAATCCCAGCAAGGAGGAAGGCTAAAGTAGGATCACAAGTTTGAACCCAACTTGGGCAATGTAGCAATGTAGCCAGACTCTGTCTCAAAATTTGAAAATTGAAAAGGGAAGAGGGTATAGCTCAGTTCAAAGGTCCTTGGGTCAACCCCCAGTACTGCCAAAAACTGTAGATACGACATGATGGTAACTGCAAATAAGTATACACTGAAGATTTAATTAAACAACATCAACATGCAGTAGTGTTCAGTGGTACCTTTAATAATGGAGTTTTCCTACACTTCTAATTTTAAGAAAGCTTGCATCCATAATCAGAAAAAAAATCTTATTTATAAGAGTTTCTGTTCATTGATATTATAGACAAGGGTATGGTAAACCTTGACAGATATTTGCTTTATAAATAAGAAAGAAAAGGAAGACTTAGAGACGTATTCCAACAGAAATGTTGACATGAGAGAGTTAAGGAGCAAGAAGTCGTGAAGTAGTTGCGATCAGCTTTTGGAAATATCTGAAATGATCTCCAGACACTCTCAGATTTGATTCTCACAAGAGAGGGTTGGATCTAGGTAGGAGCCCCCACCCCCACCCCACAGACACCCCAAATGAACAACATGATTGCTGGCTCCTAAAATGCAAGGAGCGCATACAGAGCTGAATACAGTTCAAGAGGACAGAGGAATGGCTAGGAAACAGATAATCAAATTCTCTCAGGAGAGAGAACTATGACATTTGCTACTAGCCCTACATAGAGCGACTTCCAGCCCTGAGCTTTGTCAGAGTCACGTGAGAATAGGCAAAACCTTGGCAGCCTTGCTAGTTGGGTAAATATAGAGCAAGAGTCTAAAGAGCTGTGATTCTGTGAATGTGTTTTTCAAGAGTCTCTTCTGCAGCACGGCGCCAAGCCCACACTGTCTGCCTAGTGTGGCTTCAAAGCTGCAGGGTTCCTGACTGTGCGTCCAGCCCCACGTCTAGAACTCCCGAGTCTGATGGGTCTCAGGAGTTGCAGTTCCCAGGTGAAATCAGCCCCTCCCTGCAGCCATGCACACCGGTCACAGTCCCAACAGGGCAGGGGCTAACTCCATGCCTGGGCCCATACCACACCGCACTTCTGCCAGGAGGCAAAGGTGCTTCCATTCTAGGTGGAAGCTGGATCAGCAGGGAGGATATCATCGATTAACAATGTTTCATAAGATGCACCAAAACTCTGTCTGACATCATTCACCAACACATCACCTTAACACAATGTTGTAACAAATACAAGATATATTTAAATTTTTAAAAAATGTATTATAATAATAGACACATTGCCATGAATGCCCCTCAAGATCCACCCCATCCCTTTGAGCGTGTTTATCCCATCATCTTTACCACTTCCTGCAGCAGCTCTGGAGTCCTCTTTCCTGAGGGTCTTTAGTTGCACTGTCCTGGCTGCCTCCATGTCCTGAACACATTCAAAATGTTTCCCTTTCAGGGTCATTTCGACTTTGAGAAGAGCCAGAAGTTGTACAGTACCAGTTCCAGTTACTAAGGTGGATGAGGGCACAGCATCATGTTTTAGAGCCTGCCTTTCCATGGGAAGGCCCTCAGCAGCAGCAGTCAGTGCATTTTTTATCATACCTGGTAAAGACCCTTTGAAAAGATGACTCCAGAGCTACTGCAGAAAGTGGCAAAGATGTTGGGATGAGAGTGTTCGAAGCCAGGATTTTGAGGGGGATTCATGGCAATACATCTCTTACTATAATACATTCTTAGAAACTGTACTTACAAAAGAAAAAGAAACTAATTACACACTCACCATGCCATATGATCACACCACATACTTGGCTGTCTGCACAACTTCTTGCACTAAACTGGAGGCCATGGCCTGGGCTTGACCCTGACCATCATGTACACCAAGGGCAGAGTAACTCCTTCAGTCATGCAGACTCTAGGGCTCATAGTAAATGAGCTAAAACCATTGCCCTTTCTAATCTGCTGGTGTGAGTCCCAATTGCAGAGGAGAAACGTGTATTTTCCTAAGCATTTTGGTTGTCATGATGGAGGAAGCACAGATTTAACTGAGAAATCACTGCTTCTCTGGGGTATCCGCCTATGAATCAGTGAGCAGCACATCCTGGGCTCCTGTCCATTTCAGATAAGATTCAAGCGAAGCTCTCACAACAGTGCTTAGTAAAACTGAGGCTGCTGCTTCCACACCGAGCCCAGCTACTTCAATATTTTTATCAGAGCTGCATGCAGAAAAACAAGAGGATTTCATGACTGAAATCTTCACGTGACACCAGGCAGAGTGAGCTAGTCAGAACATTAGACAATTGAATCAGGATTTTAAGAAGTTCTGGCCTACTGGGCACAACAGGTCAAAGCTAACCTGAGGAAGGCAAGATAATAAATATTCAGTCTGGGATTTGTCATCAACTAGTAACGTTTTCAAGAAAGAAAGCACCTGGCTTAGTGTATAAACAAAACCCAGAATTTTGCAATGCGTTCACCTGGACCAGGGCTGGGTCCAGTGCTTGTGGCAGAAGGCAGAAATCTGGCTAATCACCCTCTCCACACATTTGCAGTGCCAGACTTTGGAAGAAAATTTTCAAGTTGCAATACATCCAGCAGAGAAAAGTGTGCCACTGAGGACTTGGAGACCATTCCCTGTTTAGGGAAGGAACCAGGAAGGTTTAGGGCAGAGAATAGAAGAACTAGGAGAGATACTAGAGCCATCATCCGATCTGTGGAAAGTGCTCATAAAAGAGTAATTCAGGGCACTGATGCTTGTTCAAGACCAAGGTCTATGGGAATAATAAGAGAGCTGTACCGCAACTGAGGGCAGTATTGCCCAACCTCACCAGCTCCTCCATCCTGCCCCACAGTCTCCCTGAACACGCCCTGTCCCCGGCTCTCAGATAATCCTGCGGCTGCTCCTCTTGTCCTTCCTCACCTCAGGCTTCTGCCAGAGCAGCTAGCCTTATCTGTCTGCCCCAATACACCCACTCTTCCTTTGCCCAACATTGCCCGCTCCTCTGGGAAATCCTGGCCCCGACATCTGCAAGGTGCTAGCTCTGCCACAAAAGAGTCCTGCTCTGTGCTCCTGTAGTCCCCGGAACTTCTGCGCCACAGGACCCCAGGTAGGGCTAACAGCTATGCACATCTCTGGTCCATTCTCGGAGTGCCGATCGGGCCTTACTGATTTCCTCACAGCTGGCACCAAACGTCCTTGGGAAACACAGACAGAGAGAAAGAGAGGAGAGAAAGAGGATTAGTCTTAGAATCTGTAGCTAATTCCATTACACTTCCCTGGTGTGAACCGAGTCAGAGTATGAAGCAAAGTGGAAGCTTCACTTTTTCAAAAGGTGTTTAAGGCATAACTGATGACATGGTTTTAAAAGAGAGTCATCCCCCAAATGAAGTCCAGTGCACTGCCATGAAAGTTCTATTAAACACACATGGGACACTGGCCATGAGCCCCCAGTAAGGTGCCCAAGGACGAAGACACGATGTGTTGTTTCTTCACATTCAGCAGTGGCCCTCGCAGCAGAAGAAACATAATCTTGACCATTTGCCTGACTTTAATTCTCTAATTTAACCACTATATTTCTACTATAAACTAGGACCTTTATAGTTAAGGCTGATCTCCCATGAACCAATAGTATTTCACTATATACAGACAATATTATGAAAACTGAAATTATCATAATCGAGTATGTATAATGAAGGCATTAAACTTGAAGCTGAATTGTATCATGTTTCCTTGAGTGTATACAATAACAAATTATACTGCCTCGTAAAAGTACTTACGGATTACTTATTTTTAAAATGCAGGCAAGGAGTTGCAGAACTAAAATTCGGATGTGCCATTAATTAAACTGTATGTGATTCCCAGAATCTCTACATTTCAAATATTTTCCAGTTCCCCTTTCCAGAAAGGTCACCAGGCAACAGATGACAGAAGGAGATGTTCCCAAAGAAAAGGTACAGGGGGCGGCAGCACAGGAAATGAAGCTGTCCTTATTCATTAGTGAGATGCAGGTCAGTTAGATGCCACTTTACACTGCAAGGGGTGCTGTCATCAAAAAGACCAGTTATAAGGAGTACTAGTGAGGATATGGGGCATCAGAACACCCACACTGCTGGTAGGGTTGTAACATGGTGCTGTCACCTTAGAAAAGAGCCCCACAGCTCCTTAAATTTTTAAACATAGAGTTACTCTTTGATCGACCAATTCCACTCTAATGTATTGACCTGAGAAATAAAAAATACATCCACAAAAAACTTGTGCATAAATGTTCATAACAGCATCATTTACAATAGCTACAAGGTGGCAATGACCCAATTGATCATCAGTTGATGAATGGATAAACAGAATGAGAAAAAACACCAAAATGGAATATTATTTGGCCACAAAAAAGGAATGAAATACTTTTATATGCTACAAAATAAGTGAAACTTGATGGCATTGTGCTAAATAAAAAAGCTAAATATTGTCAGACATGGTGGCACACGACTGTAATCCCAACATTTGGGAGCCTGAGGCAAGAGGATCCGAGTTTGAAGCCATTCTGGGCTACATAGTAAATGCAAGCCCACCCTGAATGACATAGCAAGATCTTGTCTCCAAAAACAAACAAAAAATCTATACATATTATGTGATTTCACATATGTGAAATGTGCAGAAACGGTAAAGCTTTAGAAATAGAAGCTATATGCCTCACTGTCCAGGGCCACGGGAGAAGATACAGTCTCTTGGGGAGTGATAGCTAAAGAAAACTGGTTTCTTTTTGGGGTGAAGAAATTGTTCTAACATTGATTTTGATAACAGTTTCATAACTATGTGAATATGCAAAAAACAATTGAACTGCACTCTTTAATTGGAAAAAAATCCAATGGTGTGTGAATTATAAAACTTAAAAAACAGGATCATCAGAAAGCTATAGGCAAGAAAAAACTTGGAAAGCTATTTGCAAATATCACAACTTTCTGATCCTTAGGTAAGAAACTATAAGCTGTGTTATGAAAGAAAGACTCTAAACATCTTTTCTGAGAGTTTAATCTTAGTGTCTGGAAGCAATGAAGCACTGTTTCTGTTGAAGAACCTGTAGGACACCAGATAAATTTGTAAATGTCACTTAAAGATTAAAAACAACTCTGGAATTCAAACTTCTAGATGACAGTGTAAAGTGCCTGGTAAATGATTAGTAATAATGTCTCTGGAGAACACACGAAGTGTGTCAGTGCACCAACTTGGAACAAGATTTCCAGGACAAGAAAAAGCATCAGCCACACATGTCCAGCTGTCAGATCTCCTTCATCAAGGAATATTTGCGAGACTCATAAAAGCATCCGAAGAGAGAGAGAGTCGGTCGTTCTATCCTCTGAGCAAGGAAAGAGAAGCTTGTGCATGGCCGGTGCATGTTCCAGAGGAAGAAAGGCAGTGGGTGAGAGGGACACTTTGGGCCAGGCAACCAGTCCCAGGAGCACCCAGAACTGCAGCCCCGCCCCGTGGCCTGCGTCTAGGCCTCTGCCAGATCTCCTGGGCCTCTCTGCAAAGAGCTCAAGCACTGCTGGTTTCCACAGCTTTCGAACTCAGCCCGAAGCTTCCTCGGCTACACTGAGGGTGAGCTGGGTGGGAGGGGTGACCACTTCCAAACTCGGACCTGCCCAGAAAACAATTCCAATCAAAGCTTTCTCTTAAACGAGATTCTTGTGCTGGTATCTCCGTCCAAGGGGTTCTTTCTTCATTTCTCTTCAGCAAAAATATTTATGCAGGCTGCAAGTTCCCCATCCTTCATGCACTTTCTAGGAGGGAGCAGGCAGCGCTCCCCGCACCAGCCCAGCACATCCTGGGTGTCTTCCATTCAGCGGGCATCTGACCGACAGTCAGGCGACAGTCAGGCGGTGAGGGGAGGGAGCAAGTGGCTCTGGGTCTTGGTCGACTTCTCTCTCTCCCTCTCAGCTGTACACTGCAGCCCAGCCTCCCCTCCCCTCGGTCATATGCGTTAATAAAAGCACGCACGAGTTCCCAGCCACAGTCTGTTCTGCAGACACTTTCTCTTTCGTAAACAAAGTGGGAAAGCGAGCCTCCTCTGCTCTTCCAGCTTCTGCAAAGATGTTCACGAAAGATTGACTTGTGGTTGAGCTGCTCAGCCCAGCTGCACAGTACTCAGGGACTGGGCTCCTTCTCTGACTTCTGACTCCAAGCGTTCTGCTTACCCGCGTGTTTCCTGTACCACCCAGGGACTAACGCGTGACTAGGATGCCAGGTTCCCACAGCAAATCACATAGAAGTCCCTGCTTCCTCTTACATGCTGGATCCCCATGCCTGCCGGTCAGTGGGGCCTTCACAGGGTCCCCTTGCAGTGCCTGGGACACCTGGACCTTTTCCTCAGACACGGGCCCCGGTCCTCTTGTGCAGTGCTGGCCCTGCATCCCTGAGTCACAGCACACACCGACCACTCCAGAGCCGCTCCCCGGCTGGCATCATATGCATGGCCAGTGTCTACCATCTCCCACCGAAGACTTTGCCCAGCTCAAGACCAAGGAGACCAGGTGACTCTGTGACCAGGAAAGTGTGGCTCAGCTGCACAGGCCCCCTTGGGCTGCAACAACCCTTCCTGGGTAGTAGCGAGCCCCGAGCCCTCTCGGGGTCAGGCCCCCCCACACCCTGGGAATTCTGCTGCAGCAGGAGGTGCTGAGTCAGCCACAGGCCCTGTGGACAGCCCAGCTTCAACTTCAGCATATAAATCCCGTCCTGCTCTGCAGCTCATACAATGGCAATGACATCCCCACCACCAAAGTCTGTAGGCTTCCCATGTGACATTTTTAAACAAAATGTTAAACTTATACCCATAAAATAATAGAAAATGATAGCCCAGCCAGCAACATTAAAAGCTGCTTTTTCTATGAATTCCGTCTATTGACTGCTAAGCGTCTTCTGTGTGTTGGATTTTCTGCTTAGCCGTGAAGACATAGAATTGAATGGAGACATTGTACCCACCCTGACCAGCTCAGAGCCATGGCCCAGGACAGACTACAGCCTATCAGGAACCAGCACCACAGAGCAGGTCGTGGTGCAGGTGAGTGAACACAGCTCCCTCTGGAGATAATCAAGGTTACTGGATGATAACACAGTTGTTCAAGAGAAACAGTAAGTGTGCAGAAGCTTCAAAACTTCAGTGCTTGCTAAAATTTCACTAATTTACTTTTTTTCAATGCAGCACCTTCTACGAATGTCTCCCCTTAGATTTTTTAAATTGCTGGACTGTGTTTTGCTATAAATATGTGCAAGTCTAAGCTGTCTACTTGCCAGCTGCGAAGGTGAAACTCTCTAACCAGCTTACATGTACCCAGGCGCATGCATTCTAGTGGCTCATCTATCCCCAAAACTGATGTTTTGAGGGGTTAAGAGAAATGCTTTCTGAGTTGAAAGAACAGAGATTAGTTGTTGGTAAGGTTTTTTGGTTTTTTGGTACCGGGGATCAAACTCGGGACCTTGCACTCTCGAGGCAGGTGGTGGAACCACTGAGCTAAATCCCCAGATGTTGGTAAGGTTTTCACAGCATCACCACTAGTAGGCAAAGCAAGCATTATCCTTGCTTAACCAGATGGATGCTTTCCCAGAACACACTCGAATTTTTCCATTTTTCTTATTCTTTCTTGAGGTGGCAACACCATTATAAGAAACCTTTGCTCTGCTTTATATTGTTAAGGCAGGAAAATACTTCATTTGAACTGCCAGTCTCTCTTGGGCTCTTCGGTTCTTTCCTGAATGTCTAAGACCCCTCTATTCTTTTTAAAAAGAAAATTAAGCTAAATATCTTAAATTCTTAAATAAATTCTATAAAAGAAATAAACACTTTAGTACTTTACCAAGTACCCTTCTCCTAGACTGCCCCAAGATGTGTGCAGCCTAGCATATAAAGCACACTGTGCTTTATTTATGATACCAGTATAATAAAATATTAACTTTTCCTGAACTCCTCGGCATAAATAAGAGGATAGGTAAGTATCTGGCATACTTGCTGAAATCTAAATTTTTCATTTATATTTATGCACCAGGAGTATAAGTCAAAGCAAAGCCTACTTAAACAACAGTGTTTCCCCCATAAATAAGACCAAACCAGAAAGTAATCAGCCTTGAAAATTAGGGGTCAAAAATGCCAGCCCGATCAGCCTGTCCTGGCCTCACCTGCCTTACCGAGAGCCACCAAGCAAAAGAACAGTGTTGGCAGGTGAGGCCAGGATGGGCTGATCATTTCAAAGCTGATTATTTTCTGATTAGGTCTTATTTCTGCAAAAATGAGGAATTTATTTAACTTGACCCCACACCAGGTATGCAGGCCATGGAGGTTCTCCAATCTTCCCTGGTGAGAACCTGGGTAGCTTCCCATTGTTAATGGTGGTGTGGATGTATTAAACTGTAGCATAGTCAGTGTTCATTTGCCCCTTAAAGTAGCAAGCGTTCAGTAATTATTTATGATTCCCATGCCCACAGGCAGATGGTATAGATTTAAACAGAGGTCATTTCAGAGACTAAATCAACAGCAGTGTTAGTTGACTGGAATTCATTAGGGATAGACAGTGTTTGGCTGATTATGCAAAATTCCTAAGGTTTTTCCTATTTTTGTGTCAGGTTTCAGCTTTTCTGGGAAGAACTCTGTGTGCATTGATTATTTTTATTAATGATTATCAAGAGAATTTTGGTGTTGCAAACTTTGTACTCAAACCTAGTAGGCAAAGTCTTCCATAAATGTATTCTAAGCTCTTGGCAAACTTTCCTCGGGAGCAAATATTAACTCCAGATAGTGTTTATTAGCTTTTCTAAAATAATCACTGAATTAATGTCATGCAGTGGCTGGAAGTAAATGCGTACCTAGGCCAAAAATTCATCAAGTTGGAGCTTCTTAATAGAAGTCTTTTAGAAATAATTTATTTCTTGCACAGTTTACATTTTAAAGTAGCCCGTGATTTTCCTCCAATTTTGGTTTGCATTCAGAGAGTGACTTCAGGAAAAACACTTCATCTTCCCTATGCTGTTAACTCAGGGACAAGGAGAAGTTAATTCTGTTACATAACACAGATAAAGGGTGGAGCAGATACCATAATTAAACATTTTACCCCATCTCTCCAGAACCTGCCTGAAACTCTCAAATAGAGACTCTTGCAGTCTGAACGGTCAACGATGCCTTCGTATTTCTGAAGCAGTTTTACAACTTTCTGAAATATTAAGAATATCCTCATGCAAAACACCTGTTCTGTACTAGGCAATCCGGCGAACTGACTCAAGAAAGACAGAAATGCTGTCAAATTGCACAGAGCACACTTCCAAGTCATGTGGGCTTCTGGGGGGAATGAAAGGTCTGCCACCCTTCCCAGGGGGCAGCTGCCAGCGTGGAAAGGGACTGGCTTCTTGTGAACAACACAGGCCCTTGCAGAAGCGTGAGCGAGAGAACGAATATCCAGGCAGACAGTCACCAGATCAAACATAAAGACGGAGCCCTGACCCCTGGCCTGCACCCCCAAAAAGCCTTCTCTATAGCAAGCAGTGGAAGTCAAAGTTGAAGCCACTTCACTCCCCTGAGTGAACATCCAGACAGTAATCTCCAACGAGTGGCCCCAAATGGCTGTGACTTCGCTGAGTAACAGACAGCCTCTCTAATGTTAGTCCCTCCTCCTAACTTAGGACTGACTGAAGCAATTATGCTCCTCTGACCCTCCTGCAGGGTGCCAGGTTTCTAGCAGGCTGACCTCAGCTCCCCCAGGCCAGCGCCCTCCGTCCAGGACCCTCGAAGCCTCTTTGCCCACTACAAAGCCCTCCCGCACCCGCGCCTGACCTTCAGGCCCTCTCTCCTCTCCAGTGACGCTGCCAACTCCAGTGCCCTAGCCAGCAATTAACTCCATTTCACAGGTGGGTTTCGCTTTGAAATGCTTCCTCCTTCACGCCCCCTCAGAGCCCTCAGAAGAGATGCAGACCCAGTAGGTGGCCCTGGGGTCTGTGGAGCCCATAACTCTTCCAAGCTCTCAAGAGCCGGAAGAAGGGAAGGGAGCTAATTTGTTTAGGTGGGGTTTTAAAGCTGGAAGGACTCCTAAGAATTACTAAAATCCTTTGGTTCATCAAAGCTGTTTGACTCTTCACTTCTTCAGAATAATTTGCCCACAGGGTACACATTATAAATAAGGTCCTTGTCACCCACTTAAATTGGTTGTCATTCTAATCGATTCCCTTTATGTTAGCCAGAACTCTGCAGACAAAGTGGAAGAAAAGTAGGCCAAGTTCATTGTGTGCCATTCATTTGATGTCAAGAAAATAAATCATCCCATAGCAGAACATATGCAAAGTTCACAGTTCATGCCTGGCACCTTGTACTTTTAACTGGGAATGTGCTAATGACAGGGCAAAGTGGGGGTGTCGGGATTTTAGAGCTACTTTCAAGCCCAGGGGAAGTTTTTGGTACCCCACAGGATACAGAGCTTCCAAGATGAGGACTGTGGGTCACCAGGCTGCAGATCTCAGCAGTGCTCAGATCCAGGAAAACGAAGCCCAGAGCCGTGATGAACTCCACCTCCTTGCGGTAGGTCCCTCCTCCACTGATGTGGCCTCTCATTGGAGGGACCATGACAAACTGCTCTCGTGAGCAGCAGCTGAACCTTTTGGGAGACCCTGGAAACCCCCAGCAGTGGAGCCTTGAGATCAGAACTGCAGGTGGACTCGCCAAACGCATGGGAAACACCCTCTTAAGAAATGGGGGCAGTGGGGAGGGGTGACTTGCAAAACAATGTCCCCTGCAAGCAGGCTCCAGTCTCGCTGGTTAATTCAGGCAGAAAGCAACCTCTCCTAAATACAAAGCAGGCTTCTAATAAATGCCGCAGTGAGGAAGGTTGGTGCCTGCCTGCTGCCCTCTGGACCCTGAACAGATTAGAGATGCCCGGCTTCTCCCCTTTCTCTGTCATAGTCTGGAGACAGCGTGTGTTGATGGACAGCTTAGCTGTGGCTACAGTGTCCATGCCCAGCACCCAATCGGGGAGTTGCCTGTCCCACCACAGCAGGCTTGAATTTGAACCAACCAGCAGAATTAAATTTGGACCAATCAGAGGATCACATTTGGACCAATCACAGACTCGCTGCTGCTATAGAAGCCCCAGGCCTCTGGACTCCTCTGGTAGCTAGCTATCCATCATCTGCAGTGTTCTGGTGTGCTGCAGCATGGGCCTTGTTCAAATCAAGCCTTGCTCTGGCGGTCTTGTAAACCTATTCAGAATGTGTTGTATGGACAGGGGTCTTTTTTAAAGGAGCTATAAACTCTGGGAGCCACTGTCCTTGCAGAGCTTTCCTGAAGAGCTCCAGACTCGAGCAGCCTGTGATGATTGGAGACGGAGACAGTGTCCACTCCCAGGTGCAGCAAAGAGGCCATTAGCAGTGGTGACAGCAGCCATGTCCAGCTGCTGTCTTTCAGCTCATCAGAGCTGCACCTGGTCATTTCCTGACTTCTATCAGAATTGAGCAAATGATGTTCTATTGATCGGCACCGACTGTGTTCCCACAGGGCTCCCATGGGGCACTCGGCACCGCACCCCTGTGCTCATGAAGTGTCCTTTCCGGAAGTTGGGACATGATGAAGAGGGAACTGAAGCCCTGTCCCTTGGGCTGCCAGCCCTGTCATCTCCATGTCGCCCTCACCTTGGCCCTGCCCCGTACATCCTCTTCCTTCCTGCTGGCTCGGACACCCTTGGGAGGTGCATGCTTCACCAGGCAGCACACAGTGACCTCCCCATGCCAGCTGAGAGGCATTTCCAGGTCTGGGCTCAGCTCCCAGGACTGTGACCAAGTTGCCTAACAGGGCTGGGGACAAAGTCCCTTGCACCAGGGTATGTTTCTTCTTCTCCACCTCGGCTTGCCCTGTGTTAAGAGGATAAGGAAGTGCAACACAGAAGGAATTAGTGAAGGCCTCTTCCGGAGAAAGCAGTGGTGATCCAGCTGGGCAGCTGCCGTGGGCATATGAGGGTGCTCACGTCACCCATCATTCCTTGACATGCCCAAAACACATCCATCTCCAAACCCTTTCTGTTTGGAAGAAGCAGTACTTGTGAGCCATACTTTGCACCCCAAATACCCGATGCAGAATGGACAGAAAAGAGATGGAAAAGCAGTGGATGCTGCAGGCAGCAGCTCCACCATCATTGAAAGATAAATCAGCTTGCAGGAGTTCAGCAAGAGACCAGCTTGGGCAGAGTCACATCAAGGAAAAGAAAGTCCAGCTGTAAATCCACAGCTCTGGACTCTGGCGCTCCCAGGGTTTTGTCTTGTCCTGCTGCCCACCCAGGGAACTGTCATGCAGCCTGTCCTTCCTAAATCCCACTCTTGTTTTTGTTTTCAGAACATGCATGCATGGAATGAGCTCACACCTGCCCCACTTTGGTCCCCCAGGGAAGCAGCAGAGAGCAGTGGTTGGCTTTGCAGCCACAGAGAAGACAAGAACTCAGCACATTTTCTCCTGAGGCCTTGGCTATAAGCAGGTTTTATAAGATTGGAACAAAGCCAATTTCCTGCCATGCTTGAGATTTACCTAGTTTCCTGCAGCAGAGAAGGCAAGAGGCCGTCGCTATACAGCCCTCCAGCCTTGCCTTCCTGAAGAGTCTCCTGAAGTCACTAAGTTCCCCAGGCTGGGCTTGAACTTGCAATCTTCCTGCCTCAGCTTCCCAGAGTCCTGGGATTAGAGGTGTGCACCACACATGGGGCTAAATGGATTCCATTTTCTCCGTGGGCTCCACACTTCTCTGTAGTCTCAGACACAGGAAGTGGGGCTGTTGTTTGTTTGCTGATCTATCTTCTTCCAATTCACTCAGCCTGTCCTCTTCCGGTGACCCTGGTCCCTGTGCTTCGCTATCTCAAGCTCACCCTGTGGTCACCAGGCATGACCTGTGAGTGGAGCCACCTGCCTGTGCTTGCCCAGGAGAGTTCATTTCCCACCCCAGTGCTCCTTGTCCTTGGTTTCCCCTTCCCAGCTGGCCCAGACCTTCTCCCCCTGCATTGGAAAATTTTAGAGGCGCAGCCAGCATCCTAGGAGAGGGATTTCCTGTTGTTTGTTTGTTTGTTTGTTTGTTTGTTTTGGTGCTGGGTATCAAATCCAGGGCCTTCACTCTGAGCTACGTTCCAGCCCCTTTTTGTTTTATGTTTGGAGACAGGGTCTCACTAAGTTTCTAAATTGCCCAGGATAGGCTCCAACTTGCAACCCTTTTGCCTCAGCCTCCAAGAGTGCAGAGATTATAGGGTTATACCACCACACCCAGTTTCTCTCTCCTTCTCTCCTTCTGTCCCTCTCCTCCTCTCCTTCTGTCCCTCTCCTCCTGCCTCTTTGCTGCTCTGTTTCCCAGTGGGCCTATGGAGGAGGGAGCAGGCTGTGACACCACTGTGTCCTCCAGGAAGCAGGAGACTGGGTTTCCAGACAGACTTCAGGCTCCATGAAGTCATGAGCCCCGAAGCCCTGGAAGGCAGGCCTGGAAGGCTGTATAGCAACGGCCTCTCACCTTCTCTGCTGCAGGAAACTAGGTAAATAAAAAGGACTGGAGGTGTAGCTCAGTGTGAAGTCCCTGGCTTCAATCTCTAGTACATCAAGAAAAAAGAAAAAAGGGAGTCAACCTTTGTCCCAGCCCTCTGATCTTCCCAACAGCTCTCTGGCCTAAGCTTTGCATACAAGAACAAGATTTATATATAAACCTGTTTAGCTTTTTTTAAACAAACTTGAAAACTGGTTAGCATCCCCCCAGTGTGGGTGGAAACAAATTCCAAAGGTGAAATCGATGACCTGTGGCTATGGAGTGACTCAAGGCTGCCTGTGTCACCTGAGCCGGGATGGGTCACAGCTATGTTTTGTCCACCTGGCCATTGTGGGAGGAACCTTTCCTTCCCTAGGGAATTCTTGCCTATTTACTAAGACCCCACTCAGAAGCATCCCCAGTGTTCCCCATGTGCCCAGCAGCAGCCCTGGGAAGAGTCAGTCACAGCCACTGAGCCCAGGCAGACCCCTCCCCACAGCTGGGCTTCCAGGGCTCTGCTGTTCTGCATAATTCTCCCCACTGGCATTGTCCAGGGACAGCAGAGCCCTGTGTTTGTGCTCAGGCCTCAACACAAAGGGGGCTCCTGGAAGGCTTTGCCCAATCCCCCCTTCTCTGCAAAAGCGTTCCTCCACAGGACGTGGGACAACAAGACCATAACACGAAACAAAATATGGCTGCATCCAAAGACCCTGCAAGGCAGGCTAAGTGGGTTTTAGTTCTGTGAGCTGTTTCCCTCTTCTCATTTTCCCACCATCTCTCCCAGGAGTGCAAGGTTTGCTTTCTATTCTTAAATTCCTCCTTTGTCGAATCTCTGTGGATTCACTCCAGTGAACTGAATGCAATGAAAGAAAACAAGGTTCTTCTTGGATTCAGGGAAATGTGGTAATTTTTTATTGATAAAAAGAACGACATTGTTTGGCCATGTTGGAAGTGATTGCAAATGTTTTGCTCAGATTAGTTGTAAAGATTTCACCAACAACATCACCTACCAGGGACAAGATCTCTGTGTTAACTCTGAGTACCAGCAGCAGTGAGGAGTTGGAAAGGATGCAGATGAAACAAAGGGGCTACCGGAATGCCTCTTGGGCCCCAGACTTTCATGCCATTGTCTGGGGAGAAATGCACTCAGCTCGGCCCTGGCCTGGCCCCCAGACACGGCTTCCCTGGGAAGCTCTTCAGACCATGAGCTTGGAGAGACCCATGCCTGTGACTAATTGTTTATGGTTCTCATTGATTGTCAAGACTCCTGACAAAATTCTCAGAAATAGAAACTGCAGTTGCTGCATATGCAAGACTTTCTCAGAGTGTTTGAGAACACTCCCAATACAAGCCCCCTTTCCATCTGGCAAGAGAACCCTGCAGAGAGAAAGCTCAAAGTGTACATAGCAATAACCATTTCCTCCAGGATTAGACCCTACCTGATCATGGCCAGAAATAAATGCATCCCCGTGTATATGTGAGACAGCAGATAAGTGGGCCAACCAGGTATATCTGGTTTTCTGAAAGAGCACAACTTTCTAACATAGCTGCAGAAAGTAACAGTGTGACTGCCACTCCAAAACAGCTGAGACTATTAAAGCCAAATGGGCAGACTTCGCCTTACTGAGGGAAGAAAATGCAGCTAAGCTTTAAACCATTACCGTTTATCACATTAAAAGGCACATAGGTTGCAGTGGGAGTTATGTGTGTATGTGTTCAGGTAGGATCACCTCCGTCTGGTGCCTTGCAAAGTCTTTGCTCTATAAAAGTCCATCCTGAAGGCAAGATTGAAAACCACATGGAAACCTGTTTCCCCTCTTGAGAGTCAAATTCTCCATTCATCAAGGAAATCACTACTCTCTCCCATAAGCTGAAGTACAGAACTCTTCAGGGAGCTGTTCAGCTCACATGTTAAGACTCCCAGGTATTGGAGATTCACAGCAAAGCCCTAGTTTCAGTTACTAGGGTGGCTACAGTTTGGTAATTGGTGGCCATCAGGAAGAAGGAAACCGCATATATATATATATATATATATATATATATATATATATGTGTGTGTGTGTGTGTGTGTGTGTGTGTGTGTGTGTGTGTGTACATGTGTTTGTGTGCATGCATACTCACCAAAAATCATACATAAACTCACAAATAATCTATTTTAATTACACCATTCTCTTTATGTGAATACTTTCATATAAAAAGAGAATATGGGAAGACCGCATGGTGCCCCTGGTCCTTATAAACCAGAATAGATATAGAGGCTAGGTAGGGTTAAGGTTAGGGGGTTAGGGTTAGGGAATTAGGGTTAGATGTTTAGGGTTAGGGTTAGGGAGCTAGGGTTATTGTTCAGGGCAAGTTAAGTCAATAAGTGACTTCAGTTGCTGCTCACTGGCAGTCAGCTAGGGCAGGGATCCCCAACACTCTGGCCACTGCCTCTAAGGCTCCATGTCCTGCCAGGAACCAAGGTGTGCAGTAGGAGATTAGTGGTGAGATAGTGAAGCTTCCCCTGTATTTATAGCCACTCCCCTTCAATTGGTGGCGGCACTGGACTCTCCTAGGAGCAGAGCCCTACTGTGAAGGAGGAGTTGCTCATGTGAAGGAGCTAGGCTGCTTGCCTCTTTGAATCATTCAGATCATCTCCCCAGTCTCTAGTCCATGGAAAATTATCTTCTACAAAATCATTCCCTGGTGCCAAAAAGGTCGAGGGCCTCTGAACTAGAACATTTCATTATTATTTGAGAATTTTGATATACGGGCCAGTGACTGAGCTTGCATAAAATGTGTGTTCAAACAGCATACTTGGAATTCTGTAAGAATGTTTGTGGATCTGCAGTTTTCCAAAAACCCTCAGTCCTACAAATCATGTCTTCCTCACACAGATTCCCACTAGAGTAGCTATAGATGGAAGGGTCAACTGGGTAACAGGTGCTCCCGGCTGAACCCCTGAATCCAAGGGAACCATTCACCACTTCTGGGGAGCCCCCTGCCTGCCGCCACGCAGAGCCCAGCTGCCATCCCTGCTGCAGCTATACTTATGTTTATTTACCTAGCAGGCTTTCCAACAACAGGTCTTTTGAGAAGAATTTATACTTTGACTGGGATGAATTTTGGAATCTGGGGCGAGGTGGTTTTGTGAGCATTTGAGCCAAAATCCCTATTACTGATGTCTTCTTGGGATTTCCTCTAAGTATTTTGGCTTTTGGCTTTCTTGAAATATCTCAGTTTTTCTAAAGTGGCCCTTTTAACTGTGATAGTCACAAGGGATAAAATTTTTAAAAACATCTTAAGCTTCGGGAAGGTCCTATCTGATGTTGAGAACTGTTAGCAAAAAACTGTTAGCAAATGCTGCTCTAAAATATTGTAGAGTCCACTGACTTCTTCAACACTCAGGTGGCAGAATTATTTATTGGCCTTTTGGGTCTCTTTTCCTATCTGCGTTTGCCAGAAATTTCCAGAATGCATCTTTTTTTAATTACCAAGTTTTATAATTTTTTCTCCAGACTTCTGTATATTCTAAATGGTCATACTGACCATTTATACATAGAAAATTACTCTATAGCTTACGAAATATATTCACAGATGTTAGGTATTATCTCATTTAAACTTCCATCTAAGGAAAAGAAATAGCAATTGTGTCTACCATTCCCCTTCCAAAATGTTCACCCTATGTATGAAAAAAGTAAATAAAGTTGCAAGAAAATTGCTGAAACAGATTTTAGACTTTCTTCCACTGCAAATTATCTTCACTAACAGGCTATCTTGGCTCTGCTCCAAACGGCCAGAGGCTGCTTTTGACAACTTGATGCTTCTAAGTGACGCTGCCAGAAAGGCCACGGGCATAATGGTCAGGTGGAACTCTGAGACCTCAGCCCACACGGGGCTTTTGTTGGATGTGAATTCCATTTGATGCTGGTTTTGTTTAATAACAATTTTTAAAGCAGGCTTCTGAAAAGGTCCAACCAGAAATGATGCGAACTGGGAATATCTCCTAGGTGCAAAGTCACCTGTCACATGACACCTGCCCTCCAGAGTGGCTCCCTTCAGTCGCTCAGCAGCACTTTCACTGGACGCTTCTGGGACGTGACACGGGATGGCTCCCTGGGCCCTGTCTCTCTGAGGCTCCTTCCAGCAAGCCCGAAGCTCCTCACCATCCAGTGCCTGTCACTTCTGCTGATCTGCTATTGCTTCTGGGCCAAGCTCATTCAGGCCCCAGTGTCACACATGAAGCCAGGCCTAGTGGTGCACACTTGCACTCCCAGTACCCTGGGAGGCTGAGGCAGGAGGATTCCAAGTTTTGGTTTCCCCACCACCAATACCCATTTCTAAGCTCTCAGCTTTGCTCTTAACTAAAGCCAAGACATTGCCCAGTCTCCTCCACCAAATGGGCCCCACTGCCTTGTTCATAAGATAAATGGGAAGACTAAATTATTTCCAACTTCCCACTGATTTTTAAAACCATGTAGTGAAATAAGAGGAGAGACTGTCCCTGTGCAATACAGCTGGTGAAAGGCAAAGCCCGGCAAGACCAGAGCGATGCTGTGTCCCAGGCACCATGGGGTCAGCTCTGCTGCCCACTCCCCAAAAAGACTCTTGCAGAATACTGAAGTCAAACTCATCAGAATGCTCACTCCTACAAGATCTGAGCATGTTTAAGAAGGCATGAAGTCTGATCAAAAAGCTACTGTGATTGTACAATTATTTTTGAACAAATTTATTACAGTAAAAGACCCATTGCCATTCGTACTCCCCCTGAGTTTGAACACAGTTATGTCATTGTCCTTGCCACACTCTGAAGCAACTCTGGAGTCCTCCTTCCTGAGCATCTCTTTGTGGGTGCCTGGATGCTATAAATTGATTCAAAACCTTTACAGCAGGTTCTGTTAATTCAAAACATGACACTGTGTCCTCATCCACCTTAGGCACAAGGTTTGGCACCCTGCCACTTCTGGTTCTTCTATAAAGTCAAAGTGACCATGAAAGGTCGTGTGTCTTAGCAATGGATCTTTTACTATAGTATTTTTAAAATGTAAACATTCACCATAGATTTTGATCATGCAAGACTTTGACTGAAAGGGAACAGCACAGCATCAGCTGAAACCACCCAGCACCTCCTATTCAAAGGCTGAGGCTCAACCCAAGGGTCATGAGAGCTCAACATTCTGTGGAAGAACCGAATATTCATTTCATCTGAAAGACTTTATCAGTGTTATTTTGCAAGCATACATTCTTAATTTTTAAGGAAACAGCTGACTTAATCATCATGATGTGGAGAATACTGAAAATGTTGAATTTTGAGATTCTCTCTTTCTGTCTGCAGGTTGCTATGGAGCCTATGGCCCCCAAAGCTCAATGCCATCTTTATCTTTGACTTCTTGCAGGGTCTGTTATGGACATGCACCAAGCCTGACTCTCACAGAATAAGGTCCCAAGCTCTTGTTCATGCATTTTTAATCTTTGAAATGCTCCCAACATTTCAAAACAGCATAAAGAACGACCACCCCAGCGTGGCCTCCAGGGCTCCCTCCTCAGCCTCCCAGCCCTGGGCCCCTTCCTGTCCCTTCCTTTTTTGATACCAATGCCTGAATGTTCCTCCTCCTTCATTATCAGTTTTCTCCAGCTACACATTTCTTCCTCCTGGCCTGCAGAAGTGATGCTGCTGGCCCTCTAAGCTCACAGCAATCTTCGTTATCTCTTTCACCAATACCACATGATGCTGTGATATTCGGTCCATGTATGTCTCTTACTCAAAGCTCTGAGAGGGCAGGGACTGGGTCTGTTTTGCTCCACACTCCAGCCCAGGAATCAGCAGTCTGTGTCTGCAGCTAGATGCTGGATGTCTGTGTTTTCTCTGCTTGTTGATGAGCCCGCAGAAGCCCAGTTAGATCTATTATGCTTTGCTGCAGAGCAGATTCTCAGGATTGATAAATAGTTATGAACCCTCTGAACCCACTAGATTCCAGTGCAAAAGCATTTCTCCATTGGAACGAGCATCCCACACCATGAGCACAAGACCCAGCACAAGATGCATACCCGGAAACGTCTGAGTTAGCGAAATACAGGACTGTTGAGCCTGTGACAATCCTGTTCAGCCCTGGCTGGCCTTCATCTACCTTGGCCAGATCTGGCCTTTCAAGGGCTTCTCACTAAATAATTAATTGAAGCTCATTGGAGGCTTTGAGCTCAACAAACAGTCCAGCTTGGCTTGACTTATGCTCTTATCTGGTAAGAATTTCTTTTCCACAAATAGCTCAATTCCCAGGATGAACCCGAGGCACTGATGGAGAGGGGAAGGTGACATGTTCAAGGCCCTAGCCTGAGATAATGTGATTTCCCCATTTTAATATTGCCACCATTGTGCACAATTAAAAGGCTGGCTGTTCCACAGGAAATGGGAATTATTTGAGGCAAATGAAGATGCCCCCACACTGCCCTGCATCAACACTGCCTGACCTGGCACCTGTGTAAGTCGTGACTCCTGCCTCTAATTCTGTCCTGGGATTTCACTGGTGGAAGATCCCTTCGTATAAAATTCTTTATTTTTTAAACTGACACATAATATCCGTACACAGTTATGGGCACATGATCATTTGATATCTACATTCAGCATATGACAATCAGATCAGAGAAGCAGCACTTCCGTCTTCTCCGACATTTATCAGACGTTTATCATTTCTATGTTTGGGGAACTTGTGGACTCCTCCTTTTTAGCTATTTGGAAGTATATCACAAATCGTTGCAGACTGTAGGCTCCCTCCTGGATATAGAAGACAGGAACTATCTCCTCCTATCTGACTGTTTGGCTCCTATTATCTCAACTCTGCATCGCCTGTCCCCTCCACCCCCTTCCAGTCTCTGGTGAGACTCCTCCATGCCTTCTCTGACATGCGTAAGTTGGCATTTCTCAAAGTATAGGTTTGGGCTGCTTGCCCTCAAGGTGATCAGTGGAGAAAAGTTTCCTAGATCAAAATAATGTGGGGATCTAAGGGCTGCTCTGAACCTGACTGCAGCTCTTTGCTTCAGCTCTTCGCTCACCCAGCACCTCCCCAGCCAGCTGTGGAATCCTCAGTACCTGTGACTGTGACACGAACTTCAGAAGACAGGGAAGCAGAGCCCAGAGCAGAAGCTGGCAAGGGCTCTCAGTGCAGAGTCCAATGGGAAGTCTTACACTTTTCAAGGCACACTGGGCTTCTGTGGCTTGCACATGCTTTTACTTAGTGGATTTTTGCTGTTGTTTTTCTGCCAATGCTTTAAAGTAGTTTGTCCCAAGCAGGCCAAAGGCTGGTTTTTCCAGAGCAGCAGCCCTTCACCCATCTCTGCTGCAGAAAATCCTTCCCTGGGGCCTGGGATTTATTTCAGTGGTTCTGCCACCTGTCTCGCAAATGCAAGGTCCCAAGTTCGATCCTGGTACCAAAAAGAAAAAAGCAAAAAAGAAAGAAAGAAAAGAAAAATCCTTCCCTGGTAACCAGCTGCCAGGCTGGCCCAAGCAGAACAAGCTTCCACCACACTGAGTCACCCTCGATCATCTTGTACTCCACCCTTCAGACATCCAGGGTGATCTTGTTACCATGAAAGCAGTTCCTCAGCCATTTGCTAAGAATAAGCTTTATTCTAAGATGCTAATGACACCTCAGTCCATCCCTGTGCCTGCATTGGGTGGTGCGTGGGTGGCCACACCAGCCCCAAAGGGACCCTAGGGAAAGTGGTAGCAACCTCACCTCCCCTCCACAGAACCCTCACTGCTGGGACCCCTCCCAAGAAGCTGCTGGCCGAAACCCATAGCTGGCTGTACCTACTTCACAGCAGCATGCAGGGCGGGAGGTCACTGCCCGGGCCACCTGCTCTGAAGGCATCTCTAGCAGCTCCCATGTCCTCTCTGCAAGCTTTTCCCACAGAGCTTGGCCCAACCCAAGGCTGTGGAATCATAAACACCTGGGTTTATCTTGTTTACATGGTAACACTGTTTGTGTGATCTTTAACAGGTTAACAAATCTCTTTAACTCTGTTTCTTCATCTGAAATGTGGCACCATCACATCCCTTGCTGTGCTGCAGGGAGTGGTCATGGAGGCCAGGTAGGAAACCACCCAGAGAGGGCTGAACCTTCTTCCCCCGACCCTCCACGGTACCCCCAGGAACGCGCCTTGATCCCCAGGACGAAGTCTGAGATCGTTGCACTTAAAAAGAACAACAGAACGTGAAACAAATGAAAAATCACTAGGCTGGGCACAGGACGACGGGCACCCTCTCAACCCGGGAGCTGGGAGAGCTCAAGGTGACACGGAGCTGAAATCCCAGCAGGAGGAACCTCGGACCTGCTGCAGAACAGAAGGAAGCAGATTTGGGCAGAACGAGCAGCAGGAACAAAGGCAGAGAGAACCCAGGGCCCAGGAACGGGTGGCAGTGGCCTGCAGGCATGCAGAGCAGGTGGCACAGGGGCAGAGGCCGGGTGTGCTCCCAGGCAGGGGGCAGCTGGCTCCTGTGAACACAGGCAACCCCCAGCCCTCCCCTCGCCACCTTCTCTCTGCTGGCTGGGCACCCCTCACCCCACCACTGTGGCCACAAAGCAGGAAGCACAGCCACTGTGTCCAGGACCTGCCTCCGCTTTTAGGTTACAGCCCCCGGGAGCCCTGACCCTCTCCTTACTCTGTTCCCATGGTGTGCAAAACACTTGCCTGCAAACTGCCCTGAGCTCTGCCTTCAACCTGGTCCTTGGAAATAAATCTAAACACAGGTGAAGCTGGTGTAGGCCACCGTCCATTATGTTTCCCCTTCAAAGACGGGCAGAGCCCCTCCTGCTAAAGCTGCGTTGCTGCAATGGATAAAGAGCACTGTTAGCTCTAGACCCCAAATTATTCATTTATTTAAACTGAAAAATAACTCCATTTTCTCATGTCCAGTTTATAGAAAGTAGAATTTTGACGAATCAAACAGTGCACCAAACGGCATGCAGCTCACCCTCACAGCATTTTAGGGATCGGCATTCATTTTATTTTCATGAACACGTGAAACTGGGAACTTGAACTTCAAACCAACAAAGTGAACATAAATCCAGACTTGCTTTTCCTCCGTGTCACCCATCCACACTTCTGTGTGTTTCTGTGCTTCCTTCAGAGGCAGATGTGTGCGTGCGCATGAGCGCACGCGCACACACACACACACACACACACAGAATTCACAGTACAAATCTCCATCCAAAGCAGTTGCTGTCACAAGAAAGCAGAAGGACAGGTGAGAAGCGGCTCTGGTTTGTCGTCTCTCGCTTCCACAAGGAGCGAACTCACTCATGCTAATAATGCCCAGTTCAGTCCATTTAATGTTTTGAAAGACTCCAGGAAGAAACTGACCCTTAGGTATCTGTCGTTCATAGCAATTTCCCAGAAATTTCCTTGTCCTTAAAACTTTGCCAGTCACAAAACATCCCACAGATCTGTGACATCCCAAGAGTCTGTTGGTCCCTGATGTTCTCCAGTGTTCAGGATTGTCCTTGGGGACAATCTTGGTTTTACCTAATAATCTTTCACCCAGGTGTGTTATTTTTCAATTTGGTTTTTTGAGTAAGTGTCTCTCTATGCAGTTCAGGCTGACCTTGAACTTGTGGCAATCCTCCTGCCTCAGCCTCCCATGTGCTGGGATCACAGACTTGTACCACCACACCCAGCATCACCTGAGCTTTTTTGCACATAGCCCTGAAAACCTAAGCAAAAGGGACCTCATGTGGGGCTGAGAGAGGCAGTTTCAGCCTCTCCTCAAGACATGGCCATCTCTCTGACGGGGACGAAGGGCACAGAGTAGTAACAGCATTCCTCCAGGCCCCCTCGGTCATAATAAATGACCCCTGTCATTTGTTTACCGGCTCTAGACAGGGACAGGCTTTTAGATAAATACACTTGGCACCTGTGAGATTTATGATACCTCTGAGGAGCACAGTAATGTTTAATCAGGAAGTTAACACATGACCGTGTAAAATCCTTTACACGCGTGAGCAAACAGCCAGCCACCATCAGCGCTTTGTCATCCGGTCCCTTCTGACTGGAGCTCGTATGGACAGGCAGAGGTGGGCGCTTTGCAAACACTGGGTTCTTTTCTTCCTTTCTTCCCCCCTCCCCCGTTTCTTTACTTTTCCCCACCCTTTGCAAGTTCCTCCTTTTGGACAAGCAAAACGGACATGGAGAACACTGCAGGGGCCCTGTCTCTGGATCCCAGACAGCCAGGGATTCTGGGAAGGTAAATTGAGGTCATCAGAGGCGGTGGAAGTTGGTGCATTTGGAGGACGCCAAGGAGCTCATGGAGACACGGCGTGAAACATCCCACCTGGAGCAGGAGGAGGCGGCCCAGCCCCAGCGCCTGAGCCCGGCTCCACCAAGTCTAGCCGACATCTGGAAAGGATATCAGGAGACACGGGCGGCCTGGCTGGCGCACCCGGCTACCTTTGTACTTTTCGATGCAAATTGAAAAGCAAAACAGACATCAAGGATATATTTATATAACTGTCTTCGAGTTGCATTTTCTACTCCCATCTGCTGCACATGATAAGTTTCAAGTGTTTTCTAATACAAAAAAAATAAAAATAAATAAAACACCGGGGGCGGGGTGGAGTTTAAGGAAGACCGGTGTAAGTGGTTGCCTGAGCACTTGCTCCTTATTTGGTGCTGAGACAGAGCTTGCCAGGCTTGGTTGGAAAGGAGAAGTTTAAATGTGCAGTCTGGGAAGGCAGTGCTGTGTAGACGGCTCTGATATTTTTGCATGTCATGTTTATTCGAAAATGTGCATTGGCTCACATGCGAGGAAAAGAGTTTCGTTTCTGGGGTCCTTAAACCCCTTGCTTTGGAGCAGGAGGTTAGGCAGGAGAGGCAGCACACATTTTTGTTAAGTCTTTGGAGAAATGTGGAGGCGTGAGATGTCATGGGGAGATATTGAGAGGCATGACAGGAGATAGAAGTGCATCGGACTGACCCCAGGTCACTGAGGTTTGTCTCTCTTTAGGGGACTGTGTGAGCCCAGTGTGACTGTGTTGTTGTTCATGAAAATGGCTGGAGCCAGGAGTGGCCAGGTCGAACACAGAGTTGGACAGTTCAGCAACCAGCAGGGCTAAAGCAGCCTTCCTCTCCTATCTTTCAGTGTAACAGGAAACGGGAAGAGAGAACTCACAGAGAAGGGTTCTGTGGTTTTTCTTTTACCTCCAGGCCATGCTTCCACATGAAAAGCAAAGTAATAAATCACCAGGTAGTTCAGGGTTTATTAAAACAAACCAAAAATTATAGCCCTGGATGTACAGGGTAAGAGTGCCATGGGGACCATGCCTCAACAAGCAAAGACTTCTCTGCATCTGACACTTGGACAGGGACAGTTCGTGTCACATATTCTCAAAGGAGAGACAGAGCACCCACCTCCTCTATTGAGGGTCCCCCAGTCCCTTTCCTTCTAGCAATTTTCTCTGTGCTCAAAAGATGCCACACCTGGTACAGAAATGCTAGGGGCCACATGAGCACGCTGGGCATGCAAGCCAGACAGGGATGCCCACACCACAGAAGGAGCTTACTGCATCCCCAACCAGGGGCAGAAACAGGAAGAGCTCAAAACAAGGCAGACACAAGCTCATATCCAGGCTCTGCCACTTACTGTCCATAACCTGGGTACTTGCTCTTTATTTATTTATCGGTACTAGGGATTGAATGCAGGGCCTCCACACTGAGCTACATCCATAGCCATTTTTCACCTTATTTTTAAGACAGCGTCTTGCTAAGTCACTAAGTGTTGTTCAGGCTGGGCTGAAACTTGGGATCCTTCTGCCTCAGCCTCTCAGCATGCCAGGATTATAAGCATGTGCCCCCTCACCTGGCTACGGTGCTTATACTTCTTAATCCTCAATTGCCTCGTTCAAATGATTCAAAGGGTCATTTGAAGAATTAATTGGTTAACATTTGTAAAACTAGAGTGCATACTTCCAGCAGGACTGAAAAGTGATGTGTGATTTCACCACCCTACCCCACCCAGCCCGTAAGCAGTGGACACAGCCCCTGTGGTGTCCTTGTCCATCCTGCATGCTGTCCTCCGGAGGCCTCACCTCAAAGCCCTGCTCCAAGCTCTCTACCCACTAACCGCGATGTCTTGGCCTCACCTGGACAGGTCCCTCCGGCTGGGAGGAGGCAGCTGTGGGATTTGTTGAACACCTACTATGTGCCTGACACTGGGAGAAGCGTCTCTCCCCTGAGTGGAGTTCATTTCTTCTGAAAATAGTGAGGAGCACCTGGCCTCCTGAGATCCTTCATCAAACGTTCCTTCTGCTCTACATTTCTTCATACTTCCTGACTAGGTCGAACCAGACTCGGGCAGAAGCCCTGTGAGCAAGACTGAAGGCAGCACGTGCAGCAATGGCAAGAACATGCAGGATGGATGTGAAGCCTGACAGCTCAGGGACTAAGCCACACATCTGCACCATGTCTTTTGGTTTGGGAACTGCACCTCCAGCCACATAGAAGTCTTCTCCTGTCACTATGCAACTTTAACTAAAAGCATGGAACTGTTTGAGGTGGAGTACAGAATTCCACATCCACATTTTTTCCCAAAAAGAGAAAAGAAATACCCAAAGTCATAAACATGACTCCCTGTTCACATCTCTTTCTCTCTGTAGTGAAAACTGACAGTGTAACAGCCAAGAGTGGTGGAGCATGCCTGGAATCAGCACTCTAGGAGGCCGAGGTGAAAGGATCTCAAGTTCAAACCCAACATGGGCAATTCAGCAAGACCCTATCTCCAAAAGAAGAATGAAAAGAGCCAGGGACGTGGCTCAGTGCAAGGCCCTGGGTTCAATCCCCAGCTCCACGGCATTAAGGTGGCATGGACCTCCTGGCTTTAGGGTGGGGATTAAAGACAATAAAGCATTCGACTCACTGAAGACGCTGCCTATCACCTAGGGATGACAGAGGATAGTCCACGCTTCTGTAATTATTGCTCTACCACGCCAGGGCTGCCATGGGTGCAGGAGTTGGCATGTGACCAAGAGCCCACATTCTGGGGACAAGAGAGAGGCCCACGTTTAGAAGGACAGGAAGCCCTGCCCGACACGAGGGCGAGGGTGTTTAACACTTTCGTTCACCTTTTACAAAGCTGACTTGTTCAACGCATGGTGGCACACACTATAATTCCAACAGTCTGGGAAGCTAAGGCCTGAAGATCACAAGTTTGAAGCCAAGCTGGGCAACTTAGTGACTTCAGGAGACTACCTCAATATAAAAAATAAAAAGGGCTGGGTATGTACCTCACTGTGAAAGCTCTGGTTTCAATCCTCAGCACTGAAAAAGAAAAGGAAAGAAAAGAAAAGAGACTAACTTTCTTTTATGGGAACAAAATGGTAAATTTGTATAAGTTGGTAAAAACAATAATCTTCAGCATCCTAAAATTTAGAAAGAGTTACATGAATTTACAAGAAGCATGCATGTGTATTTATAGACTCAAAATACATCAAATATATTTATTTGTAGACACTGTTAGATAGAATGATGGAGTATGCAGTGACTTGGGCTGATGTTCCAGCCACCACACTGCTGGCGGGACCTTCAAAAAAATCAGGAGAGAACAAGACATTAGTCAGATCCTCAAATAGACCAATTTTGGCTGCCTGATAAGAAAATCTCTCTGCTTTAACCTTTACAAAGGAAAGTAATTTTGAAATGGCTAGTCACTTTTGTGCTTTGTTTCTGTTTTCTTCAGTCCTTCTTTGCATATAAAGTTGTTACAACTTGGATCTAAAATGACCTCAAGGATCTCACATGTGTCCAAGGTGACTGGATCCTGGGGCGCTGTGCTCCTCAGTGGCTCCATCACGGGTGAGTTTCTGGCTGCATGTGCTGTAGGAGGCGGCCCTGGTTGGGGGAGGTCACTGGGGTGAGACCCGGAAGGGTGTGTTTCTCCTCCCCAGCTCCTCCCTCCTCTCACTGCTTTCTGGCTGCCGTGGGGAGAGCAGCTGTCCTCAACCAGGCCCTTCTGCCATGATGTTTCTGCCGTGGAAAAAGCTGGCTAAGGACTGAATCCCCCCAAACCATGAGCCAAATTAAACCTCTCCCCCTTTAAGCTGTCACTGTTGAACATTTTGTTTCAATTTTTATTTTTATTAGTCCATGTTTGCAGTACATCTCTTGTGGGGAGTTGGTACATGGACAGAACACATCTTAATTGTTTTTTCATCTCAATGATGAGAAAGTAAAAAATACAGAAGTCAATCTCCTCTCTTGCACTTTGCTTGTTTCTCACTAACAAAATTCTCAGTTTTACTCCATGTCTAAAAGAGCTTTGGAAAAGTTTAGTTTTTACCAAAGAGTTCAGTGTCGAGCCAAAAAGACTTTTTTAACCAGAGCAGAGCAGTTGCGCCTTTGGTCACTGCAGGATGTCCTGGAAATCACAACAGTCTTCAACACTGTGGCCTGATGTCCCAAGAAGCTAGAGAACAAAACCAGAAGTAGGCAGGAAACAAAGCAGAGAGAGAAAGCAGCAGTGAGATCCGTGTCCAGTAGAAAGCAGCGGGAGAGGATGGGAGCCGGCCAGGCTGAAGACCCAGCTCCAAGACAGGCACATGAGAAGGCAACCTTGCAGGGCTGGAGCCCCAGCTCTGCCACCTCCTGCCGGAGGACTCTGTGCCAGCAACCTCACCATCCTCTGCCTTGATTCCACCTGTTGAGAAGGAATAAAAACAGTTGCTTCTGATAGTACCGCTGTGAGGAGTCGGCGAGCTGATGCATATTAAATGCCGGCCACAGTGGGTTTCATCCATGCTGCAGAGACATTAAAACCAGATGGAAGGACTGAAAGGAAGTGTTTCCAACACTGACAATGTGAAGACGGAGGGTGGACAGAAGCTCAGGAGTTCTGAGCAGGGTTGGGGAGGGTGCGGTGACCACAGAGTAGGCCCAGGGTCCTTCTAGCGTGATGGAAATATCTCCAAGCCTGGAGAAGGGTTGCTGCATAACACTGTGAATGCAGTAAACACCTGGGCGGGGCACTGGAAAGGTGGTCTGGGGCTAATTTGAAGTTGCGAGAATTGTATCTCAATTTTTTTCTAAAGGAAAGAGTTAGGGTAAGGAAGGAAGGAAAGAAGGAAGGAAGGAAGGAAGGAAGGGAGGGAGGGAGGGAGAAAGAAAGGGAAGAGAGAGAAAGAAGCTTTCGGCATATATAGTCCTCTTCCTCGGCCTGCCAGTTATAATTATCAATATCTCCACTAATACAAAAAAGGAAACATCATCCAAAGAACAACGAAAAGAAGGGAAAGAAGAGGAAGAAAATTAATTGATGACTTTGTTTTGATATCATATACGGAGGGGTCACCAAGCAGAGGCACGTGGGAGTGAGTGGTTATTCCTGGTCTGAATGAGGTAAATGGTGACGGGAAACATTAACTTCAACTCTAACTAAGAAGCAGTTCCTGGTTAGTTAATGGCCAAGGGATGTGTGTGTGTGTGTGTGTTAGTTTTTGACTTACATAATGTTCTTCAAAAAAATGTGTCTTCTTATTGTCCTAAGTTGTAACTACATTCGATTCTAGAAAGTATTTTTACCGTAGCAACAGAGCCGCAGGATGATAAAGAGCCTAGAAACAAAGCCACATCAGGATGGAGGAGATGCTGTGTGTTCCGGTGCGAGAGAACACGAGGCTGCTGGACATGCATCTGCTAACACTGCCCAGGAACGGCCTCCTCCATGCTGCTCCCAGTGGGCAGCAGGCAGTGGGATCATCTTCCTCCGGAAAGACTAAGCTTCGTGTCTAACCAGAGGTGAGCAAGCAAGAAGCTGGGGGCGTCAACCTTGGAAGAGAAAGGAAAGTCGTGCCAAGTTGACTCTGGATCTTAAGGGCACTCTTACCTCCCAGCTCCGTAATGTGGGGAGTCAGCCTCTCCAGGAATTTTATAACCTCAACTTTCATCCGAAATAAGAGGCGAGAAGCAAGCAGCCTGGCCGGTGATGGGCTTGGGTTTCTGCAGGTGAGCTGGGAAGGGGTGGATGGGCTTGGAGCTCTGCTGCTGGGGGCCTGACTGGGATCACAAGATTGCTGGAAGGTGCTTCCCGAAGACTCCGTTAAGCTTTGGAAACTTGAAGGGCATCAGTTGGGCTAAGAACCTGTCTTCCCTCCGCCTCCGTGTTTCAGTGTTTCACCTGACCCACAGCCCAAGAGCGGTCTCACTCCTGCCCTCAAAGACCCCTCTGATGCAAACCCCAGCCTCAGTCCAATGCTGTGGAGCCTGGGCCATCCGCAAAGTTCTCACTCCCGAAGAACAATCGTCTGCAGCAGAAGTTAAGTGATGCCATTCCTATGAAATCTATAAACTCAAAACAGGGACACAGAACTTGCGGCTGCCAATAACTTTAACTTCATTTATCTATATTTGGCAAAAATTGTGCTGCAGCTGGAGATGAAACGCTGAGTTAGATAACTGCATGGACGTGAGTTCCAAAACAGCAATTACCGAGCCGCGCTGCCTTGTGGAAGACTTCACTTTTATTTATTATATTCAAAGCGACTCTCTCGCTCCACACAGTAGAGGCGGCACTGTCTGCCGAGCGCCCCTGTGGTTACCTCCACCTTGCTTTTCATCGACAAACGTGCGGCCAGGGAGGCGGAAGCTGTCCCTGGGGGCCACAGCAGCACAGCTCAGATGCCAGCCCCGCCACCAAATGCACCTCTCTTTTGTCTATGATCGGAAGAAACTGTTTTCATTTTTTAGCTCAAACTTGGCTTATCACACGCTGTGCCCAACTCGGATGATGTTTCCTCTTTTTGTATCAGTGGCGATATTGATAATTATAATTGGCAGGCTGAGGAAGAGGACTATAAATATCCATCAGCTGCCACCAAGTGGGGAGCTGGGGGAGGAAGAGGTGGCAACCAGGCTACGCGTGGGCTGCTGGGGAAATGCGGCCCTGCAGTCATTGTCTCCCCAGGCAGCATCTGTTCCTTGTCGTGGGTGATGATTTTCGGAGGATCGCAGAAATCAGAGCTAGGAAAGGCCGACTGGGTCATCCAGCACAGCTCCCTGCCAAGGCCGAAGGATGCACCTCAGGGAAGACGTCCTCTTTGTCCTCCTACAATGTCTTCCCGGGGAGGGATGGCTGGAAGCGAGCTCCAGAGGTCGAGGAGCTGAAATGTGGTTAAAACCCCACTCTGTTCAGCAGTGGTCTTTCATGGGTTTGTAAGACCCACCAAGACAAGGTCAGCCTTTCAGGTCTAGGACAGGTTCCAACAGGAGTATTCGAACTCCACTGAAAGAACCTTGGATTAAAGCAAATGGAATAGAGGGCTGGCTGGAGAGTTACTGAACTTATTGTTTAACGCTGTTCTAAAATGGTTTCCAAAAGTTGAGTTCCTTGGGATTTAACATACTTGTGTGTGTGTGCGCACAGGCGCATGCTGTTTTCCATTGTCCTATATAATGACAGGATAGCTCAGCCTTTGATGAATTTCTATTTCTGAAATAAATTTGTATCTCATGTGTTTAATATTGTTTTTGCCCTCCAAATCTTGACTTAGAAAGTCCAAACATTTTCCTGATCTTCTAATCCTCCCGCTTATCTGTCTTGGTCTATCAACACCAAGAGAGACACATCTGCCTTTGCATTGTGTTGGCTCTTAGCTCTGACCTGAGCTCTTTTCTTTGATGGAATCTTTAACTTAAGAAAATCTCCAATATTTAGCACATAACATATGCTTCCTCATCAATAAGAACCAGACCTCATTTTTTCCATCAGTGTCTCCTTTCTCTTCTGTTTATGGGAGACATAACTCATGTAACCGATGGTCATGATATTCTGCTCAGCACACAGGGCTCACAAAACACCAGCTTCAAAGTGGGGGTCAGTCTTCTACAGAAATGTGGTCCAAATGGTGAGTACCGCAGAATTCTCCCTGAAGTTGCAAACACTGATTGGAATGGGAATTGTCAACCTTGTGTCTTCCCCCCATACACTCTCACCAATTAATACCAAGGATTGAGTCAGACTAGGTTCTGGGATCTCTGCTAACACCATAATGCACATCTTTCCAGTCTCCAAAGAAAAGCTCCTTTCAAACAATTATGTAATCTTTTGTTTGAAGGCATGACAAGCACTCAAGAATTTTTGGTAACATTATCGGTTGTTATCACTGCCATCAGAAAATATTTAATATATTTTTATGTGAAAAAAAAAACTACAGACCTCAACTATTCTATTTACATTATTGTATAGAATGCTGTAGTTGTTCTATAAGAAACCATATCAGAGCATCCTTTATACTGACAGCACGGAGCCCAGAGAAGGCACAGGAATTGATCATGATATGAACTCCATCTCCCAGAAGAGGAGAGAGAGGGAGGAGGAGAGAGAGCCCACATCAAATGTCCAGAGAGCCTGGTTCAGAGTGAGACAGAAGCACAGCAGGAGGAGGAGGAACCTGGTCTTACCTCCCTGAGACCCACAGGCCAGCGTGGATTGCAGCAATGTGCACTTGAAGGGAAGACAAAGACACCTAAGCACATATAAATTCTGTGATCCCTTCCAGGTAGTGATTCTACAGCCAAAACCTGAAGGAGCCAGGTACGGTGGAGTCTGCGGAAATGTGTCCTGTTCACTCCTGCACCGGGGCATGAGGTAAGAATCAGGGAGCCCGAGTTGTGTCTTAGGACGTGGGTCACCCACACAGTAACCACCACTTTTTGTTCTTTTTGCAGTAATCATGCAGGGAAGGCACTTATTTTCTCTCTGCACCAACTTCTATAAAGTATGCATCAAAGTGCTGCACTGAGGACAAATCAGGCAACATATTTGAACTATAAAAGCATATTGTGGGGATTGAGGATTTACTAAATCTGTAAGTGCAATCAGTTTCTGAACTACTTGTGGTTAAAGACACTAACCTGGTGTGCATCTGAGTCTGGTGACACCGTGTTGCTGGGCTCGTACTGATGTTAAAGGGCTTGGTTTTGGATGAGGTGCCCCTTGGTGACCTTGGTGTGCTCTGCTTGCATGCAGGCGTAAGTAGCCCTTTGTGCCTGCCCAAACTCACTCTGTGTGGGCTGGGACCTCTTGGGGTGACCTTGGCAGCATGGCCCATCCACACTGCGGGAGCTGTGTGTTGTGGCTTCGAAGGATGCAGCAAAAGGAGCCCCCACGTCTCCTGCCCACTTCCCAAGGGGCTTTCCCTCCCGAGACTCTGGTCCAGATGTGTTCTGCAGCTGGAAGGACACACATGGCCCACACATAGATGCTCTTGGCCTAAGAAACAGTATTTCAAACTGGTGTTTGCCTTTGCTCCTTTCCTCTCTGCAGAGAATGTCCTGAAGGATTCCAGGGAGTGCTAATGACGTCTCTTCCCTTCCTCCTGTCCAGCTTTCTTGGCCCATGCATAGCAGCCCCTGGCTCTTCCCTGCTGTTTGTGCAGCCTGGATTTCCAGAGTAGAAACCTCACCTCATCCCCTCCCCATTTCTTGTGGTCTTGCAGATTGAACCCAGGGCCTTCACACTGAGCTGCATCCCCAGCCCTTTTTAGCTTCTATTTTGAGACAGGATCTTGCTAAGGTGCTAAGTTGCCGGGACTGTGTTTGATCTTACAGTTCTCCTGCCTCAGCCTCCCACAGTGCTGGGATGGCAGGCGTGCG
This sequence comes from Heterocephalus glaber, assembly GCF_053883595.1. Lineage (NCBI taxonomy): Eukaryota > Metazoa > Chordata > Mammalia > Rodentia > Bathyergidae > Heterocephalus > Heterocephalus glaber. Next base: position 9,271,118 of record NW_028258435.1, read on the forward strand.
CCACCACCTGGACCCAGCTGTTCTCCAGCGATTACACTACTGCTGTCCCCTGAGCAAAGAGAACCATGAAGAACCTCACAGGAGGTTCGCCACGGACAAACACAGCCAAGGCGGGACAGCTCTGCCTTCCCTCATCCAGGGCTACTTCTGCCCCAGCCCCAGGATGCAGGGACCTTCTCCATCATGCCAGGCTTCACACTGCCTCCACATGGGTCAAGGCCAGGTGCTGTGTGGGAAGCATCTGACCTCTGCTTCTCCTTGGGGCCACACCTTCTGTGACTCTCCAGGTCATTGTCCATTGCCATATGTAGCAGAGCTGGGATTTGAAAGGCGCATCAGGAGAGTCTGTGTCCATGAACCCCAAACCACGCCACCTTCCTGGGAACTACATTGTGTCAATCAAGGTTTCACTGGCAGGCAGTGTAGTGGGGCACAGTGGGGAAATTACCTTTCTGGCATTGCCAAGTGGGTGACATATAAGACCATGCAGCATGGAACCAGAAGTGCAACTATAGGACACAGAAACCAAGAACAGAGTGTGTACTTAATTAGATCACACGTGGTGCTAGGGTTTAGGTCTAGAATCCCTCCCAAAAAGCTCCTGTGTTCAGAGCTGGAGCTTTTAGAAGGTGACAGATCATGGTTGCTGTGTTCATCAGTGGATCCATCATGGATGCGTTCACAACTGAATGTGCTGTAAGAGGTGGCCCTGGTTGGAGGAGGTCACTGGGGTGAGACCTGGAAAGGTGCATTCCTGTCCCCAGCTCCTCCCTTCTCCTTGCTTCCAGGCCATCACAAACTAAGCTATTTCTGCCTTGGAGCGCTGACCATGGACTGATTCCTCAATATACTGTGAGCCAAAATAAACTTCTCTTCGATAAACTGTGGGTATCTCTTCTCCCAGCGATGAGATCAACCCTAACCAGTTCTCAGGCTCTACATGGTGATGGGAAGGAGCTGCTGTCTCCAGGTGTATTTCTTGGGGACACTGATGATGGATTTCTGTGTTTTGCCATCTGTAATTGCTTCCCGTGGCATGGGTCTGAGCCCTAAGAGTTCCCTGACTTCCACTTCCCACACTTCCAAAAGGGCATCACACTCACTGTATGGCTCAGGAAACTGGTTTACAATCCTCTGTTTGCCACTAATGAAGCTCTCTGGACAAGTTATGTAATCTCACTAACATTCAGCTCCATGTACACAACAGGCTACTCAGGGTAGCCCTAAGGTGACACTGAGAGGACTCTGAAGAGCAGCCCATGTAGGAAGTTCAGCCAGCTCCTGCCATTAGCACCATGCCCAGTGGACATTCACCGTCATCTTGAAGGATGATTAATGCTTTGTCATTATTTTCTCACCAAAACCTTTTTTAACAGGAAAAAAAGAAAATTCCTGAGTAAAGCAATCTCCTCATTAAGACCTTACATGTGCTGTGTGGACCGTAAAAGACCACACTGCCCTGCTTGAGAGTCAGCAAGGCTCTGGGTGGACCATCCCACACCAGGCCACTGTCCCGAGGAGAAGCCACCCCAGCACCTCTCCACATAGCCGTTGTTCACCTTAAGAGGTCTTTCCCACTGTTCTTCCAGTGGGAAAGTACGGCCCAAGCTTCAGGACCTGACAAGAGAGGTTATTATTGTCCTCATCATGGTACAAATGACCAGACTCCAGTTAGCCCAAACTTGTTCCAAGGGTCAGACTTCACAAGTGACTTTCACAGGGCACTCACTTTACCCGTACTCTGCAGGAGTCTGAGTGATCCTCTCTCGTCAGGGCTGTGACATCATTGCAAATGTACAAGCGCTGGCCTGAGGCTTAATGCATTGCAGCCATCCTGCATTCTTAACTTAGGCTGGGGCTGCGGTTCCTCTGCCTAAAACAACACAGTCACGGGCCACATGAAAGCAATTTTCCCACCAGCACCTTCTTCTTATTTTCCAGGCTCTCAGAGAACAGCCACCTCTCTCACCTTGCAGCCACCTCAGATTGGAGCATGGGACACAGCTGTCTGTGTGGCCCTTGGGGAAAAGATGTGGCCCCTAGACTACTCACAGGACTGGGGGCCTCAGTGAACGCAGAGGGCATCACATGTGCCAGTGTGGCTGGGACTGGATGCTCTAGACATGCAGCCAACGGACACTGAGCTCCCACCAAGGGTAAGAAAATCCACGAGGGGTGGACAATGCCCCAGACATCCCTGTGTGGGTCTTCCTGCAGCTAACGTTTCTTCAGGGGAGCATAATTTATCACCTGAACTCAGTGGGGATCCCTGCTGCAGAGAGGAAAGGCCAGGAGACAGAGCAGAAGGCATGGCACTTGCATCAGAAGTGGCATTTGCATCCCCCTCCAGTGCTTGGCTGGACTTGGCTACAGGTGGGCCAAGGCTGCCTGGAAAGCAAGGCTGGAATTGAAACCAGAAGTGCGATTATGACTTCTGGGTAGCTCAGTGAAGAGGGCTCCAGAAGAGCTTTCTGGGCTAAGCGGCACTGGCCAGGGAGCAGATCACGTTTGGCAGAAGCCAGCTGTAGTGGGGACTGACAGCCATCCTGGCTGGCTGAGCTGCTCAGAGCCACAGGAGAGAGACACCGGCCAAACCCAGCACTCACAGGTCCTGCAGCACCATACTCATGGGTTTTACTTCTCCCTTGCAAGGCCAGGGAAGCCCCTGAAGTGAGCCCAAGTAGGAGGACAAACGGATCGGATTTCTCTCCCGAAAGATGACAAGCCACATGGAGAACAAGCTGGTGGGAGGTAAGAGAGGCTGAGTCAGGTCAACACATGCCACTGTGCTCTTACTCAGCCTGGCCCACGGCAGCTGAGTGAGCACAAAGCCCCAGCGCTGGCCCATCAGCATACGGATGGTGAACACGGTGATATCCAGCGGGTGGAAGGTGACTTGGGCACCCGCAGATGGCAGCCTAGAAGTCGTGTGCTCAGTGGAGGAAGCCAGGCACAGAAAGCCACAGAGACCAAGGAAGGGCCAGGGCAGGTGCTCCATAGAGCTGGGCGGCATAGCCTGGCAGCCAGGGCCTGGGGCAGGGAGGAGGGCCTAGGATGGCTTGGTGGGTGTGGGATGATGAAAACCAATGGTGACGTCACTTCCTGTGCAAGGCTCTTCCCTCCTGTGCAGAAGTGCAAGCTCCTTAGGAAAGCTGTCTGCCAGGCAGGCACCTCTGTCCACCTTCCCAGGGGCCCCGGCATCCTGCCTCGGCCTCCCAGATGCTGCACTGCCCAGTCCAGTTCCCGCTGGGCCCACAGGGCCAGCCACAGGGAGGTAGGGAGGCTGCACAGCACCCACACCTGCACCTACAGGCCAGCTTTGTCCTTAGCACAACCCTCGAAAGGCCCTCATGGGCCCAGCTTGAGCATCTGCACCTCTGTGCACACCTATCCCACCTTGTCCACCAGTCCTGCAAGCAGCTCTGACGAACTCCACCTCCCAGGTGAGAAAATGGTTCAGAGAGGTTAATTCACTAGCTCAGGATCCAACTGGGAACAAACATCACAGTAAACCTGGAACGCCAGTCCAGTTTCATTCTCCAGTATCAGTGCCTCCACCCTGGAATACCCAGTCCCACCTCTGAGCCCCAGTCTCCCTAATACTGTGAGAACCCCGCCTCCCTTCTGTCAGATGGACTGAAATAGAGCCACAAAATAGTCAAGGAAAGCAGTACGGCCCCAAAACAAATCATCCGGCATCTTCCCACACATCCCATTGGTTTGATTTGGTTTCCTTTTTGTAAGATCTCCAAAGTGGAAGGGGATCTTCCTGCACTCAGGGGCCCCAAGAGGCCATGTGTGTGTTTGCGTGTGTGTATGTGTGCTTGTGTGTGTGTGTGTGTGCGCGTGCGTGCTCACACAGTGGCCACTTTAATTATAATATCTGTCCTATGGACAATCACATTGCAGGCCTGTAGTAAACGCTTGCTGAAGTGAATATACAAATTGTAGGAAATCGCTTAAATTTCACAAAGAACACTTCTTGGGCCCTTTAATGCTCTGGGGCTCTTTATTGCCCGAGTCCCTCTGGCCCCATCCTCAGGAAGGTTCTGGATGAGAACAGGAAGTGTGTTCACTGACTGAACAATAAACGTAATTCACATCTTCGCTGATCCACTTGTGTTCAGCTCACACAGCGAGCTTGGCACATGTTGTCTGATCTTCCTCCACAGAATAACTCTCGGGAAAGGAAGTGTCCTTGTCTTGTCTCCATGTTAGAGATCAGGACATGGATGGAGAAATTCTGGAACATGCCAGAGGTCACCCAGCATGGAGTGCCAGGGCAGCTCAGACTTGTGCAGACAGGGTCTCATTGTGTAGCCCAGGCTGACCTTGAACTCACAGTGATCCTCCTGCCTCAGCCTCCCAAGGGCTGGGATCACAGGTGTGATGACCACGCCCAGTGGCTCCCCAGCTTCTATGGGTCTCTGGGGAACGGTACCCCAGGCCTTCTGGGACAGGACACCCCAGGGGAGCTCCCCCTTCTGCGGGTAGGGTTCACAAGCTCAGCAGTCCTGTCACGCACACCCTTCTCCCTCTCAGGGCTCCCGTGTTTCCCAGAAAGCAACTGAGCCTTCATCGGTGCAGCACAGCTGAGTCTGTGTTTGCCAGGGTTAATATTTCTGACTGGATCGGCACCGGCCCTCCGAACTTACTCCAGTACAGCAGGCTCCGTTCATCAGCTCCTGCTGTGTCGGGCCACGGCTCACAAATGGCATTTTCCTTTTGTTTGCAGAGAGAGAGCAATCTTGAATATCAGGCTCAGTTGTCACGTAAGAGGGTGAAACCGTGCGAGATGGGTTGTAATGTTGGACCCACGCTGGCCCATGGATCCCGGTGAGATGAAAAATGTAAAGGGAGGAATCTTAATGTCAGTGGCACAGCCAGGACATCACAACAGCTGGAAATCAACACTAGCGGGGTCCCGGGCAGGCGGGGTGCAGGCGCCCTGTGACCTGTGTCTACCCTGTCCCTCTCCTGAGCATTCTGGAAATCTTTCCTGAGCCTAGGGAAATTTTCATTTGATGAATTAATAAAAAGTACATGCATCTAGAAAAGACTTGGATTTTTGATCTTGGAGTTCTATTTTTAATAATCATGACTAATGGTTGGTTTGTTTTTGAAGGAAGCCATGCTTCAGTTTTCTTCATTAAAATTCTGCTTTTTCCTCTTTTTCCCCTTCTTATCTCACTACCTCACCTGCAGTTCCTGGAAATTTCAGACAATTGCTGTGTGTGAATAATAGTGCTTTAAAAGATAAGGAAAAGGCCAAAAGATAAGGGAAGAAATGCAACTTTGGGACTTTGTGTTGATTTTTTTTAATATTACAGAATTTAATTGTAAAGAGATTCTGGTTTTATCATTTCTGGCTGAATGGATGGGAAACTGTGAGGCTCCAGCGCTTTAGTGCTATAACCTCAGCACTCCAGAGGCTGAGGCAGGAGGATCGCTGTGAGTTCAAGGCCAGCCTGGGCTACGCAGTGAGCTCATAGACTCTCTTGTCTCCATAGCCTCCATTTCCTTTCCTGAGAAACTAATATTTGCAACTATCCCCCCTCCAAAAAAATAGAGCTAAACACCTCGAAGTCCAGTGATCGCAGCTGAGTTCGGTTTTGTTTTTCAGCTCGGTGTTAACGAACGTGGAGCTGCCCCCTTCCTGTGGTGGCTCCCTTTCCCCCTGGCCCACGACACAGTGCAGCTGCCAGCCCTGACCAGGGCACAGGCACAGCCAGCCCTGCTAACAGTACCACAATTTTTTTTCAGCACTGAGGATGGAACCCAGGGCCTTTGCACTGAGCTGCATCTCCAGCTCTTTTTAGTTTTTGTTTTGAGACAGAGTCTTGCTGAGTTGCCCAGGCAGGGCTCGAACTTTCAATTCTCCTGCCTCAGCTTCCCAGAGTTCAGAGATGACAGGTGCGTGCCACCAATCCCAGCCAAGGCCACAAATGTAAACCTTCAATCTGGCTCCCACTGTCCTCCCCCATCCCCTCTCCGGCCACAGGACCCAACTTCCTTCCCTTTCTGTAGCACTAGCCTCAAGCTCATGAACCCACACCCCAGGGCAGCGCTGCCCTGCAGGGCTGGCACAGTATGTGGAGCACTTCTGTCCCCCTAGGCTGTCCTGACCCAGCCCCACTGTGACCCCAAACCCTGTGTCTGCTTCCCACTGATGCCCGTGTCACCTGCCCGAGACAGCGGCAGGCAGCCTCTTTCAGATGCCTGGGCCAGGCTTCAATCCGTGGACTCCCTGGGGCCCCAGCTTGTGGGGCATAGCCACCTGCCCTGCGGCCACACTGAGCCCACAGCTGCACCAGCTCAGAAAAGCCTGCCCACCCCTGAGAACCTGTGTGATGAACACCATAGACACACTGCAAAGCTGCGCCCCATTGTCCCCAAATCAAAGTTGCCTTCAACCCCCAAGGACTCAAGAGACAGCTCCTGCACCTCACCATCCCTGGACGCTACTGAGCATCCCCAAGCACTTTCTGGGCAGGGCTGACCCTCCAGGCCTGGCCAGCTGTGGCAAATGTCAGGGTTAAGCTCCAGGACCCAGGACTCGTCCTTGCCCGGCCTGGCCCAGCCCAGCTCTGATCCTCCAGACCTGGACCGCTGAGCCCCAGCTCTGTGTCTCCCCCCGGCCAACCCGCAGCCCTGGGGCCCAGCTCCCCTCCACTGGCCTGCAGCCAGGACTGCTTGTACACACGAGGCTGAGGTACACGGCTGCCTCTCCCCTAGGAGCCACCATACCTGCCGCTCTGCCCCAGCTCTCTGGTTTCTCAGCCGCCCAGCTCAGACCCCCAGCGAGTAGTGGAGTCAACCAGAAAGCTGGCTGCAGCCACAGAAAACTCCCTTCACCTGCCACCCATCCTGCTGAGTGGAAAGTACCGGCTTTGAAAAGGCAGGGACCCAGGCATAGTGGCTCACACCTGTAACACCAGCACCCTGGGAGGCTGAGCCAGGAGGATCACAGGTTCCAGCCCAGCCCAGGCAACCTAGCAATTAATAAGACCGGCTCAAAATAAAAGACAAAACAGGGGCAGGGGTGCTGCTCCCTGTGAAGCCCTAGGCTCGCTCACAGTACATACTGGAAAACTCTGGGCTTTTGCTGCCTAATTAGCTGGACTGGCGACATGAGCCTTTCAGTGAAGCCGGCTCGGTAGGGCTGGGTGCACCCCTGACTCTTCTGCTCCTTGGCCAGGCACAGCTGCAGCAAGGTCCCCAGGAGCAGCAGTCCAGCCTCACCTGCTGAGTGAGAGACCCTCGGATCCAGGGCCGAGCCAGTGCGGGAACAGGAGAGGGCTGGTCGCCCCATGGCCAACAGCTCCTCGCCCTCCAGGGGACCCGGTGCTGGCAGGGACCCTGCTGTGCTTCGTCTCCGACCCACTGCACAGATCCACACACTTCCGGCCGCTGCTGTGGCTTTGCCACCTGCTCTGTGAGCCCTTCAGAGTGTGAGCCTCAGAAGTGCCTGGCCTGTGTTCAAGTCTTCCTCCTTCCCGACACACTAGTGCCTCCTGTTGTTGCACACACACATGCGCGTGCACACCCTACACTCTCCATCTGAACACAAATGGCCGGCCCCTTTCTGCAGAACTAGTGATCAAACCCAGAGCCTTTACACTGAGCTGCAACCCCAGCTCATTTTTATTTTGACGCAGGGTCTCACTAAGTTGCTATGTTGCCCAGGCTGGGGTCAAATTTCTGATCCTCCGGTCTCAGCCTCTCACAGTGCTGGGATCACAGATCTGCATCACCACATCCAGTTACAAATACTCTTTTAAGTTCATTCTTGGGGGGTTGACAGCAGCCTTATTCAGCCTTCAAAATATTCTTCAAAATATTTATAATTTAAAGGAATATAGATGTGGCACTAATCTAATTTAAGGAACTTCGGCTAGCCATTTTAATTCATTAAGCCATATTTTCTCAAAGCCCATTTAGACTCTGATTTTCAAAAACCACTTGTCCCCCAAAATTAGCTCAGATCTTAGTCTGGGCCCAGCTGTGGGATTACTTTCCCACCCGTAGGCTGAGGCAGGAATGGTCAGCACCCTCCCCTACCCAGGGGACCTCACCAGCTGTAAACATTTCCCTTCACATCTTCATCCTGCACGCGTTCCATGTCTCCTCAGCACATGGAAGAATTTCATTCATTTCAGTTTTATTCGAAGTCAGTTCTAATGCCATGCTCAGTTTGAAATGAAGATTACGGATGAAAATTCTGAGGGCAGTTGCACCCAGTTACCTGCACAAGGTCAGTTATCTGAGATCAGCTGTGACCTTCGAAGTGCAGGAAGACATTCTGCAAGGAGGAGACAGCGAGGCTCTGCTCACACAATACCTTTACTCTTCTTAGTCCCCGTTTGCAGTGCATCATGAGGGATGGGTACGTGCACAGAACATATCTTAAGTCTTTTTTATTGGTAGTGATAGTGGGGGGTTTTTTTGGTTTTTTGAGACAGGATCTTGTTATATAATTCAGGCTGGACTGGAACTCAAAGCAATCCTCCTGCCTCAGCTTCCTGAGTGCTGGGATCCCAGGAATGCACCATGTCTGGCGAGACCCACTGCCCAAGGTATTCGGCTTCCACTGGCATCTCGGAGATGTGCTCTGTGGTCAGGGGCCCACCATGATTGCGTGGTGGTCAGCGCTACCCTCATCAGAGGCTGGCCGGGTGCCAGGGCCAAGCCGGGCACTCCCCATCTCCCTTCCGGCGCCCTGAGTCCCGCCTGGGTGGGCACCCTCACCCCTCCAGGGCCTGGGCTGGGTGGGCACGAGCAGGTTGTCGTTGGCCAAGAAGCTGGGAAGGCAGAAGACAGAAGCCAGGCCAGCAGGGCTGAGCAGCTGCTCTTTGCTATTTAAGGGAATCTCAGAGCTCTGCCCATAAATCATCTCTGCTCCTGCCAGTGGGTTCTCCGTGCACACCGTGTCCTGAGCCAAGTCCCTGGGCGGCCGGGTGGCCCAGAGCCCGCTGGGAGGTCACATATCCCATACGCAGAGGCCTCGCTGCCTGGGGCCCCGCCACCCCACACTCGGGGGCTCCCCGTCCATCTCCCCACCTGGTTAATGTGCAGTCTGGTGCCAAGCACCTTTTTTGGTTTGTGTGGGCTTTGTGGTTCTGTTTGGTTTGTGTTTTGTTTTGTGGTCCTGGGGGCTGAAGCCAAAGCCTTCACACTGAGCTCCATCCCCAGCCCCTTTCTATTCTGCTGTTGGTGGTGCTGCTGCTGGTGGTGGTTGAGACAGGGTCTCCCCAAGTCACTAAATTGTCAGGCAGAGCTTGAACTTGGCGTCCTGCTGCCTCTGGGAGCACAGGCGTGTGCCACAAAGCCCAACTTGTTGTTTGATTTTAATGAAAGCATACTCAGAATTTCCAAGTTTTACCTGACTTCCTAATCTCACCAACTATTATACATTCCTCATGCCTCCTCCTTTCACCAAATACTCCCTTCCTCATACCCTTATTGAAGGTTTCATTACTTTTCCAGAAAGAATAATTGTACACAATTTCTTCAAATAAAGGGCTCTTTTCCATTTGGTCCTTTCTCATCTGGAGCCACAGGTGGGGTGAAGGGTAACACCCTAGTAGGCCACAAAACAGCCTCCTGGGTTCTCCTGGTCCTCAGAGCTCTTGCCAGCTGCTGAGAGGCAGCCCTTTCAGAAGGCCTCCAGGCCGCAGAGGGGGACAACCTGGCCTCCACAGCAGCAGCCTGGCTGTCCCCCTGACTTTTGGATTTTCTTCTCTGGGGCTAATATTCCCAGCACACAAATAGCTGCATCTTATGAATGGAGCAAAATTCTCAACCACAGACCTACATATTAAACTACCAGCAAAGACATATTCTTGGGACTGCTTTTTAAAGTCCATCTGCAAACAGCACAGTGATTAAATGCATGTTGCCAGCCCAATATGGATGGCACCTGGCAAAGAGCAGCTCCCCTGCCTCCCGTCCCCAGGCCACAAAGGTGGCAGCTTGGGTCAGGCACAGCAAGAATCCAAACAGCAGTGGCTCTGCCTTTGGAAGCACGGGGCCTCAGCAAACCACACCCGGTGCTGTTCGTGCCTCCACCTCCCATGCACACCAGCGAGTACCAGCTATTCATGAATCCAAGACGCATGCTTGGTCAGGCTGCAAAATCAGTCACAAATCCAGTCCTGACACAGTCGTGTCCTTTGTCCTTTTGCACGATTTTCTATAATGCGTGTGAATGAAACAGACTCCACAAACCCAGGCAAGTCTCTGTACTCAGGTAGAGGTGACAAGGCTGCTGTTGTGGCTGAACAAGGTCTCTGCAGAGTCGTGGCCCTTCCTGCACCACTGGTCATCTCTGTTTGTAGCCTGAAGGAAGAATGAGAATACAGAACTGCTGCCTTCCTTGCCAACATTCCCTTCTGGCTGTGTAATGGGTCCATTTTTTAAAAAGCCAGTTTGCAAGGTGTGGGACTGCGGCTCCACCCCACACTCACGCTGGCGGATATCTATTAACTCTTCCCAGCTTGGGGTGCGGTGGGAGGCCATGAGATTTCTGTGTCCGTGCATCCATCTAACACATCTCTTCCTAGGGTGGAACAGTGCTGGTGTAGGTAGAGCCACACCTTGAGATTTTATAGCAAAAGAGTATTTTTACGTGGGAAAAAAGTCACCATCGTGAATATGCCACGGAAAAGTATACAGGCAATAAAACGAGGTTTGTACAGTGAAATGTGTAGATTTATATTTAAAATCATAAGCTATGACAGGAATAAGCATAAGATATTCTATACATACCCACAGTTGAGATCACATCACATAAATAGAAGTATGTGACATGGACATGGAAATGCATAAGTTTAAATATGCATGTGTAATATCTATCTATTTTTCTACTTATCCATCTGCAAGTGTAAGCAGTGATTATGTCTAGTGGCATGATCCATGATTTTTACTTTTAAAAATACATTTTATAGCTTCAGAATCCTTACAAGTCTATTGTATTTTTCTTAGGAAAAAGTCTTATTAAAAATCACATTTCTAATGAAATACATTTCTTTCCACAATCCCCTTGGCAATGAAATAACAAAGTAATATTGCTCAGCTCTCTAATTCTGAGGATGTTTGAGCCGTTCAAATATTCCAGATAACAATTGGCATGTGATAGATGAGCGATTTCCCGAGAGGCGTAGGAAAGCCTTCCTTCCCAGACTTAGGACCTGCAGAATCACTGTGCACAACGCAGAGCGCGGGAACAGTGCGGGCTTTCACTGCTGTGGAGCACGTCCTTTCCCACACTCTCCCAGTTTGGTGTGCTACAAGTAACCCCGGAAAAGGAATTGCCACCATGCAAGGTAAAGGCTCAGTCAATATACAAGTGACAAAGACTTAAAGGGTGCTGCTCAGGAGCCAGAACTGGGTGCTCTGAAGAGATGCAAGCGTGGTGACCAGGAGGTCCAGCGCCCACGCGTGGCCTGGCACCCAAGCCTGTCGCCTGTGACTTTTTGTGCCCTTTTAATTCCTGTAGAAGGTGCTAGCTGTCTCCACGAGCACACCTTGATGTGAAAAGCAAAACTCTTGCTTCCTCTGGTTCCAGTTCCCCACATCAAAGAAACCTCAGACCCTGACCCACACCTGCTCTTCCGTTTTGCTTTGCACGGTGGGCAAAGAGGCCTCCGCTCCAAGTGCACGACAGGAAGCCAGGAAGCCAGGAAGTGTCCCCAGTTCATCCCTAATGCTTCCCCAGTGTGTCCCCAAGCTTAGCCCGAGGCTCCCTCGCTGCAGTCTGCCCTGCGCTCTGCACTCATCAGCTGAGAGCGGGAAATTAGTGCGGGAAAGGAACGGTGCACACACTGTAATTTTTGCCACACACCAACAGTAATATTGTGACACACTGTTCTGCACTGTAATTCAGCGCTCCCAAGAGAGCAGGGCGGCTGCTGCAGGAGCCGAGGAGGATTCCAGGGACCAGGGCCTCCCACCCCAGGGACGCTGTGTTGTGTTGACTGAACACAGGACAAAAGAATTACGATGAATCTGTGAATCGATGAAAGCAAGCGATATTTGAGAAAATCCAGAGGATTCTGATATCTTTTCAACAAAGCTCTCTCTCTATATATTCCTGATTATAAAAATAATTCTTGCTCATGTAAAAAAAATATTAAAAAATCAAAAGGAAAGAAAAATTTGCCTTTGATTCTTTGGTCCTGTCCTTTCAAAGCTATATTCAAATTATACTTCTCACAGTGGTGTATTTCATTTATCTTTTAATTTAATATTACAGTGTTAGAATTATATTTTTAACATCCTATCTGCTTGTGCCATTAAATGTTCTTGGAGGGAATAAATCACAATATGTTTAACTATTCCCCAACTCTTGGGTACCTAAGTGGTTGGCCAACGGTAAAATTATAGTGAATGAGAAGTGTTATGCTCTATTTACTAGTCATTTTCCTGACCCTGGGACAAAATGCCCGACAGCCACAACTTAAAGGAGGGGAGGTTTGAGGGGATTCAGGCCCAGGTGAGCTGGCTCCCAGCAGAAATAGCACAGCAGAGGGGCCTGGTGAAGGAGAGTTGGGGACCGGAGGCAGAGAGAGGGCAGGAGTCGGGAGGAGACAGACACTCCAGGGGCCCTGGAGCCCTGGAGCTCCCCGCCCCTCCACCAGCCCCACTTCCTACCAGCACATTTAGCTGTAAATTCCTCAATGGCTTAGTCACTGAGCAGTCACCCCTGCCATCCAGTCACCTTCCAAGGGCCCCACGTCTACACACCCAAGGCTTCTGGGGAATACTTCAGTAACACAATGCTATTGAATTAAAAGTGTAACATGCAACTGGACACAATCAATCCAAATTCAACCTAACTGCTCTTAAACATTTGGCAAGAGGAGTCACATCCTCTCCCGACAACTGCAGACACCAGGATTTCCTTCCTACAGCCCTCTTTTCTATTCAGTACTGGGGGTTGAGCCCAGAGCTTCCCACTGAGCTACATCCTGAGCTCATTTTTATTTTTTATTTTGAGGCAGGGTCTCATAAGTTGTGTAAGCTGGGCGCAAACTTGTGATCCTCCTGCCTCAGCCTCCCAGAGTGCTGGGATGATAGAGGTATATCACACTTCCAGCTCCTCTCTCACTTTCATCCATGTGGCCTTAGTTACTTCCCGCATTGCTGGAACAAATACCTGACATCTACAACTCAGGTAAGGGGAGGTCTACTTTGCCTCGGGTTTCAGTCCATGGTCGACTGCTCCGGGACAGGGCAGCAGGGCACAGGGACCTGGCAGAGGAGTCTTGCTCATAGCATGGGCACAGGAGGCAGAGAGAGAAGGGAGGACTGGGGAGGGAGATGGACTCTTCCAGCACACATCCCCGGTGATCCACCTCTTCCAACTGAGCCTGCCTCCTACCAGCTGTCACTCCAAGCCCCCACCATCCAGTTCCCTTCCAAAAGCCCCACCTGTGAGCACATGAGGCTCATGGGGGCAACTAGATATAAATCCTGACAATGGAGATGTTGACCCCTCCACCTTGGCATGCTCCCAGCTATCTGCTTGCTCAAATACTTTCAACAGTGGTTCAAGGACAGTTGTCTGTGTATCTGTTGGTCTTGACCGTAATAAATCAAGTTCTGCAGACAAGGAGTTGGTTAATCAGTTAGACTTTATCTTGGTTGCATAGCAATGGATGTGTTAAGAGCTGGTCCAGAGTAGAAGGAAATTTACACCCCATCCCCAGCAAGATGGACAGTGCTGAGACATCCAGGCCTGTGTGCACGATGGCCTCCAGGTCACCTTCTGCTGTTACACAAAGGGAGCTATTGGTTCTCTCCCAGCCCCTTCCCTTGCCTGTGATTCCTACACAGAGCTCTCTCCGGACCACAGAGTGCCACAAGCAGCAATAATCACAATGCACCTAATCACAATACTAGCAAAGGTTTGTACAGCGATTCTATTAGGAGGCACCAAGTACACGGCAGATATTACCCATAATGTTCACTTCAACACTTTGAGATAAGTACTACCTTTTGTCCCATTTCATTCCAAGAAACTGAGGCACAAGGAGGATAAGAATTCACTCAGTATCCAAGAGCTAGTAGATAGTTGAGACAGAATCAGACTAGAGACCCTAGTCTCTTTCCTCCATGCTGGCACAGCACCATCATGTTTTTGGCAAATAGCTGGCAATTCTCAAGCCAAGGGCTGGAAGGTCGCTCTTCCATTTGGAGATTCAGATCCAAGACGTGCTGGGCTTCCTGACTTCAGACTGTAGAGACCAAGTTCCTTTTGTTTCCTATGATTCTTTGACCAGTAGGGCAGCCCCTTGCCTCACGCAGGCCTCTCCCGCTCTGTTTCACCCCCAGCATGCTCAGGAGGAGAGCTCAGCCCCCCAACGAGGCTGGCTTGACTCTGCAACCTCGCTCACTGCCTTGGACCTTGCCTTTGCCACCTTTCCTTCTGCACGGATTTTCAACTCTCCTCAGGGAAGCTCTTTGATTCAGATCCTCTCCCCTAAAGAAACTCCAGTCCCACATAGCCAATACTGAGACCTTCCTGTTGCTAACTGGATTCTATGAGCTCTGAGTGCTAACTTGCCTTGGAGATTTCCAAGCAGGCTTAAACCCAAGCTTGATAGAGTAAAGCCTGCCTTGTCCATAGTAGGGTCTCCTGCTTCTCTGGGGGCAGCTGGACAGGGGAACAGAACAAAGAGTAGTCTCTGTGTGACAGAAAACTTCAGAGTGTCCCCAGGGCTGAGGACAATGAGTGCAGGCAAGGCTAATCACCTAAGACTCTGATGGGCCTCTCGCTAGCCCACTGACTTCTGACCCAAGTTTTACGTCTTATGTCTTTTTTTCGTACAGAAATTTGGAGCTATGACCACCGTTTGAAGCTCTTGATGAATATGAAGGAGAGTTGGAGGCTAAGAAACAACTGAATTTACAACTGTTTGTTACTGAACTATAACTTAATGAGAGCACACTCAACACCAATACAGTGTGATGTCACATCCTGTTAAGCAAAAGAGCTAGAAATATGTAAGCCACCATTTTTCTTTACGAATCATAGTAGCTTTTTCTACCTTGCGAGTAGGATGCATAGAAGCTTCCAGATTCAGATATCCTAAAAATAAGTACAATTCTAGCTACTCCAAGTTTAATATCTCCAAAATCTAGCACTAGCAACTGAGATCCAATTTCTGAATGTCTTTTCAAACATCATAGACACCACATAGTTTGCAATGATGCAAAATAGTTCCTAATAGAAGGTATCAGTGGTTCAGTGGTTGAATTCCTGACTCCTAAAATAGCTTCTATTTTGGAATTCAATAACCAAGAAGAATTATGTATTTAGGGCAGGGGATTTAGCTCAGTGGTGCTGTGCCTGCCTCGAAAGCACAAGGTCCTGAGTTCAATTCCCAGTACCAAAAAAAAGAATTATGTATTGAGGTTCAACTATGTACCAACTGCACTGGCCTGGATGTAATACATATAATATACCATATACATATTTTTATATATATATATAAAGAAAGAGAGAGAGAGAAAGACTGACAAGTACACACACTTCAGGAAAAAAAATAAATAAACACCTGGAAGCTAGTGGCTGCCACGCTGAGCACCTCTTGTAATTGAAGAAGCCAAAGGTAACTTGTATTAATCTCATGATGTCTCAATAAATTTAATATTAAAATATTTATACAAGTTTTTCTTTTCCTGAAATGTGTATACATGTTTTGACAGACCCTGAATATGTTATATATATGTCTGTATAGATTATACATGTATAATAGATTATACATGTGTGCTAAGCAGAACACTGGCTCTACAATGAATAGTAGCATCATCTCTATTTTTTTTTTTTGCATCATCTCTATTTTTTTTTTGCATCATCTATGTTTTTAACAGTAACAAAATTGAAATTCAAACAAATCTAAGGTCACCTTGTTGCACAGGTGGGGAGTCAAGGCTGGGACTTTAGCCTCTCTGACACAAAGACTAACTGCTACTGGGATGGCTGCCACTGTAGACCAGAGCAAGAGTGTTTCCTAAGATGCTACAAGCACTCACTCCAGTTGGCTTCCTCCAAAGTCACTGATAAACAACCAAGGTGGTGGACCTCTGCAAACATAAATGGTAGAGCAGGCAAGAGAGCAGGCCATCTTCTCCCTCTAATACCTGAAGAAGGGAAAGCTTCTGTCTTCTAAGAAGACACTATCATAAGGTTTCCAGATCTTGTGTTCTAGGACTTTGATATCCCAAGACAATATCTTCAAGTAACAGATAAAATAAAGTGATGAAATGGGGTAGATAATCTCATTGTCAACAGTGAGCAGTTAGGAAAGGTTTGAACTTGGAGGCATTCACGAAGGATCCATCAGCAGCACAGAAAAAGAGCTTTGGAGGGGACAGTTTATATTAAACTCAAATCCAGAAACCATCTCAAGTGAAAATAGGAATTTAATATGGGAAAAAAGTGTCCTTGCCAATCAACAGGTAAATGACATCAGGCATGTTATCTGGTAAATAGGAAAAAAATCATGGTCTTTAATTTCCTTCATATTTGAAAAAATTTTCCAACAATCATAAATTTAAAATATAATGAAACAATCACAGGGAGCCACAGAGGTGAGAAAGAGAAAAAAGTTGACTGCATCAAAAAGAAATAATAAAAGAAAAAAAGCACTAGAAGAAAATGTGAGTGATATTTTTAAGCTTTAGAAGAGATTTTCTAAATAAGCCTGAATGATAGAAAATACACATAAAGGAAAAATTAAATATTCTACTTCAACTATAGGTTTTACGTAAATAAGTTTGTTTATACAACAGTAACACAGGAAACATTTAGGACAAATGGAAACCTAGAAAAAAATGTTTCAAAGCTTGCATTAATAAAAATTTGATATTTATGTTCTACAAAGACCTGAGTGCACACATGGGGAAATTCTGGGACCTTTTCTTGTGTTCTGTGCTGGTGTGGAAGGAGCCCCTGAAGCTGGGCAGCTGGAAAACCAGAAAGAGGAGGTTTCTGTCCAGGCAGTCTGCATGGCTGCCTTCAGGGACAGAGTTGATGCATGGTCATGGGCCAGCGACGGCAATGGGGAAGGGTCAGAGGGACAGGCAGGAAGAGGTGGGGAAGAGGGGACTACATAGCATAGTCTGAGCTCAGAGGAAGATAAACCAGGAACAGTTCCTAGGGTGAACCATGAAGATTTGATTTTTTTAATTGTATTTTTGTCTTTTATTTTGTACTAATGAGGATTGAACTCAGGGCCTTTGCACTGAGATATATCCCCAATCCTTTTTATTTTTTATTTTGAGACAGGGTCTCACTCAGTCTCTAAGCTTCCCAGGCTGGGCTGGAACTGGTGATCCTTGGGCCCCAGCCTCCCTGTGATCATCAGCTTGAGTGTCCAGGGATTTCTGCTTTCACAAAGTGGAGGAGACATGCTTTTCACTACTCCTCCACTAAGCACAGCTAAAGCCCTGAAAGTTGTAAATGAAACCAACACAAGAAGGCTCTGAGCCCAGGGAGGAGGTAGCCAAACACCAGCTGGGCCTTCTGGACCGGGGAACCCTGGGTCTCCCAACCTCAGAGCTGAAGAACCAGCACAGAATGTCAGAGTGCAGAAATGCCCTCTGAACAGCCTACTCTGTCCTGCCAGAGGCCTGGGAAAGGGGCAGCAGAGAAAGACAGGACCTGCAGCCACCTCTGTTTAGTGATTTGAGAGGAAGGAAAGGAAGACAAAGGAGAGAGAGTGTGAACAAAGGCGACAGGAGGCAAAAATTCTTTGCCTTGCAGGTGTAAGGCCCAAGGTGGTATAATGCACCACCAAAGTCTTTACAGGCTCTTTGGCAATAACTGGTCATCACAGAATATTACCACATTATTCATGATTTTGCTCAAATTTAAAATTTCCATCCTGCCAAGGAAATAGCTATATAAATTTTAAATGAATTTTCAAGTCAAAAGAACTGTTTTGAATGCCAGACTTTACTTGCATGTTCAACAGTTAACTTCCCTGAACTTCTTCAGCCATGGAGCCAGCATAATGACCCAGCGTGTGGGACAAAGATGTGGCACAGATAGAAATGTTTAGAGTGGGTTACCCGCATGAGGAGGGTCTGCAGTAGGAGAGGGAGAAAGAGAAAAGGACCAAGCCAGGAGCTGAACACCGTAGAGGGCTCATCTTATGACAAGGGTCAGCTGCACCTGCAGCGAATCTCTTGTTTGGTTTAATATCTGAGAAGCATCGGGTCTGTGACTGACAACCTTGTCCAGCTGAAATAATGACTACCCAAATTTGGTATATTATAGATATTCCAATTTGTTTCACTGAGATCTTGCATGACCGATGTTGAAGTCAATGACAGGCTCTTATATTTAAGTGACCTGTTACTATAGATAAAAATCAGTTCTTTCATATGCCTCCAACCAAAAATTAAAAATCTACTCACATGTTTGCTTATTTTAAATTTGTAGCACCATGATGCTCTCTCTCTCTCTCCCTCCCTCCCTCCCTCCCCTTTCTCCTTTGCCATATTGGGAATTGAACCCAAGGCTTTTGCACTGAGGTACATCCTGAACCCTATTTATTTATTTTACTTTTGAGACAGGGTCTTGCTAAGTTTTGAAGTAGCCCAGACTGGGCCAGATCTGCAATCCTCCTGCTTCAGCCTCCCAGAGTGCTGGGATTACAGGTGTGCCCCAACAAGCCTGACTCTTTCCCTTCATAGTAAGTTTTCCAATAATAATTATATTTGAATTTGTCTTTTTTTCCTTATCTTCAACACTTCCGTTTCCACACTTTGTCTTCCAGTTGGGAGTTTTTCCTCTTATCCCTAGGCACATCTTGTTAATTTCCACCTTTAGAACTACATCCTTTAAGGCAGAAATCCCCAACATTTTTGGCACTTGGGACTGGTTTTGTGGAAGACAATGTTTCCGTGGACAGGAGTGGGGTGAGGTATGTGTATGTGGAAGGAGTCAGAGGAGCTACCACCTAGATTTCTCGCAAGCACAGTTCTCAGTGGGTTCTGGGCTCTGATGAGAATCCAGGGCCTGCTGATCTGACAGGCAGTGGAGTTCGGGCAGGGATGAATCCAGCAGGAGTGGCTGGAAGTGCAGAGGGAGCTTCGCTGCTCTCCTGCTATCCATCCAGGTTCCTACCAGGCCTCAGGGGTCACCAGCCCCTGGCCCAGAGTATCTTTGCTTTAAGGAACATTTGTAATCTTTTGTAACCTCATACCATGCTAATCTCAGAAATGTGCACAAGATGTCTGGATAACTGGAATTGAGTCAATTCTGAAAGAGCAGGGCTAAAAACTGACTGGGGGCACAGTTTCCCAGCTAAGCTTCCCCATTCTCTGACTTCCGGGATGTCCATGGTGTGTGAAACATGGAGAAATTGCCAAATATGCAATGCTGGAGACTGATGGGAAGGAAAGGTTGCTATTCCCACCCTTCAGTTTTAAATGGGAGAAATTGCAGCCATACAATACCCAGTGCAAGAAGGAAAAGTATTTAAACTACCATACTTTTGTTATTGTAGCCATGAGCAAGACATGCACTTTAAATAGAGTACTAGGACGTTCTTCCACATAATCACTGAAAGGATGTTGAACCCAACAAGAAGTCTGGCATGGTGGCCAAGGCAGGAGGATTGCTGTGAGCTTGAGACCAGCCTGGACTACATAACAAGACTCTATCTCAATTAAAAAAAAAATTTTTTTTAAAGATCCAAGATGAGCTAGGTCCAATATATGATCAAATGATACAGTTAATATTTAAATTTTTTAAATTATTATAGTAAAAGACACATTGGCATTAATCTCCTTCAAAGTTCATCTTCACCCTGAGCCACATCCTCGCTCTTTTTATTTTTTCACGTTAAGAGAGAGGGTGTCCCTAAATCTCTAGGTTGCCCAGGCTGAGCTCCAACTTGCCATTCTCCTGCCTCAGCCTCCTAGAGTGCTGAGATGACAGGCTTGGACCTGGCTCCAGCCTCCTTCTTTCTTTCAAGGCTTTAGAGTTGCTTCTCCTCACCCAGCCTCACCTTTCCCAGAGGAAGAGACAGCATCTTGCAGAGGGGGCCATAACTCCTACAGAAAGCATCTGGGACAATGTACGCTGTGCACTGGATGTCCATGTCCTTAAGGAGGGCTTCAAAGTTTCCTGAAAGGCACTGTCTGGTTCAAACACAGGTGACTGCTTGAAACTGGCATGAAATGGACAGATTTGCTCACTTCAAGACCACCTGATACAGTAAAACCTTGGTTTGCAAGCATAACTCTTTCTAGAAACACGCTTGTAATCCAAAGCATTTGTATATCAAAGTGAATTTCCCCATAAGAAATAACAGAAATTCAGTGGTTCATCCCACAACCCCAAAATATTCATATAAAAATGATTACAATACTGTACTATAGTACAAAACAATTAAGAAAATACAAAACATAAAGAAAAATAAACAAATTAACCTGTTTTACCTTTGAAAACCTTGTGGCTGGTGTGGGGGAGACAAGAGGGAGGAGGGCTATTGTGCAGGGTGACTTTCACTGTCATTAAGGGAATCACTGCTGTCTATTAGCTCCATGGAATCTTTTCCTTCCCATGCAAATTTAGCAAGGAACCCATCCAGTGACACTTGTTTTTGCCTTCTTTTGCAGAAATGAGACAATGAATTGTCGTTAAACAGATTCACCACTCGCATTGCTACAGCCTTATTCGGGTGGTGCTTTTCTACTACAAATCTTTGCAGGTTCTCACATTTATACATCTCCCTAATCTTATTCCAAGTGAGAGATTCATCCACATTTTTCTCCTCTGTACACCAGACCTCCTTCATAAACTCTTGCTATTGGGAGATAATCATCCCCAATCCTGGAGAGAGAGAGTGAGAGAGAGAGAGAGGAACAACTGACTCAGTTGCCGTCAAGTGACATTCAGGGTCGTGTACTACTCGTATTGCAAGACATTGCTCATTTATCAAGTTAAACTTTATTACAAAGATTTGCTGGTCTTGCAGAACGCTCACAGAACAAGCAAGTTGCAATCCAGTTTTACTTCCAAGGTTGGCTACCTGACGGACCCCCTGTAGTCACGTGTCTGTGACTACTACACTCAGTCCCTTTAACTGTAATAAACTCAACCCACCATTGCCTTTCAACAGAAACCTCTGACTCACAGAACATGGCCGAAGACAAAGTTCATCTCTACATTATCTCCAAAAATGATTCAGAAGGCCTCATTGTAAACTAAAAGAGACTGAAAATTTTTAACGTGACTATAGATAGCCAGCATTCCAACTGTTGGATCACTTCCCGAATTTTCTGTGCAAAAACATCACCTTTTAAAAATAAGAACTACTGTTTACAGATGAAAAAAGAAAGGAAAAAAAGCCAACTTTCTAAATGCACCTCGTGTCATTAGATTAATTTACTGTGCACCTCAGGCAATTATATTAGAGGCAAAGCTTTTCTTCCAGACCCTTCCCTGGCAGGCACTGTAATTAGAGGAAGCCTACGTCCCAGCAAAACCTCTGCAGACGGTAAGGCTGAGCCAGTCCCCGTCCTCGGAGCACCTCTGACTCCCTATGTGCACCAAGGACCAGGCAAATGAGCACTCTGAAAATTAACACAGCCAGAAAGGAAGTGCCCCACAGGGTGAATCAATACCAGGCAGAGGATAATGGGGTTCCTGCGCAGGCAGCTGGGCCCGGCCCCTCCCACCAGCACCTGGGCCAGGAGCCGCCTCGGCCTCTCCACCCGCGGACCGATCATTAGCCCTGCCCGGCGCCCGGCCCCCCACGCTGCCAAATCGTGTCCTTTTCTCCTCAGATGCAGACAGACAATGACTTCCCTTCTAACAGCTGGCACAGACCTTCGTGGTCTTTCTTGCTTCACTTTTGTTTTGCCCTTTGCTCAGTGTGGAAGAAGGAAGCAACGGGAAGGTAGGAATTAAGTTATTCAAGTTAATTTCAGGACACACTCTCTTCACTGGCTGAGAACACATCTGAGCTGGCCGGTGTCACCAGCGGTAATGACAGGATGGGAACAATACTCCACTGATCCGCTCATCTGGGGACCAATCAATACCTCCCTTCGGGAGCTTTGTAGACCATTTGCTACAAAGAGGACTGGCCAGTTTCACATAGTTAAAAACCCTCCTTCTCCTTCCTTCCTCGCTTCCTTTCTCTCTCTCTCTCTCTCTCTCTCTCTCTCTCTCTCTCTCTCTCTCTCTCTCTCTCTCTCTCTCTCTCTCTCTCTCTCTGTGATTAACCCACTCAGAGAAAAAAATGGACCTTTAAAATATCACTGTTAATCCGGGAAAATGACACCCCCACCCTCTTTCTACTGCAGTCCTAAGGACTGAACCCAGGGCATTTGCCTTGAGCTACATCCCTCCCCTGACCATTTTCTTTCTTTTCTTTTTTTTGAGACAGAATCTCCAGTGAGGCAGGTTCTTACTATGTAGTCCAGACTGACTTTGAACCCAGCCTGGGCGCACAGATCAAGATCCTCTTTCCTCAGGCTTCTGAGTGCTGGGATTACAGCCATAGACCACCATGCCTGGTTTAAGGATTCCTTAAAGTGCTTCTATTCACAGGTAGAGTTACAAGTGTGTGTTCTAATCTCAGGAGAACCCAAAATTAGACTCTGGCACAATATCAAGTACCATCACTGGCCCTATAGGTACAGATGTTTCACAAATGTCTGTATGGGGAAAGGCCAGAAATTCCATCTTTCAGAAATTAATGTTAAATTTGAAAGTTTGGCCTAAATCAGTTTCTGTACTTGGATGATAAAATTTGGCCTACTGCTGCCTCCATAGGAATTGAACTGCAAGCTAATTAAGTATGGAAACCAATTGCAACCAAATTTAAGAGCAGATTCTTGTAACACATAGCTGAGTCTCAGCCAATGACAGTAGTTGAGCTTCAGCCAATCACAGGCTGCCAGCCTATCACGCCAAGCCCATATAAGGCACATGTTGACTGCACCCGATCAAGTTGCTTCTGTGTGTCATTTCCTTTTGTCTGACTATAAATACAAACTTAAACATGGTAGGGTAGGGTATTCTAATCTTTGGGCTTAAATGTTGCCTTGTTCTAGAAATTTTGTCTCACTCAAGTAAAGTATGTTAAATTTAATTCATCTGTTTTTTCTTTAACAGTAGTAAACCAACATTTTTACCCCCGAATCATGAAGATACTTCTAAACAAGACTGGCAATTTTTCTTATTTTCACCTTTTTCAGTAGACTAATTTTTCTCTTGACATTGCATGTAGGTGGATTTGCAGCCCAGCCACATCCTATTCTTAGAACAAACCAGCTACTTTATGTGCAAGGAAATCAGAAAATTTTCAGAATGTGTTTACTTAATCACTTCCCTTTGGGTATTCTCTTCATCAATCCTCAAGTATTTATTGAGCACTTACTTGATTCTAAATGTTTGCACACAAAACGAAATCTCACAGCTTAACTGGGGAAATCACCTGGGGGAAGGTAAAGGAAAGAAAAGAAGAGAAAGGTATTTTCACAAAATCTGGTGGTTTCTAAAGAACTCTGGAAAGCAGGAACCAAAAATCCTTAAATTTACTGTCAATGTGAATACAATCCAGATGAAACCCTGGTTATTGATGAAAGATTCTGTTTCTGGAACATCTAGAATGAAAGAGCAATGCATTTGATCCAGAGAAAAACTTGATAAGAAATAGAAAATTTTACATTATCTAGAAACACGGCCCCGAACTTTCGGTGAATATCTTGGTGTGTGTGTGTGTATCTGTGTGTGTGTGTGTGTGTGTGTGGGTGGGTGTATGTGTGTGTGTGTTCCCTTATCCATATGGCTTGAGCCACTTAGCATTTTGAACTATATGAAATGACTGATACCAAACCATTTTGACATGCAAAGTAGCAATTTTGTATGATTCAACCTCAATTATAAATAGATTTATGAAAATGGGATGACAGTGTACATATTTCTATCCTGTTTTTTTCATTTGACTGTATAGCAAAAACTCCTCTGACATTAAACATTTTAACAGCTTAAAATTAAACAAACTAAACAAAAATAATTTTCAAAGGCTCATCATTTCCCATTATATATGGCAGTAAAATAAATGCTCAGTCATAGCAAACTACGTAAAGAAAAATTTTGATTTTTCACATTTTCATATTGCGGAGGGAAATGCACATTTGAAGCTTCTTCTAGTGATATCTTTGATGCTTTGAAGTCAAACATGAAAGATGTGCTCTACAAAGCAAATGTGCAAGCGTTATCGCTTTGCACTTTATCAATTAAGCTCAATTTTTGAATAACACCTATAAATCAAAGACTGTCATGTGTACCCTGACCTTGATCCTCACAAAATTAGTTTTTGTAATCAACACCTGTACTGCCTGAATATTTACCTTTTGCCATCACTAAGATACGTGCTGCAATCCATTGATGACATATTACTCCTGATTTTAAAATGTCCTTCCTTCCTCTGGGGACATCTGCATGACCACAGCGACAGCACTTGACATTTATCCACTAAATAGCACCCCTCTGCTACCTGAGCAGAGTGATACCCCTCTGGATAGGACCATAAAAAAGATGAGGGATCACACAAACCCCCAAAGATGAGAAAAACATTTATTTAGAAAACATCTCTGGACCATTCATTTGGAAATCTGAAATAGAGCAATGTCTCTTTGTCCTAAGGAAACAGCTTCATCAGGTTACCAAGGGGGAAATTCTGCACATTGAATACTTCTTAGAGTTCTTTCTCCCAGGAAATCTTACGATATGCTTTGGCATATTCCACCAAACACATAACAGAGCTCCACTTCAAAACACTCATGAATGGCACACCCATTCTCCACCAGCTCTGTCCATCTGGAAAACCACAAAAGGGGAATTCTGATGGTAAAGTCATGTATTTTGCTTTTAAATGACAAAAAATACAACATGAAATTCACTCAAGGAATTGTAATTCCATGATACTATGGGAAATAAAGGTTCTAAAAAAATATTTGGATTTAGCTAGTTTTCTAGGTTCAAATTTAATTTTAAAGGGTGACTTAAATTCATCCTTACATCTCTATACCTGGAAGAATTTCCACCACCTAAGCTGGGAACATTGAAGTGGCTATAATCTGAGATTTCTCACATTCCTCATTTTCCATAAGCCAGGCAACACAGATTTCCTTCTAAAAACTTTTGGGTTTGTTGTGGTGCCATTTCTGTGTCTCTTGCAGAACCGAGAGTAAGAAGACAGCTGTTTGTAAATAGGAGGCAGCAGCTGAGAATTATAATACTTTTCACTTTGATAATATCGTGCATTTGCAATTGCGGGCAGCTTAGCAAATTTGCAAATAGTATTTCCTTCATTTTTATGAGGAAAGAAATGCGACCCAGGTAGGAAGTAGCTGCAGAGTCAGTGTGGAAGTAGTAAGTCCCGAGTCCTCTTTGCAAGTCACTCGGTCGTATTTCCTACCCGTCACACCAAGGAGAAAGGGAACGTTGCCCAGGAGACAGCACAGGGAAGCTATCGCTGGGCTCTGGACAGTCATCTGTTGGCCACTCAATGACCAGTCACACGTTTGCAGCTGAGATTAAACAGATCCAAAGATGGGGCACTTGGCACCTTTTGCCATCTTTCCAAAAAGAGTAATAAGCGGGGATCCTAGAAACCGAACCTCCCCCGCATCCAGCTGCTTCTCCTCCCACCCTCTACGGAATGCTCAGCACTAATTATATTTTTAAATGTCAACTGCTATTTATTTTGACATTAAAAAAATCCCCCCCCCCGAAAGACAAAGCAACATCTCTAAAGATGAACATTCCCATTAGCAAATTTACAGCTTTGAGAGTCAACACGCATTTCCCTCATGGCACACGGATAGGTTAAGTCTTATACGGGGATGAAGATTGCACACAAAATATACGCACAGACTCATGTGCACATCTGAGAACTCAGTGTGAGCTGAATCCATTTGTTGTTCTTCCACCCAATGTATCAAATTACGCACAAAGTTAGTTTGCTCTATAGCATAGCTTTACTCTTGGACCAAATTCAGCTGCCTTCTTTTTTGTAAATAAAGTTTTATTGACACCTAACCTCAGGCTTTTGATTCAGATTGTCCAGAGGTGCTTTTCATGCTACAATATGCAAGGGCTGATCACAAAATATAGTATGTATTTAAATTTTTTAAAATGCATTACAGTAAAAGACACATTGCCATGAATTCCCCTCAAAATCTTCCCCTGTGCTTTGAACACACTCATCCCATCATTCTTGCCACTTTCTGCAGCAGCTCTGGAATCCTCCTTCCTGAAGGCCTTTAGCTGCACTGTCCTTGCTGCCTCTATGTCCTGAATGGATTCAAAATGTCTCCCTTTCTTTGTCATTTTGACCTTGGGGAAGAGCCAGGAGTCACATGGTGCCAGATCTGATGAAGAAGGTAGATGAGGACACAGTAAATACTGTGTCTTTAACAAGCTACCTTTCATTTGGATGGTGCTCAGCAGCAGCATTCACTGTATTTGTGATCCCACCTGGTAAAGACCCTCAGAAAAGAGGACTCCAGAGCTGCTTCAGAAGTGTCCAGAATGATGGGATGAGTGTGTCCTAATGCAAAAGGGAGGATTTTGTGCGGATTGATGGCAATGTGTCTCCTACATAATAATTTTTTTCAAATTTAAACACTGTATTTTTATCACACCTCTTAATTGAGTAGCAAAGACCGAGAATTTGGGGCACACAAAAGCTAAACATTTATGATCTGCCCCTCTGCAAACAATTTTGACTACCCCTGGCTTAATCTATAAAATAGGTTGGCCATAGAACATTCAAGAAAATCGCCCGGAGAGAAGAAGCAGTCACTTTGTAGTGAGGAGAAGATGAGAACATGAAAAAGAAGAGAAAAGCAAGATGTGAGCACAAACCCTAAAACAGCCTTCGATTCAGGGGACAGAGAGAGGAGGCTGAATCTCTCAAGAAAACTCCTGCATCGCGTGGGGCCTGTCCCCTGAGCCCCCTCTCTGCCTCCCAAACCTTGCCTTACTCAGCTCAGCATGTGGCCTCATTAGCGCCTTCCAAAGTCAGGGGAGGTGGGGACTGACCAGTGTCCTCCCTTGAAACTGAGGAAAACACACTACTGTGATAAGTGCAGGTCTGGGGAAGTGGCTGTGTGGAAAGCCAGCATGAGCGCATGACGGAAAAGAGAGAACTCGGATTGGAAAGATTGCTCAGGTTTTTGCAAGAAAGGAAATGAGAGACCAGGATTCTACTCCAATGTGGAGGCAGCTTGTCCTGATGGTGCACACCTGTCATCCAAGCATTCTGGGAGGCTCAGGCAGGAAGACGTAAGTTTGAGCCCAGTCTAGGCAATTTAGCAACTTAATAGAACTTTTTATCTCAAGGGAGGCCAGGGTGGGGGTAGTGGCTCAGTGCAAAGGCCCTGGATTCAATAGGAAGAAGGAAAGAGAGATGGAGAGAGAGAGAGAGAGGAAAGAAGGGAGGGAGGGTAAGAGGAAGAGAGGGAGGGAAAGGGATGAAGGACAGAAAGAAGAAAGGAGGGAGGGAGGGAAGGAGAAAATCGAGGGAAAGAAAAGGGGAGGGAGGGAGAAAAAAGAAAAGCAAAGGAAAGAAAAAAGAAAGAAAAGTGCAAACAGAAAAGATATTGTCTTGCTTTGCTTTGTTTTTAGGATGGTGTGGACTTAAATGAGTGCATCAGGTTACGGTGAAGAATCCAGACAAGAGCGAACAGAGGAGATGAAAGACGAGGAGAAGGAAGTCATGGAGCAAAGCTGAAAGGAGGGGAAGTCATGGAGCAAAGCTGAGCCACTGCAGAGGGCCAGAGCTGCAGTGTCTAACACTGCCCTTGGCATCAGTCAGGCCAGGCGCTCTCCACAGTCACCAGCTGTGTGCGTGCAAAACTCACACGAGCCTTCAATAAGACTTCAGCTCTGGAGCGTCTAAGCTGCTCCAGTGCTTGCATACCTGCATTCACAGAAGAAGGAGGGAGCAGATCCCTTCTCAGAACAGGTGAAGTCTGGAAGCTGTCGGGAGCGGAAGCGCTTTCCGATGCCGGCCCTGACTCACCATTTACAATCGAGCTCATTCAGGAAATCTTCAATGAATCCTCCAGAAAACAAAATCAGAAATCACTTTGTCAAAATGTGCAGATCTAAGCTCTGGGGATTTGGGGAGGGGCAGGGAAAGTGGATGTGTAGCCACAAGGGCCCAAGGTGCCTCGTCCTTGGCAGTGAAGTGTGTGGTGACCCTTGGTAGCCAGAGTCCTGGAGGAGAAGATGCAGGCAGCCAGGTGCCAACCGTTCAGGACAAGAGTGGCAGAAGTGCCCCGGTGACTCCATTTTCCCCTATAACTGAATGCTGGTTCCACGGGAGGTGATTTTTCCTGAGATGTTTATGCTTAAACCCTAAAAAAATGGCACAGCCCTCTGGTGTTATCCATAAAACAGTTGAAAGATTAAAACATCACTCAGGATTTCTTCAGAGCTACACAAAATCACAGTCCTCTACTTTAGAAATTAATAATTAAAAAATTTAAAAATTAATGTGACATGTTAAGCATGGTATTAGCGACTTACATTGACCGTGAGCCCTGATTCCAATTAGGGGAAAAGTGTGCAATTTCACATATTATTTCCTCCTTCCTGTATTCAACAAACAGTTAAGCAGGGCACTGAGGTGCACTCCTGTCATCCCAGCACTCTGGGAAGCTGAGGCAGGAGGATTACAAGTTTGAGCGAATCCTGGGCACCTTAGCAAGTTAGTGAGACCCTGATTCAAAATTTAAAAATTAAAAAGCGCTGGAGATGCAGCTCACTGCAAAGATCCTGAGTTCCGTCCCCAACACTGTAAACAAATAACAAGCCCAAATAGCTATTAGGCACTGTGATGGTTTGTGTACATGGTCCGAATAAAGTGGCACATGCAGGATGGCTTGCCCAACAGCCACTCACCAGGTTGGGGTCCTAGCCCCAAGTCTGGGATCCCGGTGTCTCCTTCTGAGCTGAGGTGGGGACTCTGTCCCAGCCTGTGCCTTGGCTTTTGGTGGCCCTCGGTCTGGGAGTGACCTGGCTCTGCCCTTGTGTCCGAAGGGCCTGCTGAGCGAGTCTGTCCACCCCTGTAGTCCCATCACCAGACCAGCCTTGTGCTCAGGGGCCAGGATCAGATTCCAGCGTGCCCGTTTCTCCTTCATTTTGGTTTGTATTCATCTCCTTACTTATGGCTGCCCCACACTCTCGCTCCACTTTGAACTGGGCCTGGTGCCCAGAGCCAGGTGGATGGTGGTGAAGCTGAGAGACATAGCCCTGTCCTGACCCGGCTCAGACAGACTCACTGTAGAGGAGAACATCTCCTGCGCTGGGTCAGGTTGAGCCCAGAGCAGTGTTCGAGGAGCTGCGGGCGATGCTGACCAGGGAAGGAGGGAAGCTGAGCAGCCTGTGTCTCTGAGGCGTGAGTGGCCGAGCCAGCGAGGACTTACGCTTCTCGCTGACTGCTTGCTTGTCTCCCACAGCCGTGTTCCCTGGTTACTGACTCCCACTCCTTCCTCTCCTCTTGCCATAACATTTAGAAGTGTTTAAGGTTTGTTTTCTTATTTTTCAGGAACACACTCATGGCTGTTCGGGGCCAGCAGCCTGTTTGTAGAACACTGGGGTCCTGAGCAGGGTTCCAGATGTGGCCTCTGAGCAGCAGGGCTTTGCAGCCAGATCCTCGACAGCTTCCACCATGGCCATGGCACAGGGGTCACAGCCCACGATCTGGGTGCAAACCGCCTGGGCCAGAATGCTAACTGCACTGCAGGTTCATTTCTGAGGCTCAACTTCCTCTGCTATAAAACAGGCTTGACAAAAGCACAGTGCCCCATGCCCTCTCCCACACAATTTAGGGTGGGGATCAGTGAGCTCATATACATGAAGCACTTAGGAGACCTGCTGGCGTGTCACAAACTAGAACAAATATTGCCTGTGACAGCTCTTAAGACAGGAACTTGCTGCTTTACAACTCTTCTTCAGGATTTTAAATCTCTTAAGAAGCCTTTTACCCAGTGCCGAACAAAGCACATGGAATATAATATATGCACACATTTATTCAGTGAATAAATGAATGAATGGATGGATAGATGGATGGATGACTGAATGGAAGGATGGATAGATGGATGGATGAATGGATGGATAGGTGGATGCATGGATTATTGGATAGATGGACAGATGAATAGATGGATGGATGGATGGATGATGAATGGATTGCGTATTCTATCTGTGTCTGAAATGCCACAGATTCAATTTTTAACTCAAGTAGGAGATGGCTTAGGAGAAAAGATTCAGGCCTCTTCTAGCTTTAAAAATGTGTTCTTTAAAGAATCGTTTTATTCACTTTCTATCTTTATAGCTTGAAAATAATCTGACTCACAAGTCAAAAGGCCATAGTGACTGAAAAATCTTTATGCTTATTTGAAATAAAATATTTTAAGGTAAGAAGTATGGGTTCAGATGTAATAGACATGTAAGAAACAATCATCAAAGAAATGCAAAGGAACCTTCCTTCTGAGCGCCCCTTGGTGAGACGCCCCACAGCAGGCCCTGGCCCAGGCAGCCAGCTGAAGGCCTGGGATCCCCAACACCATGTGCTCCCTGCTGTGGGCGAGATGAGGGACAGGAACGGGTGGCACTGCAGTGCCGGTGTATCAGCCTTTGCACCATCTCGCTGAGCCCGCACCGCGGTTCCAGGTCAGTCTTGCCCCACACTTCGGGCAGTGGGAGGCTGCAGAGGCTCAAAGCCGAGTCCCTTGGAGCCTTCCTTTCAAGTCGCCATCCAGGCCCTCTGGTGGGAGTGTGCTTTCTGAATCTCCACTCCAAATTGGCTTACGAAGGCAGACAGTTGGTTCATTTTGGTGCCATGCAGTAAAACCACGTCTGCTTTTCCCCGTCGTGATGTAGATTTTCAGAGAGAGAGGAGAGAACTAAGCGGCCCGTGGTGTTCCGCAGCAGCTCAAGGATCTCGGATCCAAGAGTAGGGAAGACTTAGGGCTCAGCAGCTGGCAGTAGAGTGGGAGAACCCTGAAGGACGGGCCTTTGGAAAGCGGCCTCCCTCATGTTTGTCTTCCCTGGCTGCTTCTCAAGTAGACAGGGATACTGGGCCCAGCAGTGATTACACCAGACACCAACAAACTGAACAACAGAGTACTCTTCTGCCTTAGAGAAGGGTAAACTTGAATCATTTGTAGGAAAATGGATGCATCTTGAGACCACAATGCTAAGTGAAATGAATCAGACACACAAGTTTAAATACTATATAGTATCTCTCATTTGAGTAAGGCAAAGTACAAATAAAGAGCAAAATAAAGGATGGACGGAATAAAACAGGGAGATAGATCTTTTGCAAATAGGAAAGGTTCCAGGAGATGAGGGTAAGAGGACAGGAGAGGGGAAGTGGATGTAAAAAGATTTAAAATGCGTCCTGTACCTGGAGCAAATACTCACAACGAATATTACCATTACATGTCTTAAACATGAACTAAAACTAATAAGAAGAACAAAAATGAGGATTTAGAGATGGAGGGAGGGAAGTGGGTGGAAAGGGGAAGGGAATTAAAACAGAAAGAAGGGAGGGAGGGAAAGGGACAGAAACAGAGAAAGAGGAAGAGAGTTCTGTTTCCTCGCAGCCCTGTGAAGTTTCGGCCCAAACTCTGCTGCCCGTTATCTCTGCTGGTCCTGCTACTGCTCCTGTACAGCTCTCGCATGAAACCTGTGCTCTCCTGTGCTGAATCTCCCTTCCATGAGAGTTCCTGAGAACAGAGCCCTTCAGCTCAGAGACTCGGCTCCCCTGGATGGAACCTCAGAGTTCTCTCGGTCCCCGCAATCCCACCACAGCTGAGAAGGGGGAGCAGGAGCCCCAGGCCCGTGTGCAGCAGAGCAGAAGCAAGGCATGGAGCAGGCTGTGTGGGACACTGAGGGCTCCGGATAGAGAAGCCAAGTCGGCCAGCAGGCCCCACTGCCGGGGACGGAGCTCCTCCTGGAGTGGGCGAAGAGCAATCATCCTGCATGGTGTGACACAGGATCATCCCAAGATGGACTATGCCAGCGCCTGAACCCACCTTTCTGCCAGGGGGAAGCAAACCCCTGCTCAGCAGCAGTGACTGAACACCCCAATCACTCCGGCGATGGCCAGTCTTGGGCACCACCACTGGGCACCCTCCCCAAGAGAGAAGAAAGTGCTTTGCACTTAGCATTTGTTTCTTTTCAACTATTTCTCTGAGGGAAAAATAATACTGATTGAAAAAGAATAGGAAAAATGCTATAGAAACCCTTGATTTCCCACAGACACACCAGAGGCTGGCAGAGCCTTCCTTCTCCTGGGATCGAGCCATCACCTGGAGACTCTAGCAAGAAGGCTGTTTTTTCCAAAGCAGACCCTGGCCCTGAGGACCCTCCATTGAGTCTGTTTTCCTTCTCTCCCGTCCAGAACCAGCCATGTCCTGAAATCTGTCCCCAAACCAGGGCCGCCTACCCAAGACTGCAGGGGCTGCATCTCCACTGCCTACGACCTCCTCCTCCCGGGCCATGCATGTCACTGGAGACACAAGAGTCCGGGACATGAAAACCCTGGAAACTAAACCGCCCTTCCTGAGTAAACCATGACTACAGGCATGAAGGTAACTTTACTCCTCTTACCCCCATTCTGCTATCCTTGCTCTCCGAAATCCTCTCGGGGTCAACCTCCAGCATCATTGTACACCCCTGCTGTTCATGGAAATGTGTTGGATTTTGTTTTGCCGTTTGCCTCACGCATTTAAAAACCTTTGTATGAACCTGACATCTCCAATAGATCTTCTGCAGTGAGTGGTACTGGGGATTGAACCAGGGCCTTTGCTTCAAACTACATCCCTGGCCCCTTTTTAAAATTTTGAAACAAGTTCTTGCCAAATCACTAAATTGCTCAGGCTGGACTCAGACTTGCTGTCCTCCTGCCTCAGCCTCCCAGAGTGCTGGGATCACAGGTGTGCATCCCCATGCCCAGCTACTATGTTTTATTTCACAGTAAATATCATTCTTGATATTATCCAAAGACTGTATAATTCTCTGCCCAAACCCCTACAATTGTGGGAGTGAGGAGCAATATCACCAGTAATTATTCAAGGTCTTCAGGAAAGAACAGAGAAAGCCAGGCTGTCCAGGATGACTGGTCACGTTGACTACAAACTGTATTTCTTTTTCTTTTATTAATTTTATTGGTACACTGTAAATAGACATAAAATCACATTCATCATAGGGAATTTTTACCTGTACATGATACATCTCGATTCCTCTTTTTCTCCCAGTTCCCTCCCCTCTCTCCCATCCCCCTTTCCTCCTTATCTATAAAAGCTTTGTTTCCATTTTTTCTTTATTTTCTCATTTTTTTTCTTTTCCCTTCCTTCTTTTCCCCCTCCCTACTTCCTTTTGAACAAGGTCTTCCTATTTCACAGTATCTGTTATAGATTTTGGTCCTTACTTAACTTTTCAGTTCTCACACCAGAGAGACAATGCAGTATGTACACAGGAGTGTCCAGTTTATTTCACTTAAGAGTATGATCTCAAAGTGCATCCATTTAGCTATAAATGTCTCAGTTTTATCTTTATGGCTTAGTAGTTCTCCACTGTATAAAAAACCCACATCTTCTTTATCCATTCTTCAATTGATGGACATTTGTGTTGTTTCCAAGATTTAGCTATTACAAACTGTGCTGCTATAAACATTAGTACATATATATCACTGTGGTATGATGCTTTTAATTCTTTCAGGGAGATACTAAGAAGAGAAATACCTGGGTCAAATGGGACCTCTAGTTTTAGTTCTTGAAAAATCTCCACAATGATTTCCACAGTGGTTGCACCAGTCTACACTCCCACCAACAGTGGAGCAGGGTTCCTTTTTCCCCACAGCCCCACCAGCATTTGTCATTGGTTGATTTCTTGATAGCAGCCACATTCTTTCTGGAGTGAGATGATGGACTCTCAGTGTTTCAGTGTTGTTTTAATTTGCATCTCTCAGATGACCAGTGATGTTGAACTTTTTTTTTTTTTTTTTTTTTGATACGGGGATCAAACTCAGGACCTTGAGCTTGTGAGGTAGGCTGCAGAACCACTGAGCTAAATCCCCAGCCCATGTTAAACATTTTTTCATGTTTATTTGTCATTTGTACTTCTTCATCTGAGAAATATCTATTCATTTCAGATGCCCATTTTTGGATTGGTCTTTAAATTTGGGGGAAGAGCTGACTTTTTCACTTCTTTGTATGTTCTATATATTAGCCCTTTATCTGAGGGACTACTGGCTAAAGTTTGTTTCCCACTCTGTGGGCTGTCTCTTCACTCTGTTGGTGATTTCTTTTGTGGTGCAAAAGCTTTTTAATAAGATGAGGTCCCAGTTGTTGATTCTTTGCACTATTTCCCATGTTGTCTAAGTTTTGTTCATCAGGTCTTTGCCTACTCCTATGTCCTCAAGAGTTCTACCTATTCTCTGTTCCAGCAGATTCAGTGTTTCTGTTTCAATATTTAGACCTTTGATCCATTTTGATTTTAGTTTAGTGCATGGTGAGAGATACGGGTCTAGTTTTAGTCTTCGGCATGTAGAAAGCCAGTTTTTCCAGCACCATTTATTAAAGAGGCTATCTTTCCTCCAGTGGGGGTGTTTGGGTCCTTTGTCAAAGATGAGGTGGCTGAGTGTGTCTGGAGTTGTTTCTGCATCTTCTCATCAGTTCCATTGATCCTCGGGTCTGTTCTTTTGCCAGTACCATGCTGTTTTTGTCTCAGCAGCTCTGTAGTATAGCTTCAAGTCAGGATTGTGATGCTCTCTGCCTTGCTTTTGTTGCTCAGAATTGTTTTTGCTATTCTAGGTTTCTTCTGGTTTCAAATGAATTTTAGGAATGATTTCTCTAGTTCTGTGAGGCATGCTAATGGTATTTTGATTGGGATTGCATTCAATCTGTGTAACAATTTTGAGAACATGGCCATTTTCACTATGTTGGTTCTTCCTACAAATTCTATATCCATTCATGTGCTACTTCACAACAGAGAGCTAAAAGCTAGTTACAGCTGCGGCTTCCAGGTGGCTTACTTCACTTTCCTTTTCTTCCCTTTCCTTCCCTTCCTTGGCATTCATTATGCAGGTATTTCCAAACAAGAGAAAGTTTTGCTTGCCTATTTTCCCCGTTTTTATCTCTGGCCATTTTCCCTGCCTAGATACCACTGCTTTCTCTTTCACTTTGCCAATCCTTCTTTAACTGTATCTTCATTTTTTTTACTAATGTGGATATGCTATGCTATAGGTGTTTGTGGAATCATGTCCTTTCCCCTAGGATGGTTTCTTTTATTTTAAAAATCTACAGTTGCTATTTTGGGGTTGAATTGTAAGGCATTGAATATGCTTATTGCTCACTTATTTTAATAAAAGCATCCTTCAACTCAGTCTTCTGGGTCAGTGCACATCTGCTTAAAAATATGATGTCCCAGTTAATGGTGGACAAGGGAGAGCAGCAGGGAAAGGCTGTCAAGTTTCACCTGAGAGCGGGAGGGGCAGGTATACCTTCCCCAGTTAACCATCCACAAACCCTCACCTGGGCTTATAGGCCTTTCGTGTGATAAAAGGAATTTATTTTTCAAAACAAATCACTTTTTTAAAACTTAAAAAGTGGCTGGGCATGGTGTCATATTCTCTAATCCCCACATTCTGGGAGGCTGAGGCAGGAGGACTGCAATTTTGAGCTCAGGCTGGGCAATTTAGGACTTAGTAAAACCCATCTCAAAATAAAAATTTTAAAAGGGCTTGAGATTTAGTTCAGTGCAAAGGCCCTGAGTTCAAACCCCAGTACCTACACACACACACACACACACACACACACACACACAAATTTAGTGAAGAACAGAAAATATGGTGATGAGAATTTTGCTGAGAAATCCAAATGGAGATTAGATTTAGAAAAGAGTAATGCATTTGTCAGAAAGAATTGAAACATCAATTTCATTCACAAAGACAGTTAAATGACACAGCCAATGTGATTTCACAATCCTGCACCTCCCCAGTTCCCCTGCCAAAAAAATAGTCACAAAAAGATGACATATTCCATGCCATGCAGACAGAAAGAAACAGCACACCTCTCCCTGGAGGCACATGCTTTAAAATAATTGCTTGTATCTAATCAAATGAAAGCTTTATCCAGGTAGTCTTGTATTTTAATCTCTCTCAAGAAAATATGGAGTAGAGAAAGTGATATTTTTAAACCAGAAAAAAATTCGTTGGCATGAAGTCCAATTTAATAACATAGGAAGGACTTAAAGTCTTCACAGTGACTGTAGAAGACAGGACTCAAAATTAAATCAATAATATGATTGCTAGGCATAGTAGAAATCATTTACACGCATCTAATGCACCCCTTAAAAGACTAGGACTGAGTTAACCATACTCACATAAGTGTCTCTTCTTGAATAATGAAGCCACAAATTAATCTTGTCTCGAACTCTCTATACTTTTCAGAACCGGCCACACTTGCTTCCACGTCTATATATTATTTTTTAAATACTTTTCTTATTTTAAAAAACACAAAGAAACAAACGGGAAAATAATAGGAGCCAAAAGATAAGTGGCCTCCTGAGAGCTTTTTACGTCCTCAGGTTGGGGTAACTGTGCATCCCTGGGTTCACTTTTGTTTCCTAGCAGCTGAGCCCCACGGGTTCCAGGGAGCACTTGGTAGGGTTCTCTCTGGGCCCTGTCCCACTTCTGTCTCAATGATGGGCATGAGGAGGAGGAAGGCATTGCGACAACACAGACCCTGTGTCAGAGGAGCAAACAGCCACAGCCAGCAGCTTTGCACACCCCCAGCCTAGGGTGAGCAGGTGTACGACCTCCAGGTTCCCGGCTGTGCGCAGGGAGAGGTATGGGGACAACGTCTTACTGCCGCAGTCAATACTGTTCTGCCTGTTGTCCACATCACACTTAAGGAAAAGTCACAAACTGAATGCTGTATTTTATCTGCCTGGCCTTCCTGAGGAGGGAGGCAGCCACCCCCAAAGCAGGAGCATTCTCCCAACACCCTCTCCTTCTACGAGCCAAAGCCGAATTCAGCAGGCTGAGTGGGAGGAGGAGTTCTCAGCCACATATTTCCAAGATAAATGACTCTGAGGTCACTAGGCCAAAATTGCCATCAAGAGGTAGGGAAGCAAAACACGGTTCTAACAAACATTCCTTGCAGCAGTTCTGTAGCTGTGCCACTAGATTCATAAATAAGCACACGTGTTCCGTGAAACTGTTCGATGCCACACACTACCCTAAGACACAGTCTGTCCTTGCTTCTCATTTGGCACTTAATGCATACTTTTTTGGACCTGCTTTTAATTTTGTGTGAGAATTAGAGCCAGCTTGTCTCTCTGCTGCTTCCTAATGCCCTCCTGTACCGCACACACCAGAAATGCATGCTCACTGAGCTTTCACATGAAATCTGGCTGTGGCTGAGTACAACAAATGAAAATAAAAAGGAGCATGGCTTCACCAAATGATCACAGGATTTAGGGCCTGGGACACCACTTTGTAACTCAGGCAATGATGCATTGTATTTGTTATTTGGGACAAAACTTGAATTTGGCACCAGGAACAGGATAATAATGCCTATTATTGTGTCCCTGGCTCATCTGCTCTGGCTACAAGGCCTTGTTATGCAGTTCCGTGTGGCCTTGAACTCACTACGGAGCCATCTTCTGAGTGCTGGGACTGCAGCGTATGGCACCATGCCCAATTCTGAAATTCTTTTCCTGTGATAAGAGTTAAGAGTCTATTTGGCCAACAAAGTTGAGACCCTCTTCTCTCCTTCAGAGTCAGCCTCAGACCCTGACTGGTGACACTCGCTCCATGCACGTGTGGGGGGCAGGGATCTCTATGTGTGTGCTCTGAGGACATGAGTCCTAGCAGCCTGTGCCCTCAGGACCTGACTGAGCCTTTCTTTCTGCTCTGTCCCTCGTTACAGTTACAGTGGCCCTGCAACCTGGGAATGGTGGGTCATGACTCAGTCCACAGTAGAGACTTCACCACCGGTGGCACCAAAGGACCCCTTGCGGTAGCCATGCCTCTGAGTTCAGCCCATTCTACAATCGCTGTAACAGGAATGCAGGGGTTACCAATGAACTGGGGCTGCCCCACCCTGGCTCCCTGTGTGGGCCAAATGGAGGAAATAGCTGGGAACCGAAAGGCCCTCACCACACCCACAGAAATTCCTGTTGTGCCCTGGACTAGAATTACAGGATCACTCACCGCAGGGCCTGGGAAGGACCCCAGGGTGCTGACCAATCCGAGGGCTTCCCTAGCCACGCTCTGCAGGGCTATTAGCTGACCAGGTCATTTCCAGATGGACTGACTGGTGTTTTCAACCAAATTAAATCTTGGTAAATCAACAAACACGAACTCTGCCTCCCTGTGTGCCAGGCTCTGGATTAGACCACAAAGAACTGTAAGGGACCCTGAGCTTCTTGGAGAGGAAGAAGCACAATACCTGAATTTTTTTTTTAACTTAAATTCTTTTATTGGTACATTTTAGGTATACAATATGTTTACATTTATCACTGGATGTTTGTACCTGTACATGATGCATCTTGGTTCTTATTTTTTCCCCATTCCCTCTGCTCCCTTCACCCCCTCCACCCTTCCCTATTTACAAAGACTTTGTTTCCATTTTTTCCTTTTCTTATAATTTTTCCTTTCCTTTATTTCCTTTCTACTTTGCCTCCCACTTCCCCTACCCCTTTGGACCTTTTCTTCCTATTTCAAATTATCAATTATTCATTTTAATCATTTTAATCCTTATTTACACTTTCAGTTTCTCATACCAGAGAAACTATTCAGTATTTACACGTGTGTCCTATTTATTTCACTTCAGAGTATTGCCTCAATATGCATCCATTTAGCTATAAATGTCTCTAGTTTCTCATTCTTTATGGCTGAGTAGTACTCCATTTTATTTTTTAAAAACCACATCTTCTTTATCTAGTTTCCAGTCGATGGGCACTTGGGCTGTTTTCAAGCTTTTGCCATTAAAAACTGCTGCTATAACCATGAGTGCACATATATCGCTGTGGTATGATGCTTTTAATTCTTTTGGGAAGATACCCAGGAGGGAAATAGCTGGGTCGAATGGGACCTCTCGTCTTAGTTCTTTGAAGTATCTCCATACTGATTTCCATAGTGGTTGCACCAGTCTGCACTCCCACCAACAATGGAGAAGGGTTCCTTTCTCCCCACAGCCCCAACAGCATTTGTTATTGGTCGATTTCTTGATAGCAGCCATTCTTTCTGGGGTGAGGTGGAATCTCAGTGTTGTTTTCATCTGCATCTCTCGAATGACCAGTGATGTTGAACATTTTTTCATATATTTATTTGCTGCTTTTACTTCTTTATCTGAGAAATGCCTGTTCATTTCAGATGCCATTTTTGAATTGGGTCTTTGAATTTGGGGGGTCTGATTTTTTTCAATTCTTTATATATTCTAGATAGTAGTCCTTTGTCTGAGGTACTGCTGCTAAAAAATTTTCCCACATTGTAGGTTGTCTCTTAGCTCTGTTGGTGGTTTCTCTTGCAGTGCAGAAGCTTTTTAATAAGATGAGATCCCAGTTGTTGATTCTTTGTGCTAGTTCCTGTGCTACTGAGGTTTTCCAGACCTTGCGTTTGCAAGGCAGGTGGTGTCACCACCAAGCTAAATCCCCGGCCCGAAGTTTGTTAAGCCTCACACAAATGGGTCTGTATCAAAGGCTAACTGTAGCCATGGTGTGGCGGTGCAGGCCTGTAATCTCAGTGCTCAGGCAAGCTGAAGTGGGGATTGCAAATTGGAGCTCGGCCTGGGCAATTTAACAATTTAGAGAGACCCTGACTCAAAAGAAAAATAAATAAAATAAGAACTGGGGACATAGCTCCATGTGAAGGCCCTCGGTTCAATCCCCAGTATCAAAAGGGGGAGACGGTTGGTAGCAGGAAGAGCTGAGAAAACCTATCAGTTCCAACCTTATTGTCTACACAGGCCTTGCCACTGCCGGCATGGACCAACAGACTCGCGCCTGCTTAGACGGGGCATGGCTACTACAGAGGCTCAGGCCAGGACCTGACTGTTTCCTTAGCTGCGCTGTCCTGGCTGCCACAACGTCCTGACAGGATTCAAAATGTTTCCCTTTCATGATCATTTTGACTTTGAGAAAGAGGCAGAAGTCCCAGTGAGCCAGATCGGTGACCAAGGCAGATGAGGACGCAGCGTCATGTTTTTATGAGTCCACCTTTCCATTGGATGATGCTCAACAGCATCATTCACTGGATTTTTTTATCACACAGTGTAAGGACCCTCAGGAAA
The DNA here is from genome assembly GCF_053883595.1 of Heterocephalus glaber. NCBI lineage: Eukaryota > Metazoa > Chordata > Mammalia > Rodentia > Bathyergidae > Heterocephalus > Heterocephalus glaber. The sequence goes on from NW_028258435.1 coordinate 9,311,468, forward strand.
GAAGACTCTAGAGCTGCTGCAGGAAGTGGCAAGGAGGATGGGATGAGTGTGTTTTGAAGGGGATTCATGGCACTGTGTCTTTTACTGTAATATATTTTTAAAATTTTAAATAATAACCATATTTTTCAATCATCCTTTGTATTTTACAGTTGATTTTTTTTTGATCCATGTTTAACGGGCTTTGGCACAGAACAAGTGGACTTCGGAAAAAAAGCATTCATGCTATTTTGAGCCTTCCTGCGTGGACCCCAGAGGCCAGCACTGTCCACAGACTGTGCCCCCACCCTGGCTCGCACCTGGCTCTGTGAACACAGACTGCAGAATGGGAAAGGGCAGGAGACACCAATCCCTGCCAAGACTTGAGCTGCCGTGCTTCTGCCTCAGGAAACAGGCGAGGCTGAGAGGAAGCCCCCGCAGGTGTCTGCATGTGAGCATCCCCGCCAACCAGGGAAAACAACAGTTCCAACATGAGGCGCTGCCTGGCACTTGACCAGCTGCCTGGAAAGCCTGCTTATAAAGCCTGCTATATAACCTCCCTGCTTCCAAACTCAGAATGACCCTGGGCCAGTCTGGTACAGCTCCAGTTAGTTTGCCTATTTATACTTCTAATATTTTCAAAAGAAACCCAAAGCCTAAATAATTAAAGAAAGAGCAAAATAAAAGACACATCATGGGAAACAGGGAGAGAGCTCTTTTGCAAAGGGAGGTGACCAAGCAACGGAGGGAGGGGTAGGGAGGAGAGGTAAAAAGAATTAACAGGTGCTATGTATGTGTCCCAGCTCCCCACCATGAATGTAGCATAGTTTAATATAGTACAGGCCAAGGCTTGGAATCACCAAGACTTGTCCATGCAATCAGCAGATTGCTCCAGGAAATTATGCAGAGGAGAGAAACATGAAGCTTTGGACTTGGAAAGATGAAGCAGGAGCCCAGAGAGCTGAGCACTGCTCGGGGTGCCTGGTTGTGTGTCCTGATTCCAGAACCTTTTCCTGCTCCTGCTCCACAAACTCAAGCTTCAGGCTGGATTTCCATCATCCAGGAAGTTACAGCTTGATGGGACTCACAACAACAAGCAGTTAGCCTATAACTCATGAGGATATAAAGATGCGTTCTGGTCTAGGGTTCGAATCACTGGTTAGATCAGAGATAAATTCCATGATTTCCCCCTTGCCAAAACCAGTATTTATGGCATTTGAGTGAGCAGTAAATTATCAGTTGCAAGTGAAGAATGTGCTTTCTATGCATCCTCAAACATACCATCACCTTCCATACCCATTGCTGTGGTACAGTATGTGGCAAATAAGCTTATTACACTTGGGGGAATTTAATCAAGGTCTAATATATTGTACTAAGCCACATACACGGTTGTTAATTAAAGTGTATGACTCAAATAAATTTCATATTAATGAGCCAACAAACCACTTTAAAATGAAAGCCAGCTTTCTCTCACATATACATTTATTTTATGTATCTATGAGTGCAAAAGGCCATCTAACTGGGCAAAGCTGCATTTATCCATTCAGTGATTCCAAAGATGCTCAGCTTCAGAATGATGAGAAAAACAGCAAGACCTGAAGCTGTGAACAAGATGGGATGGAAAATATGAATGTTTAAATTATACCAAAAAACATACGCTGCCATGAATCCCCTCAAAATCCTCCCCTCACTTTGAACACACTCATCCCATCATCCTGGCCACTTTCTGCAGCAGCTCTGGAGTCCTCTTTCCTGAGGGTCTTTAGCTTCCCTCTCCTGGCTGCCTCGATGTCCTGAATGGATTCATAATGTGTCCCTGTCATGGTTGTTTTGACTTTGGGGAGGAGTCAGAAGTGACACGGTGCCAAATCCGGTGACTAAGGTGGATGAGGACACAGCGTCATGTTTTTTATGAGCTGCCTTTCCGCTGGATGGTGCTCAGCAGCAGCAGTCACTGTATTTGTGATCACACCTGATAAAGGCCCTCAGGAAAGAGGACTCCTGAGCTGCTGTGGAAAGTGGCAAGGACAGTGGGATGAATGCGTTTGAAACAAGGGGGAGCATCCTGAGGGAGACGCACAGCAATGCCTCTTTTACTGCAGTGAATTTTAGTTTACTCATTTGCCACTCTGTATACTCTGATCACACCACCTGCAAAGAAAATAGGCTTTTTAGGGGCCCACTCATCAAACCTATGAAGAAAACATTCTTCCCCCACTAAAGGATTCTAGATTTTAATAAACCTCCTTCTCTTTTCTATCCCCTTTTTCCACATGCGCATGTGCCATATTTTGATCACTCCCCATTACCCCTCCTGGCACCCCACCTCTTCTCTGATTGCCCACGTCCTGGCCCCAATGCCAGGCATTTCCCTGCCTGCATGAAGGTGCCTGGCAGATGCTGCTTCACATGAATCAGCCAAGGGAGGCGCCCTGCCCACCTCGGAGCTCTGACCTGCGGAAGTGGCACTCTGTGTGGATGCTCCTGGCCACCCCCTCTTCCACTTGTGCCTCCACTTGAGTAGGTTGAGCAGCAGCTCAGCCCTGGACCTGAGGTTGGGCCTCCCCCGTGGTCCTTCCACCCCACCTCATCCAGAGGCCACCCCTCCTCCTGCGGTGATGCACTCACACCCCAGCTTCTGTCAGCACCTCTGCTTCCCCAGAGGGTGGCAACTTTCCCAGGTCCTGTTAATTTGCAAGTTGCTCCCCCCTTCCCAGCCGAACCCTTGTGACTGCTTTTAAATCACTCTTATGCACCACAAAAAAAAAAACAGAAGTCCCGCCTAGCTGCTTCGGGGTCTAACAGAGCCTCAGCTGCCGCTGCCACAGCCCAGCTGAGATGCACAGATGTGAGGCACTGTCCCTCATCCGTGGCCAAGGCTCGCTGGTGGGGTCTTACACTGCTCTCTGAACACTTCAGAAGGTTCCCTAACCCATACCCTAGAACCATAGAGGCTTTTTAGGAATGGGAGCCGCTTTGGATATGTGTGGAATAATAAAGCAGTAGCAAAAGCAGAGGATGATAGACAGGTTATTGACCAAATCCAGCATCAATTTCTCCCTAGAATGGAGAACTCTAGGAATGTTGGCACCAGACCTCTGGCATTCACTGGTGGGCAGCAAATAGAGCTATGTGTTTTCTCCATCTCTTCATGAGGTCATCTTATATTTGCAAAATGAGATAATAGGTCAGATCTGTAAAAGTAGCCTGTTTTAGCCCAGGCACAAATGGAGACACAGAAACTGCCTGCTACAATTGCCTAATTACAGGTGCAGTCAGTGGCTGGCAGGTGCACTTAGGAAGGACCTCCCTCACTCAGAGGCTACAAGAGACAGATTAGTCAATTATTCAATGGCAGACACAAAGATTCTCACATGCAACTGGTATTCAGTGCTATTTATAGACCTCAAAATTGACCAATAATGGGAAAGACTCATGAAAAATCTCTTTCCCTAATTGTCAGCCATTACAAAAGAAGAAACTAATTTTAGTCCCCACTTCTGAACTTGGGTCAACAAAAGAAAGCAATACAACCCCAAGCTTGGCCCAAATTCCTCTAGAAGCCTCTTTAAAAAGGGAAAACTCAGGGCCATCTGACTGTCCCCTGTCTCTGCAGATCTTTCCACTGAAGCCCATCCCATTGGGGCGAATCCAAACTTAGCATGCAAACATCATTTGTTCCACAAAATTATGGAGTCATCCGTGTATCAGAGACTGGGACGTAAGAGTGAGCAGGACGCAATCCCTGCTGAGAAACTCACAGTTTTACAAAATATACAAGAGGTAACTGAAAAGTACAGTGAATGTGTAATTTAAAAATTCATTACAGTAAAAGACACATTGCCATGAATGCCCCTCAAAGTCCTCCTCCTCACTTTAAACACTCATCCCATCGTTCTTGCTACTTTCTGCAGCAGTTCTGGAGTCTTTTTTCCCTGGTGTCTTTACCAGATGTGATCGAACATACAGTGAATGCTGCTGCCAATCACCATTCAATGGAAAAGCAGCTCATAAAAACATGATTCTGTGTCCTCATCCACCTTATTCACCGGATCTGGCACCGTGTGACTCCTGGCTCTTCCCCTAAGTCAAAATGACCATGAAACGGAAACATTATGAATCCATTCAGGACATTGAGGCAGCCAAGACAGTGCAGCTAAAGACCCTCAGAAAAGAGGACTCCAGAGCTGCTGCAGAAAGTGGTAAGGATGATGGGATGAGTGTGTAAAAAGAAAACCATCCTGACCACGTAATTTCTGATATAGAGTGATACAGATTCATTATGAAGATAAGATGACATAACTACTCTTAAATTTGAATAAGTCTAATAATATAACCTCAAAATATATAAATGAAATATGGGCAGAATTAAAGATGATGAAAGATAAATCTACAATCACAGTTGGAGATTATAAAACACCTCCTTTTGTTATAGACAGCAGTAAACAGGAAGAAAGTGTAACAATACAAATAGCAAATGATGCAATTAGCACGTAGAAAGTACTGCATCCAACAACTAAAAATGCATGTTCTTTGTGAATGGTGAGTACTTAGCCCTGCTAGGTCGTGACATCCTTGGTCGTGATATCTATTGCAGGCCCTAGGCACTCCCCAACATCTGGCCACTGTGGCTGGATGCAAGATAAATATCTCCTAGATTTGTGTGGGCTTGGGATCATTCATCTGACATCTTCCTGGGCCTACGTGACTGGCATCAGGGAATTTCACACTCTGCATTTTGGGTGCAGCAAGAGAACGAAGGAGAAACCAGACAGACCAAGGCAGTCTCTCTCTGCAGTCCTCCCTCTGATTCTCTGTCCTTCCACTTCCAGCAACTTCACCCCCCCACCCCCAATCTCTGTCTTCTCAACTCAGCAACACCACCACATTCTGCTTGCAGTCCTCTCTGGACACATGATTGGGCAGAAATCCGGGGTACCAGGTCACCCTGCAACCAAGCATGCAACCAAGGCTGCCCACGATTTTCTACTTGCTCATGACCCATAGTAAACTGGGCCCCATTGTTCCTCCATGGCTGCCTGTTATTTTTAACTCTTTAGAAATATTTTATTGGTGTCTAGACCCTTGCAATCTATGTTGACAGAAGGGGGCTTGAGAAACTTTACCCCTAAGCAATTTGTCACTCTTCATATCACTAAGAAAATACTTCCTCGTGCGGTTGTCACATGTTGCCCCCATCACACTAAGTCAGGACTCTGTGAAGAGCAGGACTCCTAGAATCCTATGGTTGAATTATGATCCTAAAGACGATCCTAAGGCTGGATTCCAACGCTTCTTTTCAAAGGTAGAGTAGAAAGTGGCCAGTTGAGCATTAAATCTACTTCCTTCTTCTGGCCCCAAACTAGAAGACGTTTCCCAGCCTCGTGTGCCACGGAGCTGTGGCTAATTACATAGAAACAGATACGATATGTGCTTATTAAAAGCACTTCCCACATAATCTCCTGCTCTTTTCTCTTCCACCAGCTCAATGGCAAGGGCAAATCCAAAAGGAGGGTGGGTCGGTCACAGAGATCATGGTCACTGCCTGGCCCCACGGAAGTTTGGTGAGGAACAAGACCACCCAACTTGCAGCACACCAGGCCACATGCACACAGGACACATTTGTAACGTTGAGCCTCTGAGATGCAGAGGTTTTCTGGTGTGTTAACCTGCCCGGAAGCACAACTGGGACAGATCCCCAGGAAGGGAAACACAAATCCACCCATCCAACCATTTTCCCACACCAAAGCGGCTTCCATCTTGGTCCCATAGTCAGGACCTAGGCCAGGCCTATGTTACTGAGTCACAATAGCGCCGTCCTCAAGTAGCTTTTTACCTAGAATATGGTGAAGGTGAAATGGCTTATTCAATTTCCAGGTACCCTAAAATAGCATGGGCAACCAGCAGTGATCTTGCTGACATTTCCCCTAAACAGATATGACCCAATGAGAGAAAGAGACCTTCATCAGAAAAACTCACAAGACCAGGCACACCTGTAATCCCAGCACCCAGGAGGCTGAGGCAGGAGGATCATTGTGAGTTCGAGGGCAACCTAAACTACATACAAGACCCTGGCTCAAAAAGGACAAGGAAGGAAAACCCATGAGGAGGAGTTTGGCGACTTTCTTAGTGGGAGCTATTTGTCCAAGAAGCTTTAAAGAAGCTAAGAGGATATAAGTATGACTTCACTTAAAGATTTTTTTTGCATTGCTGGGAACCGAACCCCTGACCTCACACATGCTAAGTAAGCTCCAAGCTCCACCCTCCGGCCTCTTATTTACACATTTAAATAACCATAGATAATTGAAAGTAGCCCATGGACATCACTTCCCTAAAACCAGAACTGCCAAAAGAAAGTTCACTCAAAACATTCTCTTTTTGCTTTGTTCTTTTTTTTCTTTTTTTGGCAATGAGGATGGATTGGCCTGCCTGGAGCTACATCCCCACCCCTTTTTCATGTTATGTTTTGAGATAGAGACTCACTAAGTTGCTAAGTTACCCAGTCTGGGCTTGAACTTGTGATCCTCCTGCCTCAACCTCCCAGAGTACTGGAATGACGGGCATGCACCACCACACCCAGCTGCACTCTCCCTTTCATCCAGTGTCTCCATCCAGACTGTGCTAAGCAAAAGGAATATCACTGTCATAGGCAGCAGTTTTCATCTTGGCCCTGTGTGGCTGCAAGGGAGGGGCACATTCTAGTGGACGAACTCAGTCCACCCACTCCAAACCCACATTTCTTCAACTTGCTTCATAACTCTTAGACTGGTCCATCAGGGTTTGCATCTAGATGTCCCCAGAGTGTCATGCACCCATCGGGGGGCTGTGGGAGGTGACTGGGTCATGAACGTGCAATGCTGGATTCATCCACTGCCAGGTTTACAGCTGACGCCATATTGGAGGTGGAGCCTGGTGGGAGGAGGAGTCACTGGGGGCGTGGCCTGGAAGGGTCTGTCTCCCTCCCTCCGTCGACGTCTCTGCTTCCTGCTACCCTGCCATGGACTATTTCTCCTTGGCCAGGCCCCTCTGCCAGGCCACCCGGCCTTGGAGCCAGCTGACTATGGACTGAAATCTCTACAAATTGTGAACCAAAGTAAACTTCTCCTCTTTTAACTTGTGGGTATTAGACATAGTGTCTCAGCAACAAGAAAGTAAGATGCCATCTGAATTGGAAGAGGTGATACTGAAACTTGCTTCTTTCTGTCCAAGGGTCACTAGAATGCTGAATGCTTTTTGGCATCGAATACCTTAGTGTTACCTGCATGTTTGTGATTGGTATTCTCCCCCTGCCGAGGTGGAACCGGTTCATATCAGTGCTTCACTCAGGAGGGAATCTCCATCCTAAAAACTTGTCGGCCCCTAAAGACACTCAGTCATTTGGAAATAGGAAGCCAGCATGCATTGCTAACCCCAGTAGCCACATCAGCTGCCTTCTCTGCCTGTCTGCACTGCCACCTGCCCAGCATGGAAAGTCCACCCTGTGCTGGCAGGAGGGACACTTTCTGCAAGCCACCTGACAGGTGCAGGACGCAGGAGTGTCGCCTGCTGCCCTCCCTCCTCTTTTATGGAAATAATATCTCATGTCCTGTGGTGACAGGCACCACGGATGTGGCAGTGCCGTGTCCGGGGCTATTTATCTGCACCCCCATGTCGGGAAGGCAGTGCATGTGGAGTCATCAGCTGAGTGCTTTCCTTGGCTGAGCTCTGGGACAGAGACTGCAGGTGCACATGGCTACCTGTGGCAGAAATGACTCAGGGGCGTGCAGGACATTCTGACCAAGGCAGGCTAAGGTGTGGGGCCCTGGAGCTCCCAGACGCCTGGAGATGGACCCCCCAGAGATGGACCCCAAGGGAAAAACAGGTGTGGGGACCCCAGGGCAGTGAAATGAGCTGTATTGTTTTTCAAACAATCCCTTCTCCTGCTGCTCTACCGAAGCCCTCAAACTATTCCATGTAATTTCCTGGCCAGATCAGAAGTACGGCCTGTCCCAGCTTCAGGCTGAATGCTGGCCACAGCCTTGCAGGCCATTTATTCCACTGGGGACCCTCTGCCTTGCGTGCTTCTTCCTGGGGCCATCTCTGTGCATTCCAGTGGTGCAAGCATGGCCTGCTTGCTCACACACTTCTCCAACACACCAGCACGGGCTGTGGCTGCATGCCCAAAAGGAGACCCCTGGAGCCCCCACTGTTGGGCTGAGTCTGTGCACCAGGCCCTGCCCTCTCCTCTGCATGTGGGGCCGAGACAGGAAGGAAGGGTTCAAATGCTCATGTCTGGAAAACCATGGCTCAGAAAGTTGAATTTTGTGCCGTAGATCATATTCCACCACTGTACTAAGGCAACCTGAGAGGAAGACACAGGGTACTTGGTGAATAGTAGGTGTTCAGTAAACAGGACTGGTGGTGGGGCAGAGGTGGAAGTCGCAGTAAGGAGGGTAAGATGGGCCTGGGGTGGAACCCGGAGCATTAAGGGCAACTGCAGTGTAGACCTAGGCCTCTGACCACAGATGAAGGACGGTGGCCTCTAGCATCTTCAGTGTCCATGTATCTTCGGTGTTTTGTGTTCATAATTACTTCATTGCAAAATTTTCTTAAATTCACAAAAGTGTGGCAGAGGAAAAGAGAACCAGACCGGGAAATGGAAGTCAATCCCAGTGTGCTCTGGTCCTTACCAGCTGTATCATCCACCCTGCCCAGCTCCTGCCTGTGAAACACAGAGCCATGGCCCTGCCCAGCTGTGCAGCTGGAACAGAGTCAAAAGAGCTGGATTAAACTCCATCTATACCTGCTAGGCAGGTAAAGCACTAAGCAAACAGAAAGGTTTGTACCAACTCAACAAAAGGGCCAGAACTAAATGGGTTGTTTTAGCAAAATCTGTATTAGCTGAAGAACCAGAGCTCTGCCCTTGACACTATGGCTGTGCCTCCCTTTCAAAGACCTGCAGGCGGCTGTTTCAGTGACCTGACGCCCGCCTGTGGCTGCTTCCTTGGACAAGCCAGGTGCACATAAAACACAGCTGGAGCACCTTCCCCCTGCAGTTCCTCTCCAGAGCTTCCTGCCTCATCTTCCTCTTCCAGTCTGACTCCTGGATGACAACTACAGTTTACAGAGGCTTCCAGCAGCCAAGAAACCCCTGCATTTTGATGAGAATTTCTGAAGGACCAACCTGTCTCACAGAACCCACAGGAATGAGGTTAGGATAATAGAATGGCTGTCAGTAGCACTGGGGTATCGGACAATGAACTCTTCTGAATCCATGAATTCTCCAGAGATCCTCATTCAGAGAAGCAAAGGTTTCACTGCTATAACAAAAACCTTCTATCATCGGAAACTTGCCTAAACACATCCATCTGGAATTAAGCAGTGTGAAATGGATGACAAGAAAACAGAAAGAGGAAAAGTGTCCATTTTGGTTTTTTCAACTTTGAACCCAAGAAGCCAAGGCTGTAACGGTGACAAGACAGTGTGAACTAATTCATTCATGGGACCCTTAGTGTCTCAGTAATTTGTTTTCCACTGGGCCCTGGTACCAAAAGAAATAGCTAATGGTTCAGCATATGAAGTAGTTTATGAGTATTCATATCCTAGAAAGTTAGAAGCTACTTAAAAAGCAACACACACATTGAAAGAAAAGATAACATTTTTGTTTCATGCTGAAGTAGCTGCTTACTAATGGTTGTGTACATCCTTTGGAACCCGTGTAACTTCATTTGTTTGCTTGCTTGCTTGCTTTTTCCAGTACTGGGGATTGAACCAGGACCTTTGACCTGAGCTCCATCGCCAGCCCTCTTTTGATTTACTTTTTATTTTGAGAGAGGGTCTCCTTAAGTTTCTAACTTCCCCAGGCTGTGTTTGAACTTGCTATCCTCCTGCTTCAGCCTCCCAGAGTGCTGAGATTATGGGCACTCATCACCACACCTGGCTCCCATGCAACTTCATCTTTGGACATTGCTACCCTGGAATCCTGTCTCATACTGACTTTCCTGCCCTAGTGGCTTTTTATCATTGCAATCTCTGAAAACCCAGCTTTGCAACCATGTATCATCTAAAGGAACTGCAGTTTGTCCTGATGCTGAAACTATGAACTCTCCAGCTAATAAGTCACATGTTACCTGCTTCCCTAGAAAACTAAAAATGTAAAACATCCTGCAGGACCAGAGCTGAGCCTGGACTGGGAGCTGGGGGTCTAATGACCTTCCCTGTGCTGGACAGCTGACAGCCAGGCCCAGGACGGCTGTGCAACCTTCCACCAAGTAGCAAACCTTTCGGAACCTCAAGTCTCCATTTAGAGAAGCAATGCAAGCCCTGAAAATCACAACTGACTCCAGGATTCTTCCTCATAAACAAAGAATGCGAAAGGAATTCACACATATTTTCAAAAGAATATAGAGGAAATGTAACCATGAAACTGAGTTCTGGTTCCCAAATTGCAGACCACAGGTGTCATTAAAAACAGAGACATGTGCTATGGCCGCAGGAATTCTAATTTGGGTCTAGCATGAGACCCTGAACTTGTATTTTTTTCACAGTTCCTCCAGATGAATCTGTTGCCTGGATTAATTTGGGAATCATTTCATATTTCATTTACTGACGACTCAGCAAATGGAAGAACTTCATGCTCTAAAGCTCAAAGTCAGCATAAAATCTTTGTGCATATTAAAATCTATCTCATTATTGGCCTTTAATGATGCTCCATTAAAGTCTCTTTTCTCTTTTAATTTGATCACATCACTTAAGGGGGTTTAATTCCTGGTTTCCCGTGGGGTGGACAGGACGCCTCCCTCTGACCCCAAGGACTCCTGCAGGTACAAACTCCAGCCCCGGCTCCTGCCCAAAGCCCTGGTTCCCAGCCTCTCCTGTCCTGTATACTTTGTAAAAGATACACGAATAGCTTTATTTGCATAATTTTTCTCCAGGTATCTACAACTTCTTAGACAGTTTGACTTCCATGATAAAGCCGTTCAGGGTCAAGTTTCTAACATAATGAGGAAAGGGCAGGCTAGCTGCTCAGTTCCCGTCTCAACATCCCGGCTGGTTAATGCAAAAGAGAAGTGGGGTCCTGATTTCAGAAGCTGTTCATTTCTCACTGAACTCAGCTACAAGTTTCAGGGAATCTTTGGAAAGTTGATGTTCATGAAGGTGATTTTTAGAAAAACATGAGAAAGAAGAGAACTTAAAAAAAACATCTGCAGAGTCCAAGTTCTTTTGTCATGAAGCATTTCCTCTTTGGTGAGGGTCAGGTGCCAGTCACATGGTTCCACACTGGAATTGGGACTTGGAGGATTTGTTTAGTTTTGTTTTGGGTTATAGTTTCACCAGAGGGGCCATAACCCCTGAAATATAGCAGCTATCTCCTGGGCCTAGTTTTGCATGCTTGCAAACATTTAAAATTGCACTTGTGGTACATAAAAGATTTATAACGATCTCACCCACAAATATAAATTTTGTCCCACACAGGATGAAAGGAGCTGGGAGCAGAAGCACTGAACAGCTGAATGTGAACACGGGGCCATAAATTCATAACGCTCATGGCTTTTTAACAGCCCCGTCATAAATGTGACTGATTTCCATTTAATTTATGGGATTTTACAGCCAGGTCAAGGAATGTCGCTTGAAAACTAAAAATGTAGAAACGACAATATATTGTGGATCTCAAAAAAGTAAATAAAGAAATGCCTCTAGCGCCGGGTAACTCTGGCAGGACATCTTTGGGGTCTCCTTGGTTACTGCAGAAGGACTCAGGGGCTCCCTAAGATCACAGAAGCAGGCGGCAGAAGTGAAGAAAGCTCAGCCCTGCAGGAATCTCGGACCCCAGAACGTGTGCCAGGGCTGTGGCGGGCAGGCTCAGGGTTCGCGCTAGGTGTCTGACTCATGCTTCACCCTGAGATGCAGGGACCTCCACGGACACCCTTAGAAAATGGACACAGTCGCCCTCTCTTCTGAGAGGAGGTGATGTCTCTTCCTTTGTCGATTTCAATAATTCATGCGCTAGCCAAACTTTAGCAGAGAATCTGCAAAAAGACTGCCAAAGATGCATCTAAGATGTGTCCTTCCTCTCAACCAGGAGTCAAAGCATAGTGGCTTTTGTCCCAGCCGACGGCTGCTGGCGCCTCTGTTCTAGGAGAATTTTAAGGTCAAACTTTTCAGGCTTTTGACAAAGTTGCATCTCATCTTTCAAAGAAGAGTGTCTGCATCTCCTCGGTTATCACTTCATCCACAAGTAGACAAGCCAATGCCTGCTGCATGCCAGGCATGGTGACACCCAGATGCTGTCCCCATAGAGGGCCTGGCATAGGAGGGAGACAGCCATGGAGCAAGCATCAGGGGAGACTGACCACGTGGGGGCTGCTGGGGCCTGGCCCAGGGGACAGGGAAGGGGACCTGGGCCCTGGCTGGAGGTCAGGGAAAGCTTCCAGGGACCCCCAGGAAGGCCTGGTGGTGATACAGGGCCACAACGAGGATGAGACACACAGGCTCGCCCCCTGCATGCTGGCCCTCTGCAGGGGGGGCTTGGACTCGCAAGGGGTGAGGCTGGCAAGGTAATTAAACAGGCCAGGCCAGGGGGATGAAGAAACCAACACTGAGAACAGGAATGTGAAGTGAAAGAGCCCTGATATAAAGGCTGGAGAATGAACCCCCAAACTATGCTTCTTAAAAATTTATGGTATCAGCAGGTACGGTTATGCATGACTGTAATTCTGGCACTCAAGAGACTGAGGCAGGAGGATTGCCACAAGTTGGAGATCAGCCTAGGCTCCATAGTGAGTTCAAGGCCAGCCTGAACTACATAGTGAGACCCTATCTCAAAAAAAAAAGGTATGGCCCGGGGATTTAGCTCAGTGGTTCCGGCGCCTGCCTCGCAAGCACAAGGTCCCAAGTTCACTCCCTGGTACCAAAAAAAAAAAAAGGTATGATATCCTATTTGATCTGCAGCAAAAGTTAGGAAATTCCAATAATCTTCGCTTCTCTTCCTCCCACCCCAGCCAGTGTGGAATAAACATTTTGTGCTGCAGAAACTATTTAGCTAATAATACTATGTATAAGTCTCATTAACATGCTCAGTGCATACTTCTGTAGGTGCAAAGAAAATCCTACTGAGGAAAAGGCACTGAATATCTTAGGGGGGAAATAATGCAAAGAAGAATAACTTTCCACACTGGACAATGTTTTAAATGATGTTGGCATACACTATGGAATTTTAGGCCTTTCATTTCTTGAATCCTCACAAGTTATCATTTTCTTCCTAACTCAGATAAATCTTTTATCTGTTGTACCCTTAATACCCCTTCTAATCTAAGTAGAGAAAAGCTTCATAATTTGCAAAAGAGAAGTTTAACAAGACACGAGGTTGATTGTTCGCACAATCAGAACATCTAATTGAGCCACAGTATTCTAAACCATGCTTGTGCACAGGGAGATAATTTTTCCTTCCTTTCCTACTTTATCAGAAAATTAACCTTCATTTAAAACACTGTAGTCTGAAACACTTTTATAGCTGCATTCTCTCTGCTGTTCCTAAGCATTTGAATTTTAAATTTGCCATCTCAGTCTTAAAAAATGAAACAAACTGCAGCGCGGGTTTGGGAAACCAGGTGTTTATGATCGAGCAGCGTCAGAATGTGACCCGTGTCCAGAACTCGGCAGCTTCCAAACAAGGAGACTTTGTTGCCCCGAGTAACCTCTTTGTCATGTCTTTCTCCAAACTTTGTGGCCTCAGGAGGCTCTGACTCTGCATAGAAATCTTTCGGTGTGAGAGCCTACAAGCCCCACAGCTTTTAATTCCTTGGACATTGGAGCACTGATGAAGTCTTCTTCGCCATGTGCAATTCACATTTGCTCCAGACAAGCCGGACTCAGAGTCTGCAGGGTGACGCAGCCCTGGCTCCTGCAGAAGTGAAGTTAGATCATTCACTCGACAAACAGCACAGTGAGCAAGCAGCACCCATAACACGTCCATCTGGGGCCACCTTGTCTTGTAGTGTCCTAATAAAACACCCAAACTGCAGTCTCGGAGGTAGCTATTCATTCTCCCAAATATTTCTGAGGATCCGGAGTTGGGACAGAGGGAAACTCACACTCACAGGCCTCTGCTGTGGTGAAATGAGCCTGCAGAGTGGCTCTGCTCCAGTCCTGCTCTGGGCCGTGGCTGCAACCTCATTAGAAACAGGCCTGAGCAGATGCGCTGAAGCTAAGCTGAGACCGGGAGGATGGGCCTGCATCCAGCACAACTGGACACAGGCGCACAGGGGAAGCCATGCAGTAGCAGAGGCGGGCAGTGTAGGTCCAGCTGCACACCCAGGAGCTCTCAGGTGCCAACCACACGGGAAGCTGGGCGGGCCAGGAAGGACCCGAGCCTGCAGAGTGGTGCCCGAAACTCCGTGATTTCCAGACTGCCAGGGTTTTGTCCAGAATTGTGACAGAGATGTTTCTGTTGCTTTTTGACCTAGGCCGGGAGCCCAGCAAACAAGCCCCTGCTCGGCCGGCTTCCTGCCACTCCCTGGAGAGGATGGACAGGGCTCCAGGCCTCAGACCCTTCGATTCTCCACAGCAGCCCTGGGGACTGAACTCAGGGCCTTTGCATGGAGCTCGTTCCCTGGCACTTTTACTGATCTGTCTCAACAGGCTCTCACTGTGTCACTGAGTTGCCCGGTCTGGGCTTGAACTTTCGATCCTCCTGCCTCAGCCTCCCAGAGTGCTGGGATGACAGGCATGTGCCGACACATCTGGTTTGGTCCAGTGCTTTAAAAAAGAAAGAAATTGCTGCCCAGAACCAGAAATAATATCAGTTCCTGTGCTGCGGAGCTATGCCCCAGGGCCTCCTGGTAGCCTGCAGGGCTAGGCTCCCAGGCTGTCCTCTGGGCAGGGCCACCCAGCTCGCTCTCCAGAGCTCCTGCCCTGTTCCCTACCACAATTCTTGACTGAAACCGGCATTTCTAGGCTCTGCCCGCCCTTGGGGATCCGGGTCACTCCGCATGCAGTGACCTCCTACCCCACCTGTTTTCTTTCTGTGCAGAGCATTGCATGCCTCGGTCTAAACTTCTGAGAACCAGTCTCTCCCCAAACCATGATCTCACCATTTACCCAGAAGTTCCTGTCCAAGACTGTCCCAAAGTGAGAGTGCTGTGTCAGCACCATAAGCACTCTGAGAAATGGTTTACAAAAACTCAGATGCTCCCTCTGGGAGCCTGAAGCAGGAGAATTGAAAGTTTGAGTCCATCTTGGACAACTTAGCAACTTAATGAGATCATCACAAAATAAATAAAAAATGAAAGGGGGCGGATTGAGACAGGGTCTTGCTGTGTGGCCCAGGCTGGCCTCAAACTCTCTGAAAGCCTCCTGTTTCAGCCTCTCGAAGGCTGGGATTATAGGCGTACACCACCATGTCCTGCAGTAAATAAAAATTTTAAAAAGGGCTTCGGTGCAACTCAGGGTGAAGTCCTTCAGTTCAAACCTATTACTGCAAAGAAGGGGAAGACAAGGAGGACAGAAGTCTCAGAACAGAAGGAAGACTCAACACCAAGCTCCTGAGAACGCCAGATCTCAGCCGGGGACGTGGACCTGCCCCAGGCTCTCAGATGCGCTGTGCCAGGAGGGCTGCAGCCAGAGCTGTGATTCCCCAGAGGAGTCTGACGGCCAGCTCGGGGGCAAAAGATGGGTGCCAGGGATCCTGCGAAGTCAGCAGTCCGCCTGGCCAGGTTGCTCCGACAGGAAAGCCGGAAGGCTGGCGTTCTGGAACAACTGAGAGCCTGGGACAGCTGGTGGGGCGTGGAGAGGGCTGGGACAGAGAGGCTTGGGTCCCCTCCAGGCCTGAGATGGGCAAGAGTGCCGATCTGGGACCGGGCCCAGGCTCCTCAGAAGGCGCCAGCAGCCCTTGAGCTGTGCAGTGAGCCCACCCGAGCCTCCGTCCCACCCTGGGCACCCGGGCTCTGGAGGGTCTGTGTTGGGCCAATTCCACGAGGCCCTAGCCTCTGTCCTGCGACAAAACCCAAGGCCACCCTGGAATCCAGGACACCACTCCAGACCTGCGTGGCCCCGGGGTCAGGAGGACCCCGACTGTCTCAAGTGCTTCCCGGGCACTCTGTTAGTGGCACGGCGTTCCCGCTAGGGCCCTGTGAGGGCCAATCCTACACAAGTGACGAGTAACCACGTCTGCTCCCATGTGGGGTTCCCGGGTGGGGTAAAGGCTGCAGCAGAGATAACTCACAGATTCTCCCTGCCAACATTTACACTGGGGCCCAGCGAAGCTGCCTGGGGACAGTGGTCACCCTCACCCTGCACCTTGGGGGTGCATCCAGCTGGCTGGCTGCAGAAGGGACACAGACCCTGAGAAAGGGAACTCTCTTCATGCCAGCCCTTGTGGGAAGCAGGGTTGGCCATCCACACTGCAGGCACGGGGCGCCAGGTGTCGCAGGACCTCTGGTCTGACTGTCTCCCTCTGTGCCGGCCTCAGGTGCCACTGCTGACTCCCCACCCGGATGTCCTTCGAGCCTGCACTGCCAGACCCAGGTCCCTATATGCCACGCAGCTGCGTAAATCCCTTCAGGACAGAGCCAGGGATTGGTGCTTGCTGAACATGATGCACATTTCATGTTTCCCATACCAAACATAAGCAAGAAGGCAGAGCTTTCCCTGACTTCTCACTAACAAAATAAATGAATTCAGCATTGAGGTATTGAAATTTTCCCAGGACCAGCAAAAAGAAAATTCTTCCACGTGGCCAATGCCTGGCTCTCAGATCAACTTCATTTCATTGTCACCCATGAATGCCCCAGCTTGTGTGCATAGCAAAAACAGAATGTTCTGAAGGCTTCCATTCAGGAGGGTTCACCAAGAATCACTGTACCATGGAGGCCTGAATAAGGAGACGTGTATCATTTGGAAGTTCCTGGCTTCCCCAAAGTGAGTTTCCATTACCAGGAATTTTCCAGTACATTTTCTTGAGCTTTATAAAAATAAGAGCTGACCTGATCATTATTTCTCATCCTCTCAGCCTTTTTGCTTTTAGCTTTGGGATTCATCAGTGACATTTTCACCAAGCAAAGAAAGATCTTTTCAGTTGACAGTGTGTCTATTTTAGAAAGGAAAAGTTGCAATGTTTTCCTTCTTTGCAGGCACACATGAGTCTCTAAAGGCTTATAGTTTCACCAGCTTTTCTGGTGTGGTTTGAGGGAAACAGCAAATTTAGAATCTCACTTGCCAAAGGCCACTGACCCAGGCTAAGCAGTTGCTGGTGGAATGCTGCCAAGAGCGATTCTGGGCAGAACCTGGCCATCTAACTGCCATGCCCTTGAAGTGACCATGTGCAGAATTCCAGCTGCCTTTTGGCAAGGAGCTACTTAAGGATTCAGGTCTTCCTCCTCCTTGAGGACTATGACACCATGGTGCCAGCCACAGTGAAACTCCAAAAGGCCCAGAGCGACGTGCAGACAGGCACACTGCTGCAGCCATTAGGTCCAGGGCGGGTGCCGGGCAGCGGCTGTGCCAGGCCAAGGAGTGATGTCAGCTCTTCCTGTCGTGAGCTGGCATCTGACTGTGCAGGGACTCCTGGGTGAGGAGAAAGCAGACTTCCTGCTAGGCTCCAGCTTGGAATCCTACTAGGTCTCGACCCTTCCAGCAGCTCCAGTGGGTTTTGCCAAGGATATAAAAGCTATCTCACCCCACTTATGGCTGGCTGCTTAAATAAAAAGGACAAAAGCTATTGACTCTCCCCTCTAGCTGCTCCTCACTGTTACCTACTCTGAATTTACTAAGAGCAGAGGAAAGCCTTCCTCTGTAAATAGTTTTTATTTTATAAATAAATACCCTGACAATGACAGTATGATGGATTTCAGCATAAGAGGATTATAAAGAAAGCAATAATTATTACTGCTTGCTTTTTGTACTCTTTCCTTTAGAAAGCTGGGTTTTTGTAGTTGAATTCCCTTTGCTACTGAAATATAGGGACAAAGCACCTGAAGAGAAATATATCCAAGGATAAATTTTTTACCCAAAGTTGAAACTTCACATCTTAGCATGAAGTGAACTTTGGATAACAAAAGAGCTATGCATAGACAGAAGCCAATGAAAAGAACTCAAAGCACTCAAACAAGATGCCTCTGGGAGCTGCCTCCCTCCCCTCTCTTCAGGGGAAGACGCCCACTTTAGCACCTCAGATGTTTGTCCAGTGAAACCTGTTTTCCAGCATGATGCATGTGAGCATTTAGATGTTCCCCAAAAGTCTCATGTTCAAAGGCGAGGCCTGGTTGGAAGGAGCAGGTCACTGTGGAGTGACTTGGAAGCTCCTCCCTTCTCGCTCTGTTTCCTGGCCACCATGATATGAGCAGTTTTCCTCTCCAATTCTGTTTCTACTTGCAAATAGCCAGGCATGGACTGAACCCAGTGAAACCATGAGCCAAAATAAACCTCTCCTCCTTTTGGTTTCCGGGGTCAAGTGCTATCTCAGCTGTGGGAAACCTGACTAATTCAATGTGTGTCACAAGCAAAGACAGGTTTGCAGAGAACCTCTCAGAGCTGACCAAGTGCAGCCCTGAGTCTCTTGCCTGCACACCTGCTACATAAACAGCCCACCCCTTGGGAGGCACCTGACACTCTCTTCTGAAGGATGTCCCTAAAACCTACGACTCGGTGCCAACTGTCCTGCTTTGTGCCCGACACTCACCTCCCTGGCCTTGCTCCTGACCTGGCCTTGTGCCTCTGTCCTACGCTGCCCTGAAGGCCATCAGCCAGGGCAATCCCTCCAGGAGCTGAGGGGAGCACTCTTCCCAATGGGGAAGACGTAGATGATTCCTAGCAAGTAGATCAGGGACTTGGTCGCCTGCTTCTCTCACGCTGCTTGTCGTGTCTTGATGGATCTGTGCTCAAGCCTGAATTCCCCGGTTCCTGTCTCAGCCTGCACAGGAACAATGCCAGGGTGCTCCCCGGGGTCACAGCTCCTGAACCACACACCTGGGTGACAAGTGGTTAAAAACGTTGAGAAAATGCTGTGTTTTCCTCTTCACTCATACCATCTTTTTTTTTTTTTGGTACCGGGGATTGAACTCCTGCCTTGTGCTTGCAAGGCAGGAGATGGAACCACTGAGCTAAATCCTGACCACTCATACCACTTCTAACTGGAACGTCCTGACTCCAAAGCCTGGGGAGTTGACTTTCACTAACTTGTTGCCCCCGTAATGATCCTCTCTCCAAAGACCGTCACAGCCTGAGCTCCTGGGAGCCAGGAAACACAGCTCAGAGCCCCATGTCCATGACAGGTGCCCCCCCACTCCCACCCAGGCTTGGCCAGGCTCAGCCTGCCCCCTCCCCCCAGGACCCTACCTCCTCCCTCGGCCACCAGCAAGCCGGGGCCAGGCCTGGGGCGCTGCTCGCTGCGTAGCTCTCTTCCTAACACCTGCCCGGTGCTCCGTCATCTACCATACTCCTTGCAAAATGAACAGAGCAGCTTCACCCCAAAGCCACCAAGAACACCTCCATCTGCACAGCCCTCCTGGGGACTGGAGCGGCCTCGGTGACTTTCATCCTGCTGCTCAGCACCTCTGCACCTCTTTCCTTGGCACTGACTCACCAGCAAGGCAGGATGGAGCCTTCCTCGGCTCCTCATCCCTTCTGTGCTCTGCTCCTCGAATCGTGGCCGCAGCACCTGGTGATCGTTCAATTCCCTGCAAGCGCTCACAATCTCCTTGATGTTGTAAGGACTGGAAAAGTGACCACCCCGTCCCAGGAAGGAACTGTGTCAGCCTCTCCAAACCCCCAGCTGTCCACACACGCACATGCACACACTCGCCTAAGTGTGGCTGCTCCTTCCGAAGACTAGGTGTCCCCGGAGGGCTGCCCCTGTGAAGTTCACAGCACGGTGGCTGTTGTTTCCTTTGGGGTCTACTGCCATCTTCAGCAATTTTTGTTTTGGTTTTAAAAGACAGGGTCTCACTATGTCTCACTAGGTCTCACTCTCCAAACTGACTTCCAACTTGCAATCCTCCTGCCTCAGCCTCCCAGAGTGCTGGGATTCCAGGTGTGCACCACTACGCCCAGCCTGAACAACTATTTTAATATCAAAGTCTGAATTTTTTTCACTCTAACCCAAATCCCAAAGACTTTCTTGTCTATGTTTGACTTCCTGCCTTCTCCTCTACCAGGACATCAACTGACAAATACAGAGCTTGTACATTTCTAATAACAGATGCATTTTTAAAAGAGTAAAGGGCATGGGGATGCACACCTGGAATCCCAGCACTCTGGGAGGCTGAGGCAGGAAGATTGCAAGCTCCAGCATAGTCTGAGCAATTTAGTGACTCGGTAAGACCCTGTGTCGAAACAAAAAAATTTAAGAAGTACTGAGGAGTTCAGTGCAAAGGCTGAAGGGGAAGAAGATGAAGGAAGAGGAGAAAAGTTGAAATGGGAAACCTGAAGTTGTGGAAGGAATCCACAGCTGGCAGGTAGCCGGGTTTGTGTCCAGGCAGGTAGACAAGGAGACAGAGGCACGGTGACTCTAACCCTAACCTGGCCGTGATGCTGCCCGTGAAGGGGGCGCCGTGCACTGCCCACAGATGCTCCCACCTCCCGCAGGAGTGCGCCCCTGCTCCCACAGCACTCAGAAAGGACCCGGATGCTGGGCGGTTCCGTACCCTCTACGCCTGGGAAAAGCAGGCGAACACAGAAACCACTTTCTCCTGACCCTGGGCTCTTTTGTTTTTGTTGTTTTGCTTTGTTTTGTCTTTTGACTTGGTTGCGCGCTGGGAGACTCCTCCCTCGCCTCCCGCTCTCCTCCTCTCCCCAGCTGACTGCCCAATGTGGTTGCTGTACCCCAAATATGAAAAGCTGTGAAGAGCTTGAACCCTGAGCACCAGCGTTTACGCTGTGTACAGGCCCACTGTCCGTCAAGAGCGCACATATTTGGGAAGGAAAGAAAGAGAGGCAGAAAGCTCATCCGGAGTTCAAAACCTCAGATCTACTCATAGCGCTGTTATAAATTTAGTGAACTCCCCCAAATTCATCTCCGGCATAAAGAGAGCAATTTTACACATAATTGTAAGCAAAATATTGCTTTTTTCCTCCCGTATCCAAGGGTACCACAAATATATCTTTTGCTCGGAATGGGGGGCGGGGAGCAATAAAGCTGCCTTCTTTCTGTGGGGAAGAACAGCTTCTTTATTTTTATGTTAAAAAGTTGTCAAGACACTTATATTTTTCATAGCTTTAAAAGTTATTTTTTATTCTATTTAATTGTTCGTTGAGATTTCAAAACCAAATGTGCCTCCTTGCCAAGAATCTTTATAATATGTACATTTCACACTGGCGTATTATAATAGGTTTCTCATGACACAGAGCATCCTGGCATCTGCTTTGTTATGATATTATAACAATAATTAACATTTCGCACTTACTGTATAGCCAGCCTTTGATCCATATTTTTAACAAAATGTAATAACAATGCTCTTCACCCAGCATCTCCCATCCCAGCGCCACAGTCTTTGGCAGCAGTGTATTATAACCCACGATGGCTGCATTCACTCCCGAAGCCTCCAACGCCCCCAAGGGGGTCCACACACAGCAGGAATCCACCCAAGGGAAAGAGGAGAGAAAGGTCAAGGAACCTCCAGGCAGCAGACGAAGGCTGGAAACAGAATCTGGCCTGCTCCCCTGCCTGGTCAGGGGCTCTGGAGCTTCTATTTCTAAAATAAAGGAGATGGGTGGCCGGGGATGTAGCTCAGTGGTTCCACCTCCTGCCTCGCAGGAGCAAGGTCCCGAGTTTGATCCCCGGTACCAAAATAAATAAATAAATAAATAAATAAATAAATAAATAAAGGAGATAGGGAGAGAAAAGCAGAGCATTTGTGTAGAAGATTCAGGGTTCAGCTATGAACTGAACTTCATGCCTTATCTACTGAGATCCAATTCCAATTCTGTTACAGACTACTTAGCCAACATCCTCCGTGAGCACCCTCTTTGCTCTAGGCCCCTCTCCTTGAGAGAGGAGCTAGACAGAGGCTGCTAAGCCTCCAACAATTCGACGTGCGACCTTCTGAATTCCAGGAGTCGACAGACACCAAGAGGCTGACTTGGACCCGGCGCTCAGTGAGGATCCCCCTACTTGCGGATCACATCAGGCGGCTCCCAGAGAGCACCCCTGTAGTAGTGAGCAATGCTTGATGACAGATGGCAGGGAGAGACATCTGTTGTCCCAAGATTTCTTTTCTCAACAAGCAGAGAGAAGAGAAGATGCCATGGCTTTGTCTGACTGGATTCTGCTGCGGGAGAAAGGCCCTGTCTGCTCTTTCCCATCTCCCTACTGCATGTAACAGGGGCCCCACCCTGACACTGCTCCCTGAGTGCCTAGATTTCCACCTCCACCAAAATAAGAGCAAACACTATCAGAACATGAGACATTCAATAAAGCACATGCAGCCCAGGCCACAAAGACAACCTTCAGTCCAGCTTGGAAATGGGTTTGACCCACATCTATGTTTCGCTAAGACTTCCTGCATTTCACAGGGCCTTCCCTTGAGCAGATTCTCATTCCCCCGGTAAGCAGAGTAACAGGACCATCCAAGCCAATCAAACAGAGGGCAGGGAAATTCGTTGGCTCCTCTTCCCGTGTCCAAGCAGATGAGGGTGAGAAGCTGGTGTGTGTGTGAGCTCCTCTCAAAGCTATAACCCAGGACAGCTCTGGCCACAGAACATAAGAACCACAACACGGGGAAACCCAGGCAGACTCTCCTTCTCTGCAGCATGGGGTATGGGCCAAGAGAAGTTACAAATGCTTCAATTTACAGGCAGTTGTCAAAGAGGGCAGAGGCACATTAGAGGGTGCTGAAAGGAGTCTTGATTTGTCATAAAAGAATACTTCATTTGTCATTTGTCTAAATTTGAAAATCACTCCTTTTTGAGTCCTGTCAGTCATCATGGCTTGTTCCCAGGAGATGGAATGCAGTGGAATTCTTAGGGTCCAAACACAGCATATCATTCCCTGGAAGAGGTTTCTTGGAGAGGAGGGTCTTCATACCATTGTCTTTCTAGAAAAGGGAACTAATACAATAATGAACAGTGCTTGTTATAAAAAGCTTCATCATAAAAGCAAAGGGGGCAACCATGGATTGTGTAAATAAGAAGCAGATGCTCCTTGCACAGCTCGGTGGAGAGGTGACTAATTTAATCAGAAGGAAATAGCATGGGCTTCCATGCTGGAAGGTAGGTGGTGTCTGGGACCCGGAAGTCCTGAGCAACCCGACAGCTGAGCGTCAGGCGCTCACAGCTAAGAGAACGACACACCAGCTTCAGGGAGGTGTTAAGATTTTGCCTACCAAGCACACCCCAGCAAGGAGGTTTTCTGCATATCCAACCAGCAGCCTCTTCCCTGGAACCTTCTAGGGCTGCTTCACCCCAGTTGGAGGGGTGAAAGGATCGTAGGCTCAGAGTACCCAAAATACACACTGTGTCTCTGGCTGCTGAAACTTCCAGGGGGAAATATTCCATTAGAAGCATGCACTGCTGTGGTTCTACTCTATACCCTCACCCACATTCATATTTCTCTTAACTTCCTGTGGGCATCAGGTAAAAATAGAAGCAGCAAATGTTAACTAGAAGGAAAAACACATTTAAAGGAAGGATGCTGCTCAACTGTTCAGATAAGGAGTAACCCACTTGGAAATCAAGAATTCTTCCAATTCTAAAGAAAAAACCACGTGAAGTTCTGATCTCAGGGGTGCAACATTATCTATTCAGATAGAATACTGTTTAATCAAATGCACTAAAAGCTACATGGTAGAATAAGGGCAAGCCAGTTACATGGTTCGGGAAGCCACATTGGATTACAGTGGGCTCATCTGTAAGAAACTGGAATTTCATGTCTTTTGTAGCTTGCTCATGCCCCTTTCACTACCAACCCCTGTGAATTCATTTCTCTATGGAAGGCAGGCTGGGAAGCCTGTTCTGTCCAGAGGCTCTTCAAGCAGAGCGGGAATTTGCAAGATCACATCTCAAAGTTAGGATTTAACAGAGGATTCTGATTAAAATTGGAGCTGGGCTAGGAGTGGTGGTACATGCGTGTAATCCCAGCACTCTGGGAGGCTGAGACAGGAGGCTCATGAGCTCTAGCCTGGCCTGGACATGTTGGCAGCTTGGCCAGATCCTGTCACAAAATTTAAAAATAAAACAGGGCTGGGAACTGGAGCTCAGTACTGACTGCCTGGATTCAGTCCCCAGTACTGCAAGGGAAGAAAAGTACCACAGTGGCAGTGTGATCTACAGGATCTGAGGTAAGGGAGGGGCTCTCGGGGCTCCCTGCTCACCTGAGAGGAGCAGGGTGAAAAACCTATTAATATGAAAATTAGCGTAATGGGATGGGCTGCCTTTCTCCATGCACAGGAGAAGGAACCACAAGAGATTGTTTGGCAGGATGATAAAACTTCCCTATCTAGTTCATAACCCCAGGGATGTGAGGGAAGTGTGGGTTTTGATCTGAGCAATAGTGAACTGGCAGGGTTACAGCTCTCAGCTGTATCGTGACTGAATTAATGTTTGGGCTCTGATGCTAAGCCGAAACAGAAGCCCTGAAGAAAGAGTGCTGTTATCTAAGCGACAATTAACAGGCGGAAAATGCTACTTAGCTATCGCCTCCTGGATCACTCTGCTATCAAGAGCATGACTTTTATTCCTGGGGTATCTTTATAAATTCTCATAAAAACTGAATAAATGTGCATATATATCTAAAGGAGGACGGGGTGTCATTTACAAACAAGTGCGGGTCTCAGCTTTAGTTTTCCATCTCCAACTTGAACAACACTTTGAAAATGGAAACTATTCCCAGGTCCCAGCCTGTTTTCTCTCCCTGCTCAAGAAAGAGGCCTTTACTGTGATTTTCACCTTGCTTGGCATTGCGTCATGGGGTAGATTCGTATCTGTTAATTTGCCCAGAAGATGATTTTTTCAATAGCCTTTTTTCCTCCCCACAGTAAGAAAGACTGCTTTCACGTTTAATTGGAGTGTCAAAGGCAGCCACAGAGGACGCAGCTGAACTTGGGCATGGTGAGGGTTTATCGCCGCAGGCTGAGCTACAGAAGTTGCTAGAGACCCTGAAGTTAGGGTTGTTTTCATTTTACACAATCAGTGGGGAAAGGCCAGGGCCAGGGGCCGCCTCATCATCAGCCACAATTGTACCATGCTGCGTTGGAGGGATCTCCCAAAAGGCCTCTCAGAGGCCAGAAGCAGGGGCTGTCCCTTAGCGGAGTCTGAAAGCAGTGCATTGCTGGACTGGCTGCCCGGCCACGCGGTGCCCACATCCCGGGGCAGGTGCCGAATTCCTGCACACCCGTGCCCTGAGAGAAGTTGCCGCTGCTGAGACGGAGCTGGGTGCAAGGAAAGCTAAGACCAAGCAGGACCTGGGCAGTGCTGGCCACACAGGCAGCAGCCTCTGCCCCTCAGCTTCCCAGAACTTTATCTCCTACCGGGAGCAGGAAGGAGGAAGGGTGGGCTGCTTGTGCATCTCCCAGCCCAACCAGACCTGCAGCCCAAGGATGCAGTGGGCACCTGACAGGGACTGACGGGGAAAACAAACTCTCTCCCAGTGCTGATGGGGTGATCTTGGCCAGGTGGTTGCTCCAAGGCCAAATCTTAAAATAGGAGCAGGAAAAAGATCCACTGTGCAGAAAGGAGAGAGAGCAGAGGGCAACACTGATCTGGGACAGACTCAGTTTCTCTCTGGAAAGAATCAGTCACAACCACAGAAAACGCCTCTGCACCAGGGAGGATGCCAGCTTCCCATGAGCAGAGTACTACAGATGCGCGAGTGTGCAGGACAGGGGCCCCATTTGCACTGACTCCTTTTTCAGCAAAATGGACACAAAGGCTATTGTTCTCTTTACCTCAGTGGGTCAAAAAAATGGGGGAGGGGTGTTTTGAAACAGGGACTCAATGTGTGGCCCAAGCGGCCCTTGAACTCACTGTGATCCTCCTGCCTCAGACTCTTGAGTGCAGGAATTACAGGGGTGCACTGCCACACCCGAATCAAAAATATTTTTGAGCCATAAATAAACTGATGTCTGTCATGACGTCATGAGTTGTGTCGCCACTTGTCCTAGGATGAGAAAGCCCACAGTTTCGTTAAAATCCTGGATTGGATCCTGGTTTACTTTGGAAGTAGCTGCTGATGTAACCTACACAGAATGTGTTCTTGTCAGCATTTCAAAGCCTCCTTCCTGGCCTCTTTAGGGAGAGCTGTGCTTCCTCCGTGGGTCATGAAGCTTGGTATAATGATTCTCGCCTACTAATTTTGGATTTTGTATTTAATTCACTGACTTTGGCAGTTGGCATCCAATCTTTCAAAAATCTACTGAGATGTCCGTCTTGGGGGAAAAAGAAGTCATTTGGTGAATGCAGTCTAAGTGCCAGTCAAAGCTGAATGCTCCCCACAGGCCAGTGAGACCCCTACTTTGCAACTGATCACTGGAGGAGGCAAACTTGTTCAGAAAGACATTCACAGCTTAGCAAAGGCTCCGCCTGTGTGTCGCTGGTTGCTTCTGCGTCCCAAGGGCTACCGAAGCCGAACCTGCTTAAATGAGTAAATAAGAGCAAAAGCACTGAATCTGCAGGACAAGAAAGAACCAAGGTAGGGCAAGGACACGGGCTTCCTCCTGCAGAAAGCAGAAGTGAACAAGAACTCGAGTGGACGAGTGGCACCCTCACCGTCTCCTCAGTGCACGGCTGCCTTGTAGGAAAGAAAAACAGAACCCGAAGCTGCCACTGTCAGCAGCCAACTCAGGTACCATCTGCGGATATTCCTGGCACTGTTAATTTGCAATTAACAAGGGCTTTATGCGCTCTCCCCTGCAAGGTGAACAAATCATTCTGCTTTTTGCTACTGAGTCACTGGTGTGGAAGCTGCTGTCCCCAGCCAATGAAAGGTCATCTGTTGAAAGGAAACAGGAAGTCTGCATCTGCCGTGATGTGACGGGTCTGCCTCCGAGGCAGGAGGCGATGTCCCCAGCCTGAGAGCCTGTGTCTCCTGAGAGTCTGATAGGATGGGTCAGTCCTGCCTTCTTGGAAGAGCCAGAGAACAGTGGAACATGTGAAAGACCAGTGGAGACCCGAGAGCTCAAAGCGGAGGTGTGGGTTCACCCCACTTGCCACCTCTGAGCTTTGATCCCCTCACGCAACAGGTAGTGAAGGAATGAAAGCTTGTTGTGAAGATCAAATGAGATCGCTGTGCAGGGCCTGAGGGAAGACCTGGGCACCCATGTGGGCTGCTACATGTCAGGTCCACTGCTAGACCCTTCTTCACTTGTTTGAAAGCTTATGTATGCCTTGAAAATGCTCCACCCTGTTTGAGAACACAGCATACCACGGCCACACATTTGACTGAAAAAGAAGTCAAAGAAAATAGCAGTCATAGCGGCTTCCTCTCCATGTGCGGTACACAGAGTGACCAGAGCCGGCACACTGCCCGAGATGCAGGTCACCTGCCCGAGGGAGGCCGCTTCCAGGCCAGCCCTCTAGGATCAGGCATCACGAGAGTGTCCAGAGGAAAGCAAGCTCGTGCGCTCCCGTTCCATGTCTCTGGGCCATCGTCTGACTTGCTGTCAGTATAACTTTGGGATAACAAACATTTTAGAGAACTGTGTGCTGAATCCAGTGGGGTCATGAGAGGAAAGTGGAGACTAGAGAGAAACTGATCTTTCTTTTAAAAAACTATCTTAACATTTAGCCATATACATAGTGTGATTGGACAATACGATGAATATTTACATATCTAAAAAATTATGACAGTAAAAGACACATTGCCAAGGATTCACCTCAAAATCCTCCCCTCGATTTAAACACACTCATCCCATCGTCCTTGCCACTTCCTGCAGCAGCTCTGGAGTCCTCTTTCCTGAGGGTCTTTAGCTTCGCAGTCCTGGCTGCCTCAATTTCCTGAATGGATTCAAAACGTCTCCCTTTCATGGTCATTTTAACTTTGGGGAAGAGCACAAAGTCGCACGGTGAGAAAATAAGGTGAATGGGGACACAGCACCGTATTTTTATTTGGCTGAAATTGCTGTAAATGTTTTGAATCAATTCAGGACATCGAGGCTGCCGAAAAGACCCTCAGGAAAGAGGACTCCAGAGCTGCTGCAGAAAGTGGCAAGGACAATGGGATGAGTGTGTTCCAGTCGAGGGGGAGGATTTGGGGCAGGTTCCTGCCAATGTGCCTTGTACTGTAAAAGAGTATCTGTAGTGTCAATCTCCACTGCACACTGTGATCACACCCCACGTCCAGCAATGGGCATGTGCTGGAGTGGACCAAACGTGAGAGGAAGCGACAGTGCACAGCCCACTGGAAAGTCACAGTGCCTCCGAAGCCGTGGCAATGCCGATATGACAAAGCCATGGCAGTGGTCACCCAGAAACAGGCCCAGGCCTGCGAACCGTCCTCACCACCAGGTAGAGCCCTGGGCGACACTCAGGAAAACGCAGCTCCCTCCAAAGAGGGCCAGGAATGTCATCTCAGTCCCTGCTGCTTCCTCTGACACCCAGACCCCAAGAAGATGCGACACTCCGGGAGCCAGGCGCTCTCCACAGGCACAGCCGAGCCTGCCCAGCACCCTGAAACTGCCCAGTGCCCAAGACGGTCCCTGCACAGCTGAGCTCCTGTCCCCCAGGGTCTGCAGACAGGAGGGAGGAGCCCTCAGGTGACTTTCTGGCCTGAATGTCATCAGGAATTCCAATAGTTTGCATAAAGACCCTCCATCAGGAAGTCTTTGGAAATTTTGCTAAGGATTTTATACTCCTCAAAAAGCTCAATCTAATTCAAGATCCAAACATGTCCAGTCCAACCTTCCTTTTCTTTTTTCTCCCTTTTTGTTTTGAGTGGAAAGGAATTGTCTTGGGTCCCAAATAAAATACATAATAAAGTGAATGTATATCAATAGCAAAGTTTCCTCTATATTTTATATTTTTATAACTTTTTTTTAAAAGAGGGGCAAGCCAGACATAGCGGTGCCCACCTATAATCCCTGAACTCTGGGAGGCTGAGGCAGGAGGATCCAAGTTTGAGCCCAGTCTGGGCAACTTAGCAAGACCCTATCTCAAAATATAAATAAATAAATAAATAAATAAATAAATAAATAAATAAATAAATAAAAGCTGGAAATGTAGCTCAGTCTGAAGGCTCTGGGTTCAATCTCTAGTACAGAAAAAAAAATTAGACTGAAATTTAGATACAATTGCTAGACTGATGTAAAAAGAAAGTGTGGCTGGGCACAGTGACACATATCTGGAATCCCAGCACTCTGGAAGCTGAGGCAGGAGCACTGTGAGTTTGAGGCAGGAGGAGCCTGAACCACATAGTAAGACCTTGTCTCAAAATACAAACAAAACCACAAGTGTGACGGTGACAATTTAGGGGTTTTCTCTCCAGCTTTGCGTTCTCCCGGGAGGCAGGCATGGGTGTCGCTCACCATCCCTCACCCAAGGACTGAAATCCAGCCTGCACCAGCCAAACACGAGGCCACCCGGAGACGGCCAGGGCCTGACTGTGGACAGCCAGGCCCCGGAGATCCCACAGCGAGGGCCACCAGGGGCCTGGGGGGCCAGCTCCACTCCTGCAGCTGCGGCCAGGGCCACCACTGGCCTCTGCTTCTCCTGCGCCCGGCTCTCCTCTGGGTCCCGGGAACATCCACGGAGCGCTTCCAGGGAAGACTGAAAACAACCCTCTTGCTTGTTCGCCAAAACATTTGCATTTTTGGAAGAAGTTTTTATTTCTTTTTAAGGCTCAGAGTGAGGAGCTTTTAGAAAAGCTATAAATATCTGTAAAGAAGGAGCAGCAGAACAAAACACTCCTCAGCTCCCTCTTTTTTCGGGCACAGGCGAGCACTCCCAGCACCTCCAGGTGCGGAGTCAGCTCCCAGACTCACCAGGGGCCGGAAGTACTTCCGGAAGTGTCTTCGGAACCCGGATCTCTTAGAATCAGAGACAAGGACAGAAGAAACCCAAGCGCACACCGCAAAGTCATGCACCTTTAAAGCCAAAACTGGCTGTAGAGTCCGCTGAATATAACATCAGCGAACTGAAGACACTGAGCGGCAAAGAGGGGCAAACCGGCCAGGCAGCACGTCCGGAGCCCCCGGAAGCCGCCTGAGCATAGAGGAGCCAAGCCCCTTCCGCATCCGGGCTGCTGTGCCTGCTGTGTCTCCCGGCAGCCTGCACGAACCCACAGGACCTGCAGCCAGGATCCAGCTTCTGGCTCTCACAGGGACGGGGACGCTCTGGAAGCTCATTTCCGCCCAGGACCCGCAGTCCCCATAGAAGGGCCACCGACTCCTGCTGTAGGGGCCCTGGTTGGAGGAGGTCCCTGGAAGGGTGCAATCCTGTCCCCAGCTCCTCCCTCTCTCTGCTTCCTGGTCGCCATGAAGTGAGCAGCTTTTCCTCCACCAGGCCCCTCCGCCGTGCCAGCTGACCAGAGGCTGTCGTCATGAACCAAAATAAACCCCTCCTCCTTTACACGAGGGTGTTGGTGTGGTGTCCACTGATGGGAAGTCACTGCGACATAGCCACAGTCACACCCACGAGGCATCTCACCAGCCGTCTGGCATGCCAGGGCCCAGGAAAACTGGCACACACGTCAACCACAGCATAGTTATACCTCCTGGGTCCAGGTCAGCAGAACCTCATCCAGGGAGCCTCCTCCCTGCACACCCCACTCCCCCAAAGACCAGACAGCTCCATTTAGAGCGAGGACCTCACACCCAGAACCACAGAAGGAAAGAGCAGCAAGACAGAGGTGACTGGATTTTTCAGTGGTCTCTGCAGCCACAACAGACTGCTTGATGAGCATGTGGCGTGCGGATGTACATACTCATGCGTGCACACGCATGTACATGCACACACGCACACCCACGTACACACACACAGGCTAATCCCCGCATCACCAGCTGCAGCTGACTCCCTAAGAAGCTTACCAGGCATATTCTGACTTCAACAACAAACTGCTAAGAGTGCTATGGCCTCCCTTCCTCTAAGCCATCTCTGTTACTCTTATCTCCTAATGAAATCAAAACCCTGAGGCAGCAGCAAGAGAGAGAGCAAAGGCAAGGCCACAGCCAAGGGCAGCTTGAGGTCCTCACTGTCATCCAGGGGAAAGATCAAACTCCACTTCACTGGGAGAAGCAGCATTGCAGGTCTCCTGCCCAAACCAAAGTTCTAAAAGAATGATGCACTCCCTATATTGGCGGTTCTTCTAGCACCCAAGTGCTCTCTTAGTCTGATAATGCTCCCTGAGTGTCTTGCAGCTTGCAGCCTGTGACCTTCGTCCTTTCTGAGCATCTCCCTGGCAACCAGCACTCCAGCTGAGGGTTAGGGTTAGGCGCTGCAGTTTGCCTTGAGCTCAGTGAATGTCTTGTTATTTAACAAGCCCTCCCGTTAATCTTTCCAAGTTGCAGAAGTCACCTATACTAGTTATTTAGGTACCTATGAGGCATGCCCAAAATATACAGTGAAAGGTGTCTGTTTAAATTTTTTAAATGTAGCACAATACAAGGCACATTGTCGTGAAACCCCCTCCAAATATCCCCTTTGCTTCAAAAACATGTATCCGGTCATCTGACACCTTCTACAGCAGCTCTAGAAGTCCTCTTTCCTGAGTGTCTATAAGGGGTGTGATCAAAGATATGCTAAATGCTGCTGCTGAGCACCATCCATGGAAAGGCAGCTCATAAAAACATGACGCTGCATCCTCATCCACCTTAGTCACCGGATCCTGTGACTTCCACTTCTTCCCCAAAGTCACAATGACCATGAAAGGGAAATGCTTTAATCCATTCAGGACATCACAATTAAAGACCCTCAGGCAAGAGGACTCCAGAGCTGCTGCAGAAAGCCCCAAGGATGCTAAGGTGAGTGTGCTTGGACCAAGGAGGAGGATTTTGAGGGGGATTCATGGAAATATGTCTTTTGCTGTAATGAATTTTTTAAATTTAAACATTCACCGTAGTTTTCAGGCACATCTCTTTTATCTGCCTAATCCTCCCTTCTGGACACAGCCAGTCAGTCCCTACCTGTCACCATCTTCTCACTACTTTTATCAGAAAAAACAAAAGGGGTTTAATGTGGCCCCTACCTCCTCCGCTCACCCTGTTTCCTCCCCACCCCAGAGCCCTCGACCCCAGCTCCACATCCAAAACCCCGCATACCTGCTTCAGACCCCTCCCAGGCCCTTCCAGGACCCCCATCTCTGTCAGATGCCCCTGCCCAGGGCCCAGCAAGGCCCCTCCCATCTCGCCAGGGTCTCAGGCTGGACTCAGACCCACGCAAGCCGAGGTGAGCGCTTCCCCAGGTTCACTTCCCGACAAACCCACTTCCCAGGTTCAGGGAAGGATCCAGGCGCCTCTCACTGCCCTGGGTGCCTCTGCTCCCCTTGGCCACACTGGAGCCCATCGTGTGTGCGTCCGGCACCTCCACTCTCCCTCAGGCTCAGCCAAAGCCAGGCATCAGATAGCCCCGAGAAGGCCGGTCCGCCTCAGGCAGAGGGAAAGGGCCCCCCGCCGCGTGAGCTGTGAAGCCCCCAAAATAAGGTGTGAGAAGCCAAGGTGTCATCCTGACAGTGATCCAACTGCTCTCCATGAGCTGCATGAGAACCTTAGCACAGTGCACACAGGCACCCTACCACCTTCTCCCGCTTCCAGTTGACAGCTGTGCTTGTCACCATGGAAACCCATTCCCCTCCCCAGATCAGAGGCCAATTCCCACTATCCCAGCATCCGTGGGCCACATTCAAGTTCCCTCAATTCCCCTTATGAGGGGAACCTGTGAGGTAAACAACAAATTTAGCCACACAAACACAACTCAAATACAAGGTGAGCTGCATCTCTACGGAGAAGCAGAACCTGGAAAAGAACATGAGCAGAAGTAGCAGCATGCATCTCCAAGCACAGCGCTCCACTCAGCCTTTAGATATTTTAGCATCCGAGTTCAAGATGCATGTGGTGGTGCACACCTGTAATCCCAGCACTCTGGGAGGCTGAGGCAGGAGGATCCCAAATTGGAGGCCAGCCTGGCCTAATTTAGCAACTAAATTGAGACCCTGTCTCAAAATAAAAAGACTGAGGATGTAGCTCAGTGTGAAGGCCTTGGATCAATCCTCAGCATTAATAATAATAATAATAATAATAATAATAAGGCATATCCTAAGAAGAGATTACATTGTCCTCCTAAGGGCAGATCACACTGCAGTTCAGGTTTGCACTAAAATGTTGTTGCTGTTGTTGTTGCTGTTGTTGTTGCTGTTGTTCTTGCTCTTGCTCTTGTTGTTGCAGTCATTGCTATTTTTCCTCTGCTCAACACATGGGTTGAATGAGAAATACAGTCCATGGTTGGCAGCTCCAAGGCAGGAACATCCTGGCGGAAGGGCCTGGTGCAGGAGAGCTGCTCACCCCATGGTGGTCAGGAAGCAGCAAGAGGAGGGAGGAGCAGGGACAGGAACGCACCCTTCCAGGCCTCACCCCAGGGACCTCCTCCAGCCAGGGCCGCCTCCTGCAGTACAAACTCACCCATGGATGGATCCACTGATGAGCATAGCACCCCATGCTCCAGTCACCTTCAAATGCCTAAGATTTGGGGGGAACATTTTAGATATAAACCAGAACACAAGAGGTATGGTAGATTGCGGGGTGCCGGTGTCAAAGAAAGGAAGGCATCGTTAGGTGAGGCAGAAGAGTTGCCCAGCACTCACCACAAGGAGGACAAGGGTAATTACTTAACCTTGGTGAGCTTCCACTTCTTCACCTTCTCTCCATCTAATTCTCTAGCCAGCCACTCCTCATACACACAATCTACTGCAGGACTGAAGGACCAACAGTCCAGGACAAAAGACAACTGAAATAAATGATGGATTTTCTCCTATATTCATTAGTAAAAATTTCACAAATCCTCCCAAATGACATACCTCATATTTTGGGGAAAATGAGTCTTAAAGATAAAGCTTCTTTCCAAAACCCTGACAGCGGGAAAACCAGTCATAAAGAATTAATTGAATACAACAGACTCGGGCTTCTCTGGGACAATTTCAAAACATTCCAACTTAGTTTTCAGCTTAATAGTTTTAAAAAGAGTCAACACAAAGCATTGTCATCAGCGATACAAAAGCTGTTATCATTTCTTAGTCTTTAGAGATTGTATTTAATTTTTATGTTTGAACCATGACTTGCCAGCCGTATGCTTTTAGAGAAAGGCTGCCTCCCCTCCTTAATGAACTCTTCTATAACCATGAAAATATGATCAGTTTATTTATGTTTAATCAAAGCATCCTACAAAAACATGATAACTTCCTCTTGAGAGTTTTGTATCATTGATGACAGGTGAGGGAAAAAATGTTCAGCAACTTAATCTGATTTCCCATCATAAATATTCAAATCATACATATTTGTTCCACAAAACAGTTGTTTAAGTGGCTTTAATTTATTTTCAATTTTATTATCTCCACTGTATAATGCAAATAATGGTTGAAAATGTTTGGCAGCATTATCCAATAAATGTTGAAGAGCCTCTCTCTCTCTCTCTTCCTTCTCTCTGTCTCTCTTTCCTTCTGTCTCCCTCTCTCTTTCTCTCTCAATTAAAATGAATATGACATGCCTTCGAAACCCTGTACTCCATCCTGCCAAGTTCAAGTGGATATTTCATCACCCTCATTAAGCCAGTTGCCTGCATATGCAGTGTGAGTAAATGCTGAAATACTACCATTTATCAAAAATACTTTGGTTTCAAAAATTGCCTCAAAGAGTTCCATTTCCGTTTACATGGAAGGCTAGATACTCAGGCGGTGCAATAATAACAATAATTTTGCATGGGCCTTTTTTTTTAATTGTAGACAAATCTCGGGCCAGGGATTTAGCTCAGTGGTTCCTCCGCCTGCCCAGCAAGCTCAAGGACCTGAGTTCAATCCCCGGTACCAAAAAAAAAAAAATTTTAGAAGCATCTTTGTGTTATAATAAGGAATTACCAGACCAAAATCTAAAGGAAAATTGGAAACGAGAGAAGTTAGAATGGCTCCAAATCACTTTTGCCTTTATCGAATCCGGTGAGCTTCAGATTTCGTAGGTTTTATGAACAACCCCAGGTCCATTAAGAACTGGAATTCCCAGTAGGAGCAGAAACCCGGCTCCCCGAGCCCGTCGTCAGGGAACGGGGACAGATTCACCCTCACATCCACAGCACAGCCTCAGTGTGAGGAAGCCAGGGCTCAGGGAAAGGACCCGAGAATTTGTAAAGAAAGATGAGCTTTTTATCCAAAAGGATCCAAATCAACACTGACAAGATCAACATCCACTTGGGCTTCCTGAAGATACTACCAATGAAACCGAAAGAGCTGTATTCCCATGGGATGAAAATAAATTGCAAAGCATAACATCACCTGGGGCAAATAGGGTCCCAAAGTGATAACAGAAGAAATTGGGGAGCATTCTCCCTAAGTGTTACTTCGTTGGATCCCGCGCGGTTTCCGTCTGACAGGGGCTACCGCTGGCTTGCTCCTGACTCTCCCGAACCCTCTGCCCTCCGGGAATCCCCTGCAATTCCTAAAGGCCTGGCCTGGGCTGAGCGCTGAAGTGAGCAGGGCTCTGGCAAGCGCTTCCTGGCGCGCCTTCGGGGAAGGAGGAAGGCGAAGGCGGGAGTGGGTGGAGGAACAAGGCCTCCAGGCTGCATCTGAAACCTCACCACCCACAGGAAGCTCTGCATCTGCGGGGCCTCCAGATGTGCCCCCACTCCTGCAGGCGTCCTACGGAGCTGATCAGAGGGAGGCCGCTCCCAGGGCGGGGCTGGGCCCCATCCGTCAGTCACCGCGGCACCGGCACCGTGGCCCTGGGTGCAGCTTGCTTGTTCTAACGCGGGCGCCTGGTGGGGAGGAGCCGCCAGCGTCTCAGCCTGGTAACCCAAGTCAGGAGAGGAGCTCGGCAGAATCCACTCAGCCCCTTTCCTGCAGGGGCGCTCCAGGCTGGGACTGACAGCCGGAGTTTCCTTCCTCCTCGCACCTGGCATGGTGGTGCACACCTGTAATCCCCGCACTTGGGAGGCTGTGGCAGGAGGAGCGCTGTAAGTCTGAGGCCAGCCTGGGATACAATAGTGAGTTCAAGGCCTGAATTACATAGCAAGACCCTGCCTCTAAAGACCAAAAAACAAACAAAAGGATCCCCTCCCTCAGCTGGGCTGGGTAGGTCACGATTGTCATCCCAGCATTCTGTGAGACTGGGGCAGGAGGATCGCAAGTTCCAGCCTGGCCTGGGTAACTTCACAACTTAGGTGACCCTGTTTCAAAAGAAAAATAAAAATCTTGGGATGTGGCTCCATCCAAAGGCCCTGGGTTCCATCCTCAGTACTCCCAAAGAATAACAAAAAAATATATATTTTTAATTCCTTGGTCCTCAACTAGTTCTTCTGCTGGCCTCGGTGTCTTCCTGTTAGGGTGGCACAGCCTCCCTCCAAAGGCTCGGATCCCTGGTGACCACTCCTTTGTCAGGGTGCAACTCCTGCGCTTGCCTCTGCAGCTGAGGCTGAGCTTCCAGAGACAGCGCCACTGAGTGTCATCCAAACAGCAGACACTTCCTTCTGTGGTGACCATAGCAAGTCCGCCTGCCTCACCCCAGCTCCTTTTTGTGTTCCCTGGTCATTGTCACGGGAAACTCGAAGCAAGCAGGGTGGCTGGTGTCAAAGACCAGCAGGGCTTTCCTGGGTGGGGCCTGGTCCTGGGCCTGCTGCTGCACCCTGTGACAGAGAGTGCCCTTCCCCCGTAGTCACGGCAGGTGGAAGCTCGGGTTGGGGGGTAGGAGTGTTACTGGGGTTCTGGGGTACTCTGCCATCCTTCTACAAACTCTCTCCAGGTTCTTGTCCTGAACAAAGAACTGGACAGGATGAGAGAGAGAGAGGAAGAGAGAGAGAGAGAGAGAGAGCGAGAGAGAGAGAGAGAATACAGTACATGGGAGGCTGGTGGTGGAGTCTTTTGTACCCCCACTCCAGGCTGACATCAGATCTGGGCTGTCCAATCAAATCCCTGCTTGGTCTCCAGCCAGAAGAACTGAAGATAGCACTTCCGATTGGTCCCAGGTTAGCCCTTGGGACTGCTTTTCTGTGCTCCTACCCTGCAGCTCCATGACAGACAGGCGGGCCCACTTCCCCAGCTGGCTGGCCACACCCTCATCTCTGGCCTCAGGAGCACAGGATGTGGAGAGGTGATGCTCCACAGTGGACACGACCTCAGGCTGTGTTGTCCGAAACAAGGAGACCAGGCTTTGGCTGTGAGAAAGCCTCCATGGGCAAGTCCCCTGGCATGTGGCTTGTCTATGAGCCTCAGCATCTGGGGAGCCAGGGGCGTCACCCCTAGAGAGGACCTGGCAGGGCACCCCAGACTCGCTGCAGCTAACACAGAGTGACTTTCCTTCTTCTCTTACCTACCCCACCTAGACAGAGAATGGAGGAGGCCTCTGGGATCAGCAGGGGAAGCAAAGGAATAGAAATCCCAGGTGGGAAGGAGAACGCCCTCATACCGCTTCTCGGTGTGTTGAGACCACCTGTCCATCCTCACTCCTGAGATCCTTTCATCTCCTGCTCCCTACGCGCGTCTCCCGCTCTGCACCAAGCCCACACCCTTAGACCCAACAAATGCTGAATAAATCAAGAAGTCCTCCAACAAGTCGTTTGTGCACACTTTGATCGTTTGCAGACCAGCCCTGACCTTCCCTGTGATCAGCAGCAGACCGAGGCCACTGGGACACCTGACCTCCAGCAGTGACACTGTCTTGGGCAAGCAGCACCCAGACACCGGCACACTGGCAGCTGTGCCTGCACCCAGAGGACCCACCCACGGTCATCCCGTCTGACCCACCCGGCAGCAGCCGGAGCCTGCACCCTGTGGTGAGCGACAGGAAACTGAGAGGACACAGGGCCTTGTCGAGGTTGGCGGGGAGGGTCCTGCTGAGCCCACACCTCTGGTTTCTGTTCCTCCCCAGCACTCGTCCCTCCCATGACTACTCAGGAATTGAGGCAAGAGCAAGACAAGGAGGAGCACGGGCTGCCCTGCAGCAGGCGAGGGCTCCGTCCTGTTCCCTCTCTGTCTTCTCCACGCCCGGTGCACAGACAGCACCTGGGATGCGTCAGTCATAGGACCCTGACCCTTCTCAACCCTCTGTGGGCTCCTCCAGGCAGGATCCCCAGCCGCAACTGTTACCAGGATGCTAAATGGAAATGCATAGACTGTTCCAAAGCACCTCAGCCCCCGGGGCTAAGACCGTCCTGCAGGAGCATCCCAAGAGAGATGCCAGTGATGAGCCGGGAGAAAATGCAGGTAAATGAAAACATGAGTCAGATGGGCCATGCCCATCCACCTCTCCACACCCAGGCAAGCTCCGGCCCCAGGGACTCAGACTTGGTTTACCTGTCTGAAATACAAGCTTCCAGCTGGGGGTCCCCGGAGTTGTCCCCCTGCTAAGCAGCTCAGGAACCCAGGCTGTTAGGAAATACAGCCTCAGGGTGCCACTGAGGCCTTGCTGTTTCTGGAGAGACCCTCTCAGCCCCCCGGGCCACCCCCTGGACATGGGTGCCTCACCCTGTGCTCTCACCCAGCCCATTAGCAAATTCACCACATATTCATTTCACAACAGAGAGCAAGCCTCTGTCAACAGTGTCCTTAGCTAAGGGCAAAAGTCCAGGCCTGAGAAAACTTCCCCTAACAGTCACTTTCCCCAGCACCACTAGCCAGCCAAGCATTACACTAAAATTGAGCCTTTTTCTCTTGCCCCCCTCTCCGGGCATTTGCAGCTTGCTTTGTGAGTGCCACATCTGTGCCCTGAGTCCTGCATGGTTGCAACGGATCCCATTTTGGAGGAGCTTAGTGCTGGGTACTTGTACAGCTGATGGTTTCACCATGTGAACAGGATTTCCTGTTGTACAGGTCTATGGGATTAATTCCTACCAGTCACCACAGTAAACCACCAACAAAAGCAGATGGGAACTTCAGTCCATTCAGAGACATCTAACATCCCAAACTCCACGTCTCCCAGAACTCAGTCTTTGGTTAACTGTGGTATAAAGAAAGATCCTACAGTTAGGAGTTGAAAGAAAAATCAAATTTCTACCACCACCTCGTTGTGCTGACCTGGGGAAGGAATCACATCTCTGGAGCCTTGAGTTCCCCACCTGCAATGTGAGAGTTTCAGTAAAGAGGAATCTCAGGTTTTTTCTAGTTTCAAAAGCATGGGAAATCTGCAACTGCAGGGTTTTCTCTTCTATGGGGCCTGAGGTCTCAATGAAAATGTGGGTCTTGTGTCCAGAAATCCCCACAAAAGCTCAAACACAGAGGAGCTGTGCATGGTGGATTCCAAGAAGCCGGTCTCAGTAGATGGGCTCGAATCGCCTGTCCCTCACAACATCTCTCGTCACTCCCTCTGCCAGAGAAGCAGAAGAGAGCTGCTGGGAGGTTTGGAACTCTGAAACTTCACTTTAGAAATAAATGCAGTCATCTCATGAGCTCTGAAAAACTGAGATTCATTTCCACGATACACCCTCTAAGCTGTCAGGGAAGCCAGTTGGAAAAGTGGGGCCAGGTTCCGATAGATCAGGTGTCCTGGGAATGCCCAAGAACATGGTGAACCAGTTCAGTGCTTTCCCAGAAGCTGTATGCATGTTCCAGAACAGGACGGAAGCTGGCAACCATCCAGTTTCTTGTAAGATAGTGTCGGGCACTCAGGCTTCATCCGTCCTCTGTCAGAGGCAGCAGGAGCCACGGCCTGGCTGGGTAACTGCACACTCAATCCAGTTTGCTGAAGATGGCACAGATTAACTCAGAATCCTGGAGACATGGGAGGAGGTGTAAACTGAGTCACCACTTGTCCTGCATGTGACAAAACTGCAAAGGAGGGCAGAGCACTGCAGAATCCTCTACCCTGAATGCTGCTGCAGCTTCCTGAAAGAAAAACTCCTATGTGTGCGTGTGTGCATACAGGTGTGTGTGTGTACACATGCTCATAGTTTCAAGCAATACTGTCCATTCTAATAAGTGGGAAAAAAGAAAAAAAGCAATGCAAGACTTTTATTTTATTTAGCAATGGCATGCAAAAGTAATTGTCAACATTGCAATTGACATTGCGATTTTATTTCCCCAGAGTATTTGTCAGGAACTATCTACCGCCTCTTTGTCCCTCAGCATTGGTCCTGGTTCAACTACTATTTTGCAAAGGAAACTTTTGGAGTTGGTAGCTACCTGTACTTCTCTATGCAGCAATGATGCTGTCACCTGTTATGGTTTAGACCTAAAACATGTCCCCAAAGCGTCCCATGTTCAGAGCTGGGGCTTTTGAATGCTGCTGTGCTCACCAGTGGATACATCCATGCATGAGCTCCTGGCTGAATGTGCTGTAGGAGCTGGGCTTGGTTGGAGGAGGTCACTGGGGTGAGACCTGGAAGGGTGTGTTCTTGTCCCCAGCTCCTCCCTTCTCTGTGCTTCCTAGTCTCTATGAAGTGAGCAGCTTCCTTCCACTATACCCTTCTGCCGTGTCTTAGTTAATTTTTCTCATGGTGGAGACAAAATACCCAACACCCAAAGTTAAAGGAGGAAAGGTTTATTTGGCTCACAGTTTGTAGAGGTTTTAGTCCATAATCATCTGACTCAAGGCAGGGTGGCATGGCAGAGGGCATCACAAAGCAGAAACAGTTCATGGCAGGCAGAAGACAGCAAAAGCAATCAAGCCGCAATTGACAATAGCAGCTTCTTTCTGCCCCTTTTATATTCTATCTAAGCTACCTGGCTTAGGGAGGGGGCCAAACTAATCAATGGATTATTTTAGTAATCACACACCCTTAATGGAAGAATCACACATTCTAGATGCAGCCACCTCTGAAAAAGCCCCACCTATGACTGCATGAGCCTTTGGGGGGACCTCTAGATACAAGCTGTAACATGCTATTATGTTCCTGCTTTGGAGTCAGTTGACCATGGACTGACTCCTCTGAAACCATGAGCCAAAATAAATCTCTCCTCCTTTAATTTACAGCTGCCTGGTATTATCTCCCAGTGGAGGTTTCAAATAGAGGAGCCCTGCTGCCCTGCCACAGGCAAAATATATTTATGACAAAGGCTCTTTTTTTGCCATGGCCCCACACTGGCATGATGCTTGTCATGTAGATAATAACAACTGCTCAGTAAATTAAATTAATAGTTACTGTTCTGAGGCCACTGAACATCATACAGTGCAGGACTACAGGCCAGCAGGCAACACATTGAGTTCTAATTGTCCCACTCTCCGGTTGTTTTAACTTAGGAACTTCTTTTCTGGTTCCTCAACCCTGATCTACAAAAATCAAAGCACAAGCCAAGGTCCCACGTGGGCCTCTGCTTCTGTCCCTTACCTAAGACGCCAGCTTCAGAAGGGACTCTGCAATCGAACAGGTCCTGAGGAGTTGGATGACTCTTCAAGCTTGTAGTACTGGCTGCCCTCCTCTGAATGGATGCTGATTTGGGAATTTGCATTTTAAATCCTGTGATCGTGCTTAAAATGTCCATGAATTTGCTGTCACCAGACCCTGCAGCCACCAGAAACTACTAGGCAATGACACGGCTTCCCCAGGGACCAGGGCTAGGGAGCATTGCAGCCACCAGAACGTGGATGCAGGGACCCAGATGGAGATGTGCCCACCCTCCTGAGCCTGCTTGGAAGGACAAAAAAAGGCAGAGAGAAGAGAGAGAAAGCAAGGGAAGTAGGCCAACCAGGAAGCCCTGTTCTCCTGCAGGGCTAAGTGATCCCAGAAGCCAGAGCAGGAGGCTTTGATGTAAAATTGGCACCTAGAGGCAGCATAGTGTGGTCAGTCCTGAAGGCTGCTCAAAAAAGTTGAATGAAAGATGAATGAATGAATGAAGGGGGCTCAGGAAATCTTCCATTCAGTAAACACTCACTGAGGGTCAACTCTCTCACTGGAGCAAGGAGACCGGGACTCACGGGGTTGGGGAGAAGCAGAAACATTCTCAGTCTTCACCCCTCTGGCCTCTCAGCCAAGTGCCTATGGTCACTAGTTTTGTGTCCATCTCCTGGGTCTTGTAGAGGAAAGACTCAGCATGAACATGAGCCAGGGCACAGTGGTCAGCTCTGCCCCCAGGAAGAGGGCACTTAGGAAGGTCTTGTCCTATAACCCTCTCAGGAGCAAGCAGGACTGTGATATAAAGAAAGGTCAGGTCTAGGAAAGGCCAGGCCACCCAGGAGAAACTGTGCGTGGGGAACAGGATGGTGGCTGGAGCACCACTGCTGTTGAGATAGGATCTTGCTAAGTCCAGGGTGACCTAAGCTCACTACATAGCCCAGACTGGCCTCAAACTCTTGGCAGTCCTCCTGCCTCAGCCTCCTAAGTGCTGGGATTACAGGTATCACCACCACACCTGGCTGTGTCCTGAGTTTCAAATGGGTTCAAATTATGTAAATCACTTAAAACAGACACCAGCATATAGTCAGTACTATGTGTATTATGACCATCGCTGCTACACTGTCATTATTTATGTATTACTGCAAGACATGTCTCAAGGAGGACAATTATAAATTAACTTATAAGTTTTTAAATTAGACAGTGGCAGGGGACACAACCACCTAGTTAGTGTGGCTGAGCCAAGACAGGGTAGCTTCTACTCCGTCTAAACTCCAGTGCAGTGAGCAAGTGGTAGTGATGGGCGGGTGTCCTATGGATGTGTCTGCATTCTGGGTGGAAATTTCTAGTGAAATGGGTGACAATCATTTCCTCTGATCACTTTACCTGCCACAAGCCCAGTAAGAGTTGACAAGCAAGGTAGATGCTTTTCAAGCAGAAAGTTACAGAGGGCCCCCCACACACACCCAGATGCCCTCAATAACTCTGGGCTGTCAATTTCTTATGCAAAACACAACAGGACTGAGACTTTGGGTGGTACCAAGAATGACAAGAATCAGCCTGCCCTGGGCCGTGGCCCACAGTGAGTGGTCCCTCCCGGTCTCAGGACAGTGCCTCAGGGTGGACTAGCAGGCTGAGTGGCTGAGCTGTGCAGACAGGGGCAAAATTCAGAAAAGACTCCCTTGGGCTCCCGGGGAAGTAAAGAAATTGGCCCATGAGCTCAGGTCGGCCCACCCTGGGGTCTAGAGAAACCTTCGAGCCAGCCTGGGGCACAGAGTTAGGCAAAAGAGCCCCTATAGAGACCACAAATGAACAGGAGGGATGGGACATCTTTCTGACCCCTCCTGTGGACGTCCCAAGTGGCAGCCTCCAAATGGTAATAATGAGGTGACCACAGAAACAGACTTAGTCCTTTGAGGATCTCCAATGCTCAGAGTCCTGTGGCAGGGAGGGCAGAAGTGGCACTTGGGAAAACCAAGCAATGATTTTCCTGGACTAACATGATGCTTTTTTCTTCAAATAAATTCAATGTCCTTGTGCCTTGCTGCTGTCCACATAGATCAGCTACCAAGACCTTCCCCAGGAGTTCAGGGCCATGAGTCCCTTCCAAGTGTCCTTCCAAAGCCTTTGATGTTTGTCCTTCCCTGTCTGGGGTGCATTTTGCGGACTCAGTTAACAGATGACCAACTAGTTTTCAAAGTAGTTTCTTTTGAAAATGGTTTCTTTCAAAAATAGATATTTTATTTTTAGGTAGTGAGCTACATCCCCAGCCCTTTTTTATTTTTTATTTTGAGACAGAGTCCTGTTAAGTCACTATGTCTGGCTGAGCTCCAATTTGCAACCCTCCTGCCTCAGCCTCCCAGAAAACTGGGATAACAGGCATGCTCCACCACAGCTGGCTTCCTGCAATTCATTTTTTAAACAATGATTTTGATCACCAGCCCTTGGAGTCTTCCCATGCTG
The DNA here is from genome assembly GCF_053883595.1 of Heterocephalus glaber. Classification (NCBI taxonomy): domain Eukaryota; kingdom Metazoa; phylum Chordata; class Mammalia; order Rodentia; family Bathyergidae; genus Heterocephalus; species Heterocephalus glaber. The sequence goes on from NW_028258435.1 coordinate 9,355,262, forward strand.
CCTGTTGAAATGTGAGTCTCGCCCTCCACCCAGGCTCCCTGCCCAATGTCTGCTCGGCTCTGATGCGGACAGCCAGGAGTGACGCTGGCCCCACCACTTGCTCTGTGTGCCAGTCATGCCACACTGCCACACTTCCTTCTTTCTGGGTAAAATATGGACAATCGCAGCCCCATGGGGATGTTGGGAGTCTTGGCTGGTCTCACAGGCAAGGCTTAGGGCAGTATTTGTATGAAGACAGCGTGAGCTCCTGCGACCTTGAGGCTGACCTTGTACCTTTTCCCTGAGCCTCCATGAGCACAGCTGTCTGTGTCTGTCCATCCCCATAGAAAGAGCGCAGCTGATGCTGGGTATTCAGTAGGTGCTCCAAGGTGCTCCTGGAAGCACAGTTCCCGTCTAAGCACATGCATGAGGAGCAGAGAGCACAGCTACTGAGGGCACAGGGCTGGGCAGAGGGCTCAGGGAGCAGTAACAGGGGGCTGCAGGTGCCGGGCAGGGGCAGCCAGAAGGCCAGAAGTAGGGCTGGATGGGCAGCATCTGGCTTCCACACTCTTCTAGGACCACCCAGTTGCATTCCGTCACGCCTGTACGAGTCAGCGCCAGCTGCTGTAACGAAGCACCACGCACAGGGTAGCTTTAACAACCAAGACTCCTTCCTGGAGATCAGAATCCAAGAGCAAGGCCCAGCAGGACCAGTGCCTGGTGAGGGCTTTCTTCCTGCCATGTGGAACCCAGCATCACATCCATGTCTGTGGTGGGTGCATGTGGAAAGAGCGCCCACCCTGCTGTCTCTTCTGAGGACATACATCCTGTCAGACAAGTCAGGCATGGTGGTGCACTCCTGTGATCCCAGCACACGAGAAGCTAAGGCAGGAGGATCACTATGAATTCACACAGTGAGTTCGAGTCCAGCCTGAACTGCAGAGCAAGATCCTGCCTCATGTAAATAAATAAATAAATAAATAAATAAATAAATAAATATATAAATAAGTAATCCTATTGAACAGAGATCTACTCTAAAGCCTCATTACCCTAATTACCTCCTGAGAGGCTCCATCTTCCACACAACCAGCTAGGAAGATGAGCGACGCTAACATCCAGCCCCCATCCCTGAGTCCACATCCAGGCAGGACCATGACCCCGACCCCGCACTCTGCTGTGAAAAGGGGAATCGTCTGTCACATCAACAGCCTGGCTAAGTGAGCTGCCCCAGAAGCGGGCACTACGGCTGGCCCAAGTGTGCCCACTGGTCCCGGGCTGGAGGTGGCTTCTTTAACCCGGAACTCTCTGCTGAGATGAGAAACCGTGAGGGGGCCAGGCCAGCTGGGGACCCCAGTCCCCTCTGGGGTCTGCTGTGCCATGCACACTCGGGATCTTCCCTCCAGCCCCACTTTCTGTCCAGTAATTATTTACAGATAAGATTCCCAGGCAATACATGATGGAGAATGCAAACATCACACACATAAATAGCCAGTGATTTTTGAAAGGGTCCTGCAAACTACCAATGTCATTAGGAAATTCCCAGACCCGCCCCTGTGCCTCTGGGACAGGAGCAGGTGGCAGCCAGGTCTCCAAGGCTGGAGCTGAGAATCCACACCCTCCAGGCACGGTCTGAGCCTTCAGGGGTCCTCGAGGGTCTCAGGAAACAGCCTCATTTCCTCAACTCAAAATGCTCTGCAACTTGGCAAAAAGTGGAAATTATTTATTTGTGGTTTTATGAAAGCTAAATTAACTGCTTGATTTCTTACTTGTTGCAGGAACTCATCTTAGGACAGCATCAGCAAGATGTCCTCAAATATCTACCCCATCTTCTCCAGCACAGAATGTGAAGTCCAGCTGAAAAGTCCACCTCCCGGCCACTCTCCCTGAAGGTGTGACCTACATGGCCTGCTGTCCACGACGTAGGCACGGGGCGTGTGGCAAGTGCCACTTCCGGAAAGGCTGACTGATGGAAGCTAAGGAAGGGGAGTAGAGCCCTCTTTTTCTCTTCCTCTTTTCTGCCCTCTGAAATATGGATGTGATATCTAACATGCCCACACAGAGCTTGACCATGTGGTGACTTCAAGATTTAGGCAAGCAGCTCTCTGGGACTGCGGAAGAGGCTGGGCGTGGTGACCACAGCGCCCCCCCCAGCCAGGGCTGCACCCCAAGAAGTCCCGGGGTGCTGCCCAGGCCTCATTCTAACCAAGGCCAGGCCCTGCCCACGTTCTCTCCAGGGACAGGCACGGACTCTGGGTGCAGGGTCTGCATGCCAACAGCACGTTGGTTCTGCTTTGAGTGCTTCACTCACAAATTACTTCTGAGGTTCTGCTCACTGAGTTCCCAAACATCAGGTCTGTCCTGTATGCTTCCTGCTCTAGTTTAAGATGTAAAAATCAGCTCTTATGTTGCCAAGGCACAGGGGATTATTTCCTGAGCAGAGCAACCTCACCTGCTCAAGTTTCAAGAGTGTGGAAGTGTCAGACTGGGTGTGTTTGGTTTTTCTCTCTCTTTGAAGACCTCGAGGGTGGAAATTTGGGGGCGATGCAGCTGAGAAGGAACAATGTGTGTCTAGGTGTGCACATACACACATTGCACATGCACACTGCATTCCCCGTGTGTGATCACATATCACACATGCTTTGTGTGTGCACACGTTTGTGTACAAGCCTGGATGTGCATGAGCTCTCACACCTGTGAAGATGTTGGGGAGCGGAGAAGACGGAAGCAGGACAAGTGTGAGACCACAGATAAACGCGAGCAGAGAAGCATTTCCTCCTGCAAGCTCCGTGACTCAGCACAATGTCCTAGCGCTAACTTATCTGCACGCAGGAGCTGATCCGACTCCACCCACTGCAGCAAAAACCTAGCACAATAGCAGAGCTCCATGTAACTCTATTATTTTTGATAAAAACAGAATGTGAAATACAAAGCCAAATGTGACTGGGGTTTATGTGTATGCAATTCTCTCCACCCAATCAGCCTGAGACCACTGAGCTCCCCCAGTTCCCACGTGAGAAGGACATTTCAGGACACAGCCATTCAATTCCATGGAACCCCCAAGCAACTGGGAACCTCCCAGAGGAACAAATATGTCTTCTTGTTTTGTTTTGTTTTTTGAGACAAGGTCTCTCTGTGTACTTCAGGCTGGCCTTGAAATCACTGTGTAGCCCAGGATGGCTTTGAACTTGCAGCAGTCCTCCTGACTCAGCCTCCCGAATACTGGGATTATAGGCACATGCTACCACGCCCGGCTAAAAGCCATTTGTACAGCGTTGTAAGATACTAATTACTAAACTGACATATTTCATAGAAATGTGCATAAATAATAGTTATGTTATTTGAAATAAAATCAATACTGTATGTCTAGAATAAGACCCACTAAAACGTGTGTGTGGTGTGTAGCTCAGAGCTGACGATCAGTAGTGCCACGAAAGTCACACTAACACTAACAGCTTTTGAGAGTGAGTTAGTGCCCTCAGCCTGGGAGTGCAGAGCCCAGGTTCTTTTTCTTTTTTTTTCTTTCCAAAAACCAAAATGACAGTCATAAAGCAGGCAGCTGCTGCTCCTAGCTGTGCTCCGACCTCCCCACTCCCTGGGATTCGTGGGCATCACCAGCCTGGGCTCATCCCGTTCAAATGAGAGCTCCCTCCCTCATCCCTGCAGTCTGGGTGAGTTCCCATCCATTAGCTGAATTATTCAGATGTTTCCCCACAATGGCACTAGCTGTGCTTGCATAACTAGTTTCTAAATCAACAGTGAGTTCCATTATTGACAATCTGAGCAGATTAATTAAGAAATCTGTCACAAGGACTCATGAGAGCTGGCTCCCTCTCAAGGCACAGCCTCGGGCCCAAGACATGGCCATACCTGACCAAGAGCACAGGGGAGAGGAGGGGAGGGGAGGCTGCCCCTCCTGTCGCCCCCAGGGTACTGCAAGGGCAGAAAGTCACCCACACACCTGGGCTGCAGCCTGGCTGCTGCCAGGCGGGAGCGGGGCTGCAGACACATCCTGCACATGGTCCCCTGGCATGAAAGCCAGCCTCATTATCCTTCCTGTGCATGAGTTCTGGCACCAGGAAGAGGCCACTCGCCCTTTGTGCCCTCGGATGCCTGTGTTCATTTGTTCGTTCATTTGTTTGTTTGTCTGTGCTACTAGGGATTGAACCCAGGGCCTTCACACTGAGCTACATCTGCACCCCCTTTTCAGTTCTTCATTTCGAGACAGGCTCTTGCTAACCACTCATTTCCCCAGGCTGGACTTGAACTTGCAATCCTCTTGCCTCAGCCTTCCAAAGTGCTGGGATTACGGACGTGTGCTACCACCTGTCTGCCTATGCTATTTGAAGGTCTCAATCCCCCAAAGACTAAAGCAGCCCAGGAAGCCCATTTGGTGCTCAGCAATGAGAAAACAACAAGTATATTCACCTGTTTTCCATACACTAAACTTTGGTTGTTTTTTTCCAAAACCCAGCAACAATGCAAATAAATAAAGCGAGCAAGCACATTATCACAGTGTTGATTTCAATGATTGCCCTTGAGAAAGGTTCTGCACCTACTGGGTTGATCAGCAGCGATTTTGCAGGTTTACAATGGACTCCACCCAGGCTCTGAATTCTGGAGCCCTTGAGCAACCAGGTGGCCGTGGGCCTGTCACCCGGCCCCAAAGCCAGCCCACCCCAACCCACTGTGAAGGCAAAGGGGAAAATGTGTCTGACAGAGGCGGATGCCATGCCCGGCTCACCTGTCACCTGTCACCCAACACGCATCTCTCTCACGCATCTCACCCGCCTTGCCAGTCGCTGCTCTGACCACAGGTCGGGGAAGCTCAGAGAGGCTCAGGACTTTTTCCAAAATCACAGAGCTCCTGATGCCTGTGCTGGCCCCTGGGGCTGGGACTCCTACAGAGATGTTGCATCCCTTGGGTCCTGTCAGGCTCTGGGGAGAGAGGGCCTGGTACGGCAGACAGGAGCCTGGTGCTTGGGAACCATGAGTCGTCTAACCCAGACCAAGCCACGGTGGCAGAGTCAGGGAAAGAGGGACGGAGCCATGATGGTAGCCCTGGTGACAAACAGTGACAGAGCCTGACCCAACCAGAAGAAGGTGTGGCTGGCATCATCTTGCTCTGCACACCTTCATCCACCCAAGGCTCTGTCACCATGCGGCTCTGCCAAGCTTCCAGTCCTCAAGATACCCTGAAGATTGCAAACCAGAGATCATCGCCTGGACTCTCCAGCTCTCTAGCCTCCAAATCCTGATTCTGTCCAGCTGGGAAGGGGCCAGGAGCATGTAAGTATGGAGGGTCCTGAGCTGAGTAGTGACATGAGTGAATTATCACCTGCATCCTGTAGCGACCCCAGTTTGTGGCACATTCTATAAGGGGCACACATTGTGAGACAAACGCACACAAACACAGAAAAGACTCCATAGGTGACATTTACGCACAGCTGAATTCCAGAAGCAGGAGTGATTGTCCTTTGCTGGCAGTCTATCTTTTCAGATTTTCTACAATGGCCCCTGGTCATTTTGATCATCAGAAAGAAAATAATCACTTTCACCCAAGTGCTGTCCACACAAATGGCTAGCAGGAGGTCACAGCTCTGGAGTGTTGAGGAACGAGGCCTCGCCACTCTTAGCCATGTACTTTGGCCAAGCTGGTCCGCTCTGGACTGCAGTCATCGCTGGTGCACTGAATCACATGTTTTCTCTCCACTGGGTTTTATCGATCTTCATTTGTCTATTGACACAGATTCGGGTTCTTTAAAGTTTAAATTAGTTAAACGAAAACCTTAGCAGAGATGTGGACAGTAAGAAAAGTTTTTCTCAGATCTTTCTCCCCAGGTTTGTTTTGCTTTGCTTCTTTCAGTGCTAGGGATTGAACCCAGGGCCTGGGACTGAGCTACATACTTTTTTTTATTATGATCATTTTGAGGCAGAGTCTTGCTAAATTGTCCAGGCTGAGCTTGAACGAAATGTTGATCCTTCTGCCTCAGCCCCCAGACTCTTGGGATCACCCTGGTTTTAATGGGGTATTCTCCTCATATCTCTCTCCCGGTTTAAAGATGAGAAACTCAAGTCTACGCAGGCGGGGAAGTCCTCTGGTGCAGCACAGCAGGCAACTGAAGATTAGTTTTGCCTGGACGGTTGTCCTTGTTCCTAACACTCTTTAACCTGCCCAACAGAAACACATTTACTCTTAGCCAGCTTAGCCATTTCAGAAAAACTGCAACACGGTCATTTCAAATAAACCCGATCTCATTCATATTAAATGTATTACTGCATAAAGCTGACCTCACACTGCAAACCAAAGCAAAACATATTGCACAGCCTCTCTTAATTGATGAACACACGCGTGCACGCGCCCATGCAAATGTACTTGCAGAAGTGGAGTCTTACATTTCAGTTGATTCTGTAAATGAAAAAGGATTAGTCTTGGACAGCATCGACGGCACCACGGGATTCCTGCTGGTCAGTGTCGGGAACCTTTCACAACAGGGGTCCACAGTGTGTCAGTGATGCTGACACGGCCCTGCTTCAGCCAGCACAAGTCTGGGGACATCTGTCAGCTGATAACGTTAGATCGCTTGTCTTTCCAGATGTGAGAAGCATCACACTGTGGGAGATTGTGAGGGACATGTGAACACCAAAGACCTCAATTCACACCTCAAATAATGACCCCCACTCAGCCCTGCATTGATCAGGGTGCAGCCAGTTTCCCCTGGCCTAGGGCTCAGCTCCCCGCCTTCCGTGTGTCATGCAAGAACTGCAGAATTGTAAAGCTGAGGAGAGCTTGACAATTCATTCCATTAAATTCCTTGCACAATTGAATTCTCACTTAGGAAATGAGCACACCCCTCCTCCAGGAGCAGAGCACACTTTGCCACCCCCAGTGACTCTGGGCCTGCCAGTGGTTCATCCTGCCCAATGGTGTGTGCACAACCTGGTGGAAGAAAGGTCACCAATGGGTGTGCAATACTGTGGAGTCTTCTTGTGCTCCTGAGACCAGTGGTGGAACACTAGCTGCTTCCCCTACATGAAAGGCCTAGAATAAGACCTGTGAAGCCAGCGGAGTACTACTCCGCCAGAGAGAAGGATAAACTTGAGTCACTTGTAGGAAAATGGATGCACCTTGAGATCACAATGTTGAGCGAAATAAATCAGACAAGCCAAGCGTAACTATCGCATGGTTTCTCTTCTATGAGAAAGCCAAAGTATAAATAAATCAAAGGCCAAAATAAAAGATCAATAATAGGCTACAGGAAGATAGATCTTTTATAAAAGGGAAGATGAAGAGATGGGGCGAGCGGAGAGGAAGGAGACCTAAAAAGAACTAAGATGGGTTCTTACGTGTGCCAACTCCCTACACTGAACATAATCATTATGTACTCCAAACAGGAACTAATAAAAATAAAAGTTAAGGAAATAAAAGATTTGGGAAACAACTCGTAGCCCTGGCTGAGCCAGGAGCTGAGCCTAGTGGTGCCTACTAAATCAGGGGACCCTCAGCCACACGCAGACCTGTGACTGGAAAGCATCAATGTTACAAACCTCTAAGCGTTTACCGTTGTTTGTTACACAGCATTATCAGCACAATTGCAGACTAATACAGTGGCAGAAGGAGTTAACTGTTTGCTCTAACTGAACATTGTTGTAATATTGAGGTCTGATCTCTGAAGAGAGCTAAACTTTTGTCTTTCTTTTTTTTTTTTTTGAAACAAGTTCTCACTATGTAGCCCAGGCTGGCCTCAAACTTGCAGCAATCCTCCTGCTTCAGCCTCCCAAGGGCTGGAATTATATAGGTGTGCACCACCACACCTGGCTGAGCCCACATTTTAAAAGATCTGAAAAAATAAATAAATAAAAGTAAAAAATAAAAGATCTGTAAGCCTACTGTGACAAGAGTAAGCTCTCCAGCCCTGAAACAAATAGTCTTATCTTCAGCATAAAAGAAAAAAGAAATCTCCATTCCATCAAGCACTGCAGCTTCTGCAGCCAGCAGAAGAATTACTTCATCTCTGTGACTACTAGCGAAAAGATGAATGAATTCTCCCCTTCCAATACTCTCGGATTTATTTATAATTTTCAAAATGATGTGCGAATTGATGCTAACTCCTTTGCTTTGCCAATTGCTTAGTGACAGAGTGGCAGTGGGTGCACTTGAATGACAAGATTTAAGTGGGTGTCATGGTGGGAAACACTGCCCCAGGGACCAGAGAGGGGGGACCCCAGAGCAGGAAGAGGTTCAGAGCATCACCAACCCAAACCCTGCTCCTCACACACAAACTCCAGCCAGGACCCTCCTCGGGCATCCACGGCTCTAGCGCACTGCACCCGACCTTAGGGAGTGGTGAGAAGCTGGGTTCCCGGAGGTCCAGGGAGAGCAGCCACCACCTGGCTGGAACGCTCGCTCACCCAAGCCTCCTGGCTGGGGGAAACACCTGTCATCCCAGCACTCAGGAGGCTCAGGCAGGAGGACTGCTGTGAGTTTGAGGCCAGCCACAGTGAGTTCAAGGCCAACCTGACATACATAGCAAGACCCTGTCTCAAACACAAAACAAGAACAAAACAAAACATATTTTACACACGCACACGCAGGCAAAGAAACATATCTGGGGAGACAGGCAAACTTTCGCAGGCTTTGCCCTACCCCCCTCCCCCACCGCAGCTTCCCCTGCAGTCACAGCACTGATCTCAGCCCCTAAGGGGCACAGCCCCTCCCAGGACAGAGCAGGCCTTACGTGGGGTCCTGCACCCCCAGTCCCAGAGAAGGGGCAGTCAACGGCATCATCCCCCCAGAGGGCCCCAACTCGCCTGCCCAGGACCCCAGAATTCCTGCCCAGCGTCACCCACGGGCCCTTCCAGCTCCAGGACCCCCAAGCCCCGCCCATGGGGACAGCCGGCCTCCCCCATGCCACACACCAGAGAGGTCTCTGGGAGCCTGGGTTCCGGGTCTGAGTGGCCTGGAGACCACGGGAGGAGAAAGGCCATTTAACTCAGCAGCTTGCAGGCTGCGTGTGAACAGTTTCCATATTAAGACCTTGAGACCGTCTGGTTAAGCGAAACGAATCAGGCACACAGCTTAAACAGGGAGTGGCTTCTCTTTATGACAAACCCAAAGTAGAAATAAATGAGAGAGAGACCGCAGGGGAACAGGCGATGGAGGGAGAGTGGAGGGAGGGAGGAAGGGAAAGCAAAAAGAATCAAGATGTGCCCCTCCCCCCGTACACACCCACAAGGAATGTGATCGCTGTGCTTTGCAAACATGGCTCATGAAAATACAAATTTAAAAAATGATGCAGACCCGCCTGGGCCCTGCAGTGGTCAGACCCACATCCTCCTTCCAGAACCTTCCAGACCTTTCAGCCCCTTTGCAGAACTTTCCAAGGGCGACCACAGCAGATGTCCCTGTGACCAGGGGAACAGGGTCGGGAGGAGAGGGAACAGGGGTGGGAGGAGAGGACACAGCGATTCCTGCCTCTCTCGATGAAGGCCACGGGCTCAGGGAGGCCAGAGGCCACTGCGGCCACCGAACTCCTAAGTGGCTAGCCAGGGTCCCACCCAAGACCACAAGTGAGTCCCTCCTGACTGGGACTCCAAGGTACAAGGGCCACTTCCTGGGGGGCAGCATTAGGAGCAGATACCGAGGAAGAGCAAACAGGTCCAGGACCACCTGAAGAGAAAAACTGGCCCCGTGATGACAATGATGGGCTTAAAAAAAAAACCACTGATAAACAGGAAAGGAGTTTTGGTTTCAAAGATCAGCCAGTTTCCTTGCTGTTGCCATATCTAGTTTGTGTATCAAAGACAACAAAAATAATTCCAGGTGCAGACAGGAGATGGGATATTTCTACGCTCAGCGCTGGACACGTTTGGCTCCTTCCCAGACATAAGGAATTCTGGTGTTTCTTCTTTTTAAGTAAAAATAAATAAAATAAAGCTGCTCTTCCCCGAGGTGGGCGCTAGCAAATGTCACAGAGCCGGGGGTGGCGGCAGTGACAGTTCTCCTTGTGAGCCCACAGGTGTGTGGCACACAGCTGGAGCACAGTGCAGGTGTGCAGCCAGCTGGGCGGGGCCCCTGCAACCCACCCCAGCCCGGCACAGCCAAGACCCCAGCCCAGGCCCTGCGCCACGGCACCTGCTCACTCCAGGCCCAGAGCCAACCGGATTAGGTCAACACAGCAACACTCAGCTAGAACGGGGCAGGGCCTCACTGGGGACTTGCAGATGTCCGCACCTAACCCCAGCCTGGGCTCCACGGTCCCTGTGAGTTTCCGGTTCCCCATGAGGCTGTCACAGCCAAAGTCTAAACATCCCCCACAGCCTCACAGTACAAGAGGTGGCTGGGCCCTGGGTGCAGTGGATTCAGGTTTCAAAAGCCAGCAAGTGACCGCGCTGGGTGCTTTGATGTTGCCCATCCCCCACAGCCAGCTGATGCCAGCCCTTGCTCAACCCTGCAGGACAAACTTTCCAGAGCCAGATGGACTGGCCCAGGGGACTTGGAATAGCACCGGCTCCTTCTGGAAGGATGTCCACAGCTGTCATTAGCAATGCAAAATGCTCAAGGCCACCACCTTGCCTCTGGAGGAGAGAGCAATCAGATGCTTATTGGTGGCACATGCCTGTCATTCCAGCTCTTGGGGAGGCTGAGGCAGGAGGATCACACATTTGAACCCAGCCTTGGTAACTTCATTTAAAAAGGGCTGGAAATGTAGCTCAGTGCAAAGTCCCCGGGTTCAACCCCTGCTACTGCCAAAAGAAAATTACTAATAAAATTTTGTAAATTTTAAAAAGCTTGTTCACTGAAGGCCAGCTGGGTACCAGTCAAAAGAAATAAGTGAAGCCAGGCATGGTGGCGCACACCTGCCATCCCAGCATTTTGGAGGCTGAGGCAGGAGGATCACTGCAAGTTCAAAGCCAGCCTGGGCTACATAGCAAGACCCTGTCTTGAGAGGCACAAAGCAAAGTGAGTCCATGCTGAAGCATTGAAAAGTGGGGAGGGAGAGCTGCCATCACAAGCCCCCAGCCACAGTGCAGGGCCAGCTTGCTTGTGGGGACACAGTTGTCGTAAACGCCCCAATAGCTGAGGCTCTGGCTCAGACAAAGGCCGCCACCATGTGCCCTGGGACCCGGGTGGCTCATCGATGATACATGGAGCAGAGCTGGCCATGAACCATGCAGACACCAGCCTCAAGAACATCTGTGCCCCAAAAGCAGCCCAGTCATGCAGCGTCTCCTCCCTCCCACACCTGCACCCTGCACAGGGCGCCCCCAGACCATCCTGCGTGTCCCCGCACGGCCATGGCTCTGTCTGTGGGCAGAGGACGCTGTGAGGGGAAGAAGCCACAGCCACTCCCCCAGCCGGCACATCTGCTCCCACAATCAGGAGCTGTGACCTGGAGGGGGGCGGGGTCTGGGGACCCGGCCGTGCCTGGAGAGCTGTGCGGCCCTGAGCGGGTCATTTAAGCCCTCCTGCCTCAGCCTCCCCTCCTGTGAAATGGGGAGAATCATCTGTACCCCACAGGGCAATGAGGATTAAGTGAATTATTGCTAAAGTGCTTTATGCAAGACTAACACACTCGAGGCACTGCATGGTTTACTGGTGTCTGTTATTATGAAACACTAATTTAATAACAATAAATTTGGTAGTATTTTCAATACTAGTTCCAAGCTAAAAGTTAAAAAAAGAAGAAGAAAGAAAGGCTTCTAAGTAAAAACTGCAGAAATTAGCCAGGCATAGTGGTGCACACCTGTCTTCCTAGTACTCGGGAGGCTGAGGCAAGAGGATCGCCATGAGTTCGAGGACAGCCTGGGCTACATGTGGAGGCCCTGTCTCAGAACCACTCCCCCTAAAGAACTGCAGAAACTATTAATGCAATTATTATTATTAATCATCATGAGGATGAGGAAGAGAGGCGTAAATGATAATGATGATGTAAATAATGTATTTATCTGACAAGAATCCTACCCAAAAAGGATATTGAGAAAGATTAAAAACTACACCTCAAAATATCTACTTCTGTGTTCACTTCTCTCCTACAACTATTTTGGAGAAAGTGATGTCATTTATCAAATAGTCCAACAGATACACAGTCTAGGAGTTATTCGGGAAATTCAGTGCGAACTCACACAAGACAGTTTGCCTTGGGCTGATCCAGTGGGAGGTTTCAGCTGGCCCTGAAATTCTTCACATGATTATTGAAAATGTTCTTTTGTTCCTATCTCCCTTTGTGGCTAAGTAAAGGGAAGAAAAGTAGGTCATGTGCTCAGCAGAATAAGAGGCCGAAACACTGAGAGGGTGGAGAAGTTTTCTGACCACCTCCGTGGCCTCAAACCCCAAGTGATAAAACAGCAGAAAGCAGGCACTGAGGCGACTGTCTCCCCAGGGGCAGAGCAGGCGCCCCCTATCCCCAGAGGAGACTGCAGAGCCCGGAGCCCAGGAGGCAGCCAGCAGGGCGTTGCCGAGGGCACTGCTGCCCAGAGAGCAATGGTTATCGGCTCCTGGGTCTGTGGCCCCCGGGGCAGCCTGCACACCACAGCCTCTGCACTAGGCTGCAAACCCTGGCCGCACCGCAGAGGGCCCCGAGCCCAGCCTGCCCACACCAGGTCAGGCAGAGAGAAGCTGCCCTGGTGGAGACAGTGCACTACAGAGCCCGAGTCCAGGCCGCCAGCTCGGCCTAAAGTCAGTCTCGGATCAGCTGTCCCACACGTCAGGCTCTCAGGGTTGCTCTGCTCCCTGGAATCTGAGAGTCCCCTTGAGCCGGGTGTGGGGGTGCGTGCCTGTGATCCCAGCTCTTAGGAGGCTGAAGCAGGAGGATTGCTGCAAGTTCGAGGCCAGCCTGGGCTACAAAATGAGTTCAAGGCCAGTCTGAACTGCATAGTGAGATGCTATCTCAAAGTAAAAACAAAAAAAAAGTTAATAAATAAATAAGATTTCAGAGGGTAATACAGGCCAGTCAGCCAGTTGCTGGGATTCATGTGCACGCCCTCAGGGCATCCAGCACACATCTGTCCAGCTGACCTTTAAGTACATGTGTCACATACAGAATACCTACAGACATACATGGCCTTTTATTTAAACATATCTTTTTCTAAAATACCATCGGGCTGTGCTAAAGAGAAACTATAATGATTATTATTGATCTACAAGAACAACAGAAAGGTTATAAGGGCCAAGATCAAGTTTTCTTTCTCCTTTAGACATTTTATTCACTTTTATTATATTATTATTTTTATTATCAGACATCATATATTGAGCTCTTCTATTTACTGGGCCCATTTCTTTTGCTGTTTTTTTTTGGTCCCGGGGATCGAACTCTGGTCCTTGCGCTTGCGCAGCAGGCGGCGAAACCACTGAGCTAAATCCCCGGCCCAAGTAGGCTCATTTTTAACATATTTGTGCCCACATGCACTGCTTTCTGGCTGCTTTGGACCTTTATAAATCAGCAGCCAATGTACGAGTTCAGGTATTTATGGGAGAGTAGCACTCACGGTCCTAAAATGTGAGGAAGTATGTGCATATCATGCCCTGCCTGGTGCCCCGACAGCCCTGTGACCACCACACTTCGCCAGAGAGGCGCCAGGTACCGAAGCTGCTGGTCAGATCCGAGGGTGAGCGGAGGTGACCGAGAAGTCAGGGGCCAGCAGCATAGCAGACAGGGCTGGAGACAGGGCACGCCCGAGCCACTCAGCCGCCTCGTCTTCTTGAAAACCAGACACACGTGGAGCTCGGCGTGAATCCCCGTTAGCTATGATGAAGAAAACTGAGAAGGTTGGAGCTCCTGAATAACCGAAGTATTTTCTTGAATATTTCTAAAAGTAGAAAGAAAATTAATTGGCCTTTAAAAATAGAAAGGAGAGAAAGAGGAGAGGAAAGAAAGGAAAGGAAGAAGGAAAAAAGAAACAGAAAAAAAGGAAAGATAGAAGGCAAGAAAAAGAAGAAAGGGGAAGAGGAAAAAGAAAGAAGGAAAGGAAGGAGAAAAAGAAAAAAGAAAGAAGAAAGCAAAGCACCTGCACCTCCATTTCCTCCCCGCGTCTGGCGCTGAGCTCCCAGCCCCGCTCTTTCTCTTTCCCTCCCTCTCTCTCCCCCTCTCTCTCCGCACCGCGTGCTCCGTGTGCTTCCCACATCCTGCCCACACCTTTTATCTGCATCTCCTCAGGCCTGGCAGTGAGATGTCAGCAGCTCCTCTCCAAGGCGTCGCCTCTTTTGCACCGGGCTCCCCGGGATCCTCGTGGTCGCCTGCATCCCCCACAACTGTGTCCAGGCACAAGCGGAAGGGCGGCTGCGTCCTAGTGCAAGGGACAGATGATAAACGAGGAGCTGAACATGAAGAGATTTTCAGGCGGTGGTGTGAGCCCCAGGTAATGTCACACCCAGAGTCATCTTTCATGGGTCATCTAGAGCCACCGTGGTGAGAGCGGCTGGAGAATTCCAGGCAGAGCTGAGGACCAAACACTTCAAGGCAAAAACAAGCCTGGCATGTTCAAAAAACCGATAGCAGTAAAAAATAGCTGAAGAACAACAGCAAAACATCCAAAATGAAGAGGAAGGAGGAAGAAGCAGTAACCCAGATCACATACGGCTTAATGTGTCAGAGTAGGGAGGAAGAAACTTACAGCACGCCGTGGAAAGATTTTAAGCACTGTGGTGATCAAGTGTGACTTGCCTTTTAGGAAGTCTGACCGATGCTCTTAAGAAATGCATAACTCCCAAATTCTACCATGCACGGTGCTGCCACTCGGGACACACAGTTAAGAGGAGAGGCAGTCAGGTCCACTATTAAAAATCCATTTTTAATGGAGTTTTGATTCTAACAACAACAAAAAAAAATAGCTCTAGGCTCATACTCAGCTTGGCATATATTAAAAATCTGTTTGGAAGCAAAATGTTTTTAAAGTACCTTGGTTTTAATTAGTTTAGCATTTTAATTTTAAGGAAGGATGAGAAGCCTTATTAGGAAGCATTTTCCATTTGGGTGTTTAAATCTACACCATAATGTTACATTAAAATAGTTTCTGGTGTGTTAATTAATAATTATCTTAGGAATACTGCAAATGTGAAAGGCCACTGTGATTCACCAGCCACATCTGAGCTCATTCCTTCTTAAAATTCTATTAATCCCTGCTACAAATGACAGGATCATTTAATTTCTTAAATGAGACATTTTTATTGCACATCGGGCCTTTCATCTAAGTGAATTTATGGGACATGACAGGCCTTAAAACTCCTTGTTGTTTTTCATAATGCATTTGGTCAAATATTTTGCTTACTTCTAATTTGACCCGTTTAGTATCCAGATAAACCCAGTTTGCCTTCTCCCAAGTGCCTGAAGAGTACAAACTCCCCAGGGAGCTCGAGGTGGAAAAAGGGGAAGAACTGGGTATGGAGTCCGGGGGGCCTGGGGAGCTCTGAAACTTTGTCGGTTGTAACCAAAGCAACCTTGGGGATGTACTTTCACATAGAAATGGCTCTTCCTGGGAAGGAAGTGGTAGATGTCAGCACTGCAGAGGGCAAATCTGAAATAGTAAAAGGAGAGAAATGATGTCCTTATGGCAATTCGGAGTCTATTAGGGGCTTAGATTAGGGTTAAAGAAAATCAGCATCGTCCAAGGGGGGCTGGCCCCATGCAGTACTTCCTTTCCACCTTCGCCAACACTGCTGCAAAGATGATAAATATTTAAAACATTGTCCCTGCAGTCTGTTCATTTCTCAGACTTCGTCATCACAGGCGGCGTCTTCTTGTGTTGTCTCTTGGGTTTGCTAAAAGCTCGACAGAAGCAGCACCCGCCATGGAGGGAGGCAGACTGCCATCTAGGGCTTTGATCCATGTCCTCCTTCATCCCCGCTCAACCCACTGGGCAGTTCTGGTGATAACACAGATCATCAGGGGAAACTGAGGCTCATGGAGAGGAGGGATCACACTGGATCCAATGGATCTTTCCACCAGGTGCCATGCAGGGTTGAGGTCATTGTGATCCAAAGGGAACAGTGGCCTGGAGCCACCCTGGGCTGCTTGAAGGGCAGAGAATTGCAGGGCTGACTGGAGTCACATGGAACCAGGTCCCCTCCAGACCCTCAGCCGAAGCCAGCAGCAGATCCTGAGAGAACTGGATCCTCTGCCTGCCTGGTCCCTTGGATCCTGGAGCTGCTGCAGAGAAGTCTTGGCAGCACCATGGGAACAACAGCCTCAGATGTCTTTAGATAGCAGAAAACACACAGCTACTTTGGCCACATCAACTTTTAAATTAAAGTGCTTGATTTGTTGTAGCTCAGAACCTTTGCTTTGACTGAGTAACAGTTGGTAATTCTCAAACGTCTTTCAAATGTGTCCTGCAACATAAAAATAATTCTAAGGAATATCTCTCAATCTTCACCTTTATGGGTCTACCCTTTTTATTACATTTACTTTTTAAAAATAATTCAGAAGAGCTCATTTATGAGATAGCAGCTGCTGTTGATTCATTTGCTAACTAATGATTCGGTAAAATCAGCACATGATATCCAGTGCTAACCATTTTGTAATGATAAGAGCCCTCCTTGTCATAGACCTTATAAATTGCAATTCCAGAATTTGACTCATCATTACTTGCCGAATAGACCCTTGGTATAACTGAGTCAGCCTCACCCATTACATCCCAGCACCTGGGACTCTCCTGGCTTCCTCTTCCTCCATGGATCCCACGACCAGTCAGGGGCCAGCACCTGCGGCCCTGTCCTGACTTGCACCCAAATTGCCCCCCTCCTCCTTGGCCCAGTGCAGTTCAGTCTTTCCTCCGGTCGTCTTAGCTCCTCGAGGGCAGTGAGCTTTGTCCATGAATGGGTCTCTGTGATAGGTGGATTGCACATATCCGCCCAAAATCGCGTGCTGAAGGCCTAAATGGCAGCTGATGGGCTTGTGGGACAGGACTGGATCATGAGTGGATTCATTCACTGATGAGGTGATGATTTGATGGCATTGTTGGACATTGTTGGGCAGGGATGGAAACAGGAAGTGAGGCCTGGTTGAAGGAAATGGATCACGGGGACATGACCCTGACTCTCCCTACTTCCTGGCTGCTATTCAGTGAGCAGTCTTATCCCACCACACCCTGTGCCACAATGTTTCTGCTTCCCCTCTGGCTCATAGCAATAGAACCAGCTGACCATGGACTGAAACTTCAGAAACCATGAGCCAAAATCAACTTTTTCTCCTGCCAGTAGTTTTTCTCAGGTATTTGCCTGCACATTGAGAAGCTGACAGGCACAGTCCCTTGAGACATAGGAGGGACTTTGTATCAGGGATTAAACAAAGGATCTGGGACCATGGGCTCAGTCTAGATTGTTACCCAGGGTTTGTGTAAGCAGGAGTAAGCAGAGCTGCAGTCAGAGAGGGAAAGGCTGGTTCGACCGCAGAGGCTGGATTGATGCGTTGTGAAGACAGATTGAAGGACCCAGAGCTGAGGGCCATAAAAGGCCTCTAGACCCTAAAAATGCACGGAGACCTTTTCTCAAGCCTCCAGAAGAGACAGAATTTTGACTTCCATCCTCTGACCTGCAATAGAATGAATATGTGTTGTGGAAGCCACAGAGCTGGGGCACTTGTCACGGCAGCAACAGGAAACTCAGAGTGCTCTTCAACAGCCCCGTGAGACAGGAAGGTGCTCGTGAGGTCCCTGAGTTCAAACTCTTCCTAGAAGATTTTGTTCAATATGGGCATAAAACTCGCACTTGGAAAGCAGCCTCGGGCGGCCGGGCCCTCTGTCTCGGCCTCTGGACCCCTGCAGAGTTCCCTACAGCCACCCTGCCGCCCCCTCAGTCTGTCTCGCCTGCAGCCAAGTGCCCAGGTTGTGGGGGTCCAAGGAGGTGGCAAGGGCGCCCCATCAGCGCAGCCAGCAGCACTGTGAGAGGGGTTGATGGGGCTGGAAAGATAAGTCGGTGCCCATTAGGGAAATGTCGGTAAAGACAACAGTAACCGCAGCAGTGGCAGAGAATTCGCCCTGTCGACAACGCTTTTATCCCAAGTGCAGACCAGCATGGTGCTCACTTAGGCTTCACCAGGGTGGGGCGGGGTAACGGGGCTGCAGGGCTAGGGGGCTCACCAGGACCGCAGAGGCACCGAGTGGGGGGAGTCTGAGACCACATCCTCCGAAGCACCACCGGTCAAAAGCAGTGGCAGCAAAGAGAGCAGAAGACCCCAACGTGGAGAAGACGGCACCCTACGTGACCCAGAAGTGTTTAACCACGGGGAAAACGAAGGTGGTAGGTCGTCATTCTAACCCTTTACTGTCTACATTAAGCTCATGAAATCTCCCAGATAACAGATTTCATTTATTCATTTATTCACTTAGTTATTTAATTATTTGGCAGTTTTTTTCAGACGGTCTCGCTAAGTAGCAGAGGCAGGCTATGATCTGTGTGAGTCAAACCCATGGTGATCCTCCTGCCTCAGCCTCCAGGGTGCACGGCTTACAGGTGTGCACCACCACGTGCAGAAGTTTCCCGTTTTTGTAGAAACCAAGCTTTGGCATGTTTATATTTCAAAGACCAAGTTCGCCATGGAAGTAGCCTCAGACACATGCCCGGCTGCTTCTCCTCAGTCACTCCAGCTTCTCATCCCCTCTGACCTGGGAGAGGCTAACATGCGGGGGGGGGGGATAACCGGGGCAGCCACCAGTGAGAAATGTGAGTGCTCCCCGGGAACCTGGCCACTTAGGGAGATGGCTGCAGAGGGTTCGCTCCTCCCGAGGGCCTGTCCGCTGGGGCTGCAGTCCTGAGCTCGGGGGGTGCTTCCTGACCTGCAAAGCTTCCCCTCCGCCTGTGCCAGGGACTCCCTGACCATTGATTCGGGCCAGGACCACCCGGGTGAGGCCAGAGCAGGTGACCATGACCCCTTGGTGTGGACGTAACACGCCGGTGGGCAGCGATTTGGAGGAACACACTGACCCGTCACCCCAGGCGAGGGATTCGTGACCCAAGGCTGTGAAGTCACAGTGCATGCGCAGGATTACCCGTGGGCTCGGGAGTCACGTGCAGTGACCTCCAGCCTGGAAGCTCCACCCTCCGTGCGCCCTCCGCCGGGCTCCGCCTTCCCGAGTACCTGGACTTTCTGTCTGTGACAAGGACGCCAGGGGAAGCACGTGGTGCCCGCTTCCGGTGGTCATCCAGGATGTGTGGGCGGAAATGCAGCACCGATGTGGCAGCCTGCGGTGCGCCCCTTCCCGCACCTCCTACACTGTGACACTGCAATCGGATGTCAGCCGAGCCCCAGGCCCGCCATTCCCCTTTGAGGTGTCTTCCCGGAGTCAAGACCTCATATCATGGTGATCCATGCACACTCATGCTTATAGCAGCACGACATCACAATAGCTAAATCTTGGAAGCAGCCTACATGTCCATCAGTAGATGAATGGATGAAGAAAGTGTGGTGTTTACACACCATGGAGCACTACTCTGCCATAAGAAGGATAAAGGTGAGTCATTTATAGGAAAATGAATGCACCTGGAGACCGTATGCTAAGTGAAATGAATCAAACATACAAGCTTAAATATTGCACGGTTTCTCTTATATAAAAAACCCAAAATATAAATAACTAAAGAGCAAACCAACAGATAGATCGTAGGAAATCGGGAGCAGATCTTTTGCAAGTGGGAAGGGCACCGAGAGATGGGGGGAGGGATGGGAGAGGAGAATAAGACAAAAAAAAAGAGTGAAGGTGTGTTACGCGTGCGCACCAAGCCCACACGAGGAATGCCGTCATTGTGCACTGTGAACGTAAACTCATACAGATGAAATCTTTAGGAACAGACGCTCTGGCCCTGCCTGACCGCGCAGACAGAGGAAGGGGAGGCCCGTTGACTCTCTCGAACCGCCCAGGTGCAGGGAAGGTGCGGTCCACCCAGACCCCCGCCCCCCGCCTCTCTGGGCTGTGCCCCTGGTGTGCACATCCTCCTCACCTCTCGAAGCCCCCCCCCGCCCCGCCCAGCCCTGCTCAAAGGGCGGCGTGGGAAGGACCGGTGGAAGGCGTCCTGCCGCGATTTCTAGCGCTCACTTGCGAGCACTGGCGCGCTTGACATGGTTTATCTCAACCACAGGCCTGACTGCGCCAGAGCAGCCTGAGCTCATCTTACTACAAATGAAGTAGGGATGCCCACGGATGGGGCACAGCAGTGGCAGCGAAAATATGTCACCATGAGCCAGGCATGATGGACACACCTGTAACCCCAGCACTCAGGAGGCTGAGGCAGGAGGATCACCAGAAGTTGGAGGCCAGCCTGGGCTGCATAGTGACTTCAAAGCCAGCCTACGGCCATCGTGAGAGAAAGGGAGGGGTATCAAAATGGAGACAGATGGGAGGACAGGGAGGGGAAAAGGAAGTCAAAAAGATGAAGATGCAATAAGGTATATGTACCACGCCCCCAAGAGAAGTGCAATTATTATGTATCACAAACTTATACTAATAGAAAATACGTCATCAGGGACACTAGCACAGAGCTGACAGTGCAGACATGAATCAGACCGACATCCTAGACACACATTACACAGTTTGGAAGCTGTTGTATAAAATCAGATAGGGAAGGTTACATATTACACGGTTTCTGTGATATGAGAAACCCAAAATGTTAGTCAAGAGCAAAATAAAAGACAGGAAAGATCTTCTTCAAATGGGAAGGGAATGAAGAAATGGAGCAGGGAGGGAAGGGATGGAGGGAAAAAACGGAAACAGCGTTTGCACATGGGAAAGGGGCCGTCAGAAGGAGTAGGGAGGAGAGAAGACAAGGCAGGAATTAAGGTGAGTAAGTTCTGTGCGTGCACCAACTCCCCTGACAAACGCGCTCATTAGCACTGCAAACATGGGCGAATTTAACAAACTTTCCAATGATCGTGCTGCGCAGGGAAACTGAAGAAACTGAGTCACAGAGTGGGACAGAATACAGGCACAGGGGAAATCACAGAAACAGCGGACTCCATGTGTCTGTGTCCATGTCTCCAGGTTTCTATGAGTGTTCCTTCACCTTTTCCCTCTCTGCTGCCTAATAGGCAACAAATACTGTTACACTTGCAGTAAGATTCAACCCTTCGTCCACACACGGTTCAGTTTCACGCTGTGAGTCTAAACTGCAAGATTTCAGGGAATTCTATACAAGGGCCTAGGCCACCAATGCAAATAAGCCCCCTTGCAATAGCCAAAAATTGCTTTGTGTAGTAAAGTGTGACTCAAATAAGCTTCAAATGTTGCAATTGCATAATTTACAACAGGCATTTTCTACCAGCACCACGTCTATAGCTGACACCCCAGCAAAATTCCTAAAGCCTCGTTTCCATTGGGAAACGATGTTTTTTCTTTTCCCAATACCCTTTAAATGAGAAAAGGCATCTGAATCAATGATTTGACACTGGAGACCTGGTATTGATCTACAAAATGCATTTCAGGAAGGGGACAGATGGAGTGGGAGAGGAAAGACAATGTGAATTGAATCGCAGGCTGCAACTGCCCAAAGGGTATCTTGGTCTTTCCAGAAAGAGAACTCGTGGGTCACTTCCAGATCCTCACTGCTTCCCCTGCCAGTTCTGCTTAGCAACCAGAGCTGTGGGGCCATAGGACCTTGTGTACCTCCTAGGCGAAGCCAGCAATTACGGAAATGGACACAAAGGTGTTGCTTGAGCAAGTGACATCACAGGATCAGCTGTAGAGCACATTTCCAGGACACTCAGCAGAGCCCACAGGTGACACAGCCAGCTCACACAGGAAGCGGAGCCCTTCCTGGCCCTGCTGGCCCCCAGATGGAGTGACCGAGTGACCAAAGAGCTGCAGAAGCAAGCAAAACACCTTCACAGCGGCCCCCGGGGGGGAGGAGAGGTGTGTCCCCGTTGGTGTCACCGTGATGGCTTCCAGTGGTCAGGGGCACAGCCCTTTGAGAGTCGAGGCACTTGCCATAGTGACCTCAGGGCAGCCTTGGCTTTCAGAGCTACTTTCTGTCCTCTGTCGTGTGCATGGCATGTGTCCTGCCTGAAAATCTCCTCTGGCTTTGGGGCCACACACCAGCAAACCAACTCCTGCTGGAGGAGACAGAGATGAATGAGTGCCGTGGAATGGGAGGAGCAGGTGCCTGGAGGGGCTGTGGCCTGGTCCCACCCACCCCAGAGGCTGTGCCCTGCAATTCCTCACCAAGCCCCTTGAGCCTTGTCTCCATATTAAAAAGAGTGATTTTTTTTTTTTTAATCTTCAGTGTCTGTGTCAGGCCTGGCCTTCCTGCTTAGAATTATAAGCAGCGAGTGAGGATAAGACACAGTGTTCTCCCTGAGAGATGGCTCCCAAGGCATCCGTCACGGGAACTTCCCCAAGCTCTGGTCTTTCTAGCTCTGAGGCACCGCCACCAGCCCCTGCTCTTCTGTCTCCCTCAGTCCCGGGCAGGGAGAGGACAAGCATCGGGGATCCCGATTTTCTATCAACAAGGGACACATCAGAATGCAACAAAGCACATGCCGGACAAAGAAACAGACCCGAGGATCAGTGGGATAGATTAGAAGATGCAGAAACAACTCCAGACATACTCAGCCACCTCATCTTTGACAAAGGAGCCAACCACCCTCACTGGAGGAAAGATAGCCTCTTTAATAAATGGTGCTGGAAAAATTAGATTTCAACCTGCCAAAGGTTGAAACTAGACCCATATCTATCACCACGCACTAAACTAAGATCGAAGTGGATTGAAGATCTAAATATTAAAACAGAAACACTAAACTTGGTGGAAGATAAGTTAGACAGAACTCTTGAAGACATTGGCATAGAAAAAGACTTTATGAACAAAACCTCAGGAGCATGGGAATTAGCACAGAGAATCAACAACTGGGATCTCATCTTATTAAAAAGCTTCTGCACTGCAAGAGAAACCACCAACAGAGCTAAGAGACAACCTACAATGTAGGAAAAAATTTTAGTAGCTATACCTCAGGCAAAGGACTACTATCTAGAATATATAAAGAATTGAAAAAATTAGACCCCCCCAAATTTAAAGACCCAGTTCAAAAATGGACATCTGAAATGAACAGACATTTCTCAGACAAAGAAGTAAAAGAACAAATAAATATATGAAAAAATGTTCAACATCACTGGTCACTCGAGAGATGCAGATGAAAACAACACTGAGATTCCACCTCACTCCAGAAAGAATGGCTGTTATAAAGAAATCATCCAATAACAAATGTTGGTGGGGTTGTGGGGAGAAAGGAACCTTTCTCCACTGCTGGTGGGAGTGCAGACTGGTGCAACCACTGTGGAAGTCAGTATGGAGATACCTCAGAGAACTAGGACTAGAGGTCCCATTTGACCCAGCTATTTCCCTGCTGGGTATCTTCCCAAAAGAATTAAAAGAATCATACCACAGTGATATATGTGCACCCATGGTTATAGCGGCACGGTTTGTAATAGCTAAAGCTTGGAAACAGCCCAAGTGCCCATCAACTGGAAACTGGATAAAGAAGATGTGGTTTTTTTATAAAATGGAGTACTACTCAGCCATAAAGAATGAAAAACTAGAGTCATTTATAGCTAAATGGATGCATATTGAGGCCATACTCTTAAGTGAAATAAATAGGACACACATCTGTAAATACTGAATAGTTTCTCTGGTGTGAGAAACTGAAATTGTAAATAAGGATTGAAATGATTAAAATGAATGACAATTTGAAATAGGAAGAAAAGGTCCAAAGGGGTAGGGGAAGTGGGAGGTAAAGGGGAAAGGAAAGAAGGGAAAGGAAAAATTATGAGGAAAGGAAAAAATGGAAACAAAGTCTATGTAAATAGGGAAGGGTGGAGGGGGTGAAGGGAGCACAGGTAATGGGGAAAAAATAAGAACCAAGTTAAATCATGTACAGGTACAAACACCCAATGATAAATGTAAATGTATTGTATACCTAAAATCTACCAATAAAATAATTTAAGAAAAAAAAAAAAAAAAGCACATGCCAGATGCCCCAAAGACCTACAGATAAGGATTTCCAGCTGCAGGTCCACTGCCAGACCCAAGAAATTTCCACTGTGGAGCATGGGGGATCTGCAAACAAACACTTTCCCCATCAAACTTACTTACTTTCTTTCTTTCTTTCTTTCTTTCTTTCTTTCTTTCTTTCTTTCTTTCTATATTCACTTGCCAGGTTCCCACTGTGGGGGCCTGTGCTGAGAGATACTAAACTTCTAAAAACATCCTTCGAGCCTGTCTCACACAGCCCAGGGCTGTTGTGGCAAAACACTTTAAACTGAGTTTAAACAAAACACTTTTTTCAGCAGTGAGGACTGAACCCAGGCCCTTTGCATGAGCCACATCTCTGGGCCTTTTCTAAGTTTTTATTTTGAGTCAGGGTCTTACAAAAATGCTGCATTGCCCAGGCTGGGCTCAAACGTGCAATCCTCCTACTGAAGTCTCTCAGTTAGATGATGGGATGTTAGATGATGGGAATTTGTTTGTCAGGATTCTGGAGGCTGGGAAGCCCAGGATCAAGACACCAGCAGATCCAGTGTCTGCAGAGAGACGCTCTTAACAGTACCCAGCATGTTGCAGAAGGCAACAGCACAGAAAGGACTGCATGGCTCCCAGAGCCTTCTAGGGCTGTGGCTTTGACTTAATGTCTTTCCAAAGGCCCCACCTCTTAATACTTTCACTTTGGGGATAAAATTTTCACGTGAATTTTGGAGACATACAAACACAAGTGTAAAACCATAGCACTCTCTTCCCCCAACAGAGAAGTTGCCGAAACGTTCTTTAGAAGCAGTCAAACCGTGTGACGTTCCTATTCCAGGCTCCATAAAATTCTGGACTCGCAGGATTTTTAATAAGGAACAGAGAGCTCCGAGTCCTCAGGAGCCGCCTGGAGAGAGCAACACAGTTTCACGGGTCACACAGCGCTCAGCTGCTCAGGGCCCCCAGGGACCCAGCCACTAAGTACACAAGATGTTCATGCACCACAATTAGCATTGAATGAGCATATGGCAGGAAAAATCTGCTTGCACGGGGAAAAGAATGAGAATGAGTATCACAGGGAAAAACAGCACAAATCAGCCGGTGGGTCTACGGGCAGAGGGACCACAGGTGGGAAGACAGGGGCAGAGCCGGGTGTGGCGGGAATGTGCCTAATGAAGCCATGTGCAAGGGGCTCCGGCGCGAGAGGCTTCTGCCTGCAATTTACACCTGTCCAGGTCCCTGGTCATCCTCGTGTTTCTCACAACGATGCAGCAGACGATGCTGCTTCAGTTCTTTTCATTAAAAGGATTAAATCCTTTTAAATAGGATTAAAAGACACCAGCCAGTTTAATTTTTCACCTTAACTTTTATCCCCACGGGTCCGGCTTCAAAGAGGATTTCCTCGGCTGCCCCCAGCCCGGGCTGCACGTGGTCAGAGAAGCAGGCAGCTCATGGCCACCCCTCAGTAAGAAGGCAGAGCCGTGACGATCACAGCCCTCGTTTATTAAAATCAGGCTTACGGGCTTTACCAAAGCTGTCCTCCACTGCTTATGTCACTCTGTAGTGATAAACTGGCCAGAAGTGGGTTTCCAATTTCAGGCAAACCTGGGCCCCCCGTTGGGCCATCCAAGGGTGCCGTGGACTTGGACACCACACAGTCACCTGCCCCTTGCTAGCCAACCTAGCTGGACCAGTAGATCGTCTTTGGGTCCAGTTTCCTCACCCAGAGAAGACCTTCTCCTCTGCACCACGAGTTCTCTGCAGTCATCTCCCAGATTTGCATCACTAATCACAAGATCAGTGCATGTCTGTGAACAGACCCAGTGTCAATACCTGAAAAGCACAGTGTGGCTGCCCTGTCTGCTCCCTGTTAACCGCACTTTCCCACGTCCAGGACTCTGATCGAGAGCTGCCCAGCTGGACGGAGCCTCCCTACAGAGCTGGGGGAGATGGTGTGCTGTCATTTTAGGTGCACAGGTCACAAGCTGGTCACAGGCGCAGGCTAGAGTCTCCTTTCACAGTTCAGTCTGACATCTGAGCCTTTGCCTGGCTTCCAGAGGCAAAAGCCTTTGCTCTGGACCAAGGACCTCTTGATAAAAAGCAGGTGCAGAGGCAGGACGGGTGTCCCACCCTGAAGGGGCCAGGACACAGGACAATGCACCCACATAGCTCAATGGCGACACAGACTCATCTATTGTCACAGCTCTCCATCACACGCTAACTTCTCCCCTGTCCAGGGAACCCTGCTCTATGTCTCCTGAGTATTTCTGGTTTGTGGGTGAAGTTGGAATATGAATGCTCCAAAAAGCCTCCCCACCCCTTCAAGCAGCCTTTCCTCTAGGTTCTGCCTGCCTTCCTACCCAGATGCACAGTGACGCCCCTTGAGGACTTGTGGGTGCTTATCTGCATCTTTCAGGGGTCACAGGGGGACCCATGAGGGCAGAGATGATGTCTGAATCTGTTTCCTGGGTGCTGCACCTGAGTGTTGAGACTGAGTGACTCAGACCATCATCGGTTCTCCCCAAGTTCCAGGCACGGCCAGGCCTGCTCCTCCCCATGTAACCCGCAGCAGCGTCTTCCCTCTCACATGCCTCTCCATCCACATGTTCTCTTCTCAGGTCACCCATCACAGTGGACTGGAGTCCACCTTCAGCCTCACCTTGATTGCACCGTCTCTTCAGAGAGCCTGTCTCCAGCTGCAGTCCACCTCGAGGTCACAAGGGCTAGAACACCAGCTCGTAAACGGGGCGGGGGGGGGGGAACATGTCAAGCCACAACAGCATCGCTCTTTGCCTGAGTTCCCAGCTTTTAGCAAGCAGGTGCTCTAGGAAGAGAGAGTCAGAGGAGGAAAGCCACAAGGGAAGGGACAGAGAGCCCAGAGAAGGCCCGTCGGGGCTGTGAAACAGTGCAGAAACCATCCAGTCAGCTCGTCCCTATGACTGCGAAAAGGTGACTCCTACTATAATGCAGGAAAATAAGAGGAACAAGGTAACAACAGGATAGAGAGCAACAGATAAGAGGGAGAAGTAAGAAGGTAGGAAGAACATGAAAAATGATTTAAACACAGGAAAGTGAACAGACAGAAAGACTGGAAGTTCCTGGAACCGGAAGTCCACCTGAACTAAGGCTCCAGTAAATTGAAAGTTCCCGGGAATCAGATCACAGGGACCCCAAGTTCCCAGGACCCACCAGTACAGCATCTCTAAAAACCTTCACAGACACGGGGACATCAGATGCCCTATTGCTGTCACCACACCAGAAAGCACCAGTACAATAAAGGGTCAAGAGGCTATGGATGGGAAATTAATGGGCCAGCCTCTAATTCCAAATAACAGTCTTCTATGAGCATGGAAATGCATTTGAACGGACTCTCCAATTTTGTGCACTTGACTATATGTAATCCTGGCACAAATGCATTATGATAGCCATAATTTTGCTGCATTCAATTAAAAATAATACCCAGAAATATTCTCAAGTCACTTTGCCTAATTATTCAGAACTAATTCAATATTTAAAATGTGACGAAAATGATAGGAAAAAAATCAGCTTCTCCTCTGACTTTAAGAGGAACCATTTTACATCTTAACCATCATCATAAATAAGAAAATAAGTTTATAAACGGGACCAGATAAAAATGTCTTGATCTCTACATTTTCTTCCTAAAATTATTTTTGTGGTTAAGAAAATGTTATGTAGGAGCTGGATGTCATGGCGTATGCCTGTAATGCTGGCAGCACTCTGGGAGGCTGAGGCAGGAGGATCAGAAGCTCTAGCCCAGGCTGGGCATCTTAGCAACTTAGCAAGACCCTGACTCAAAAATAAAATTTAAAAAAATTAAAAATAGCTGGAGGTGTACCTCAATGTAAGGGCCCTCTGTTCAATCCCCAGGAGAGAGAGAGAGAGAGAGAGAGAGAGAGAGAGAGAGAGAGAAATATTCCTACATAAAGCCTCACTTTATTGCCCTCTGTAAAGGGCATTAGTTATTCCCGGAGACGTTTAGGCAATGGAGATGCAGCTGTTTCTAAGCCGCACTGTAACATGTGGTGCGGCTTCTTCGTAAACAATATCTTTTTAAATGGAACCCTCTTGTCCGCATAGAAAAAATAATTTAAAACTCAGCAGGAGCATATGCACCGAGCATTTGGGTGTTTCACGCGCTGACATGTGAATGCACTCCCTATTTTCTGCAAACACCAGCCCCAGTTTTCCCAGTGTGAGGGCACCAGGCACTGAAGAGGAGGTGGTGCGTGTAAATATCTCCCCCAGTTAGACTGGGCCGGAAGTTAGAGGGGGCAGTGGGGAGGGCTGGCCCAGGGCTGGGGTCCCCAGCTCCCTGGATGTCGCTGAAGCGCTCTCTGCTCACTGCCACGGGCAGACAGCGTGGGCTCGGTGGGGGCTCCTGCGCCCTGGGCTGCCTGAGCTGAGCGGCAGGCAGCTGCGACCCTCCCAGCATCTTCCCTCGACAGGGATGAATCAATCACCAGAAAGATGTCAGCATCTGCCCAAACCATTTTCTATTAGAATAAATGGCAGATGGCAGTGTTTTTATATTTAATCAGTTCCACCAAATGCAGTTTCAGCTCTTATGAAACGAAGCCATCTGCGACGAGTAGGTGGACGGATCCGCTGCAGGCCCACTGCGGAGCCTTCCTCGGCAAGGTGAGGCCGCGCAGGCTGACGCTCGTCAGCATCAGGCAGGGGGAGCCCAGGAGCCTCTAAAATAAAACCTCTTGTTTTGAATAAATACTCACGAAGGATCGTGCTAAATATTTATGGTGAACGTGCCCTCTGTATGAGGCTCGCGAATGAGGTTTGCGTTCCGTGCCTGGCGTGCCTTCCCGCCATTCGAAGCCGCTCCTTCTAAACCGACGGAGAATACTCTGGCCACACGCACAGAATGTGCCTGCGAGGCATCCTGACGAGCGTTATGTCATTACATGGACGTGAACTCTTTCACAGCAGGCTCTGACTGCCTCTCCCTCTCTCTCTCTCTCTCTCTCTCTCTCTCTCTCTCTCTCTCTCTCTATCTCTCACACACAGGCACAAAACACCAATATAAAAAATCATTAACTCATACACATTTGCATATTCCATCTGGGTGGGGTTGGACCAGATGTAAAAAATATAGAATATTTATTTCAAAATGCTGGCAGATGGAACCCCTACTTGTTCGGCCACTGAAAATAATCCATGATACTTTTCACACTTTATTCCTCTAGAATCCGACCCCGGGTGGGGTCACAGAGAGGGGGCAGTGGTCACCAGGGGCCTGGACGGCAGAGGAATAAGGGTGGTGGTCCTGGGGCTCCCCATCCCACTGAGAATCAGCAGACCCCAGGGTTCTGGAAGCCCCTGGGCAAGGCCTGAGGCAACCTGGAAGAGGCCCCTCCATTATTACTTTAGACTTGGCCCAGCCCCAGGGCTCAGAGCTCTTCCCCGGGCACTGCTGCTCTTCCACCCGCTTTCCTCTCCTCCCCTGCCTCAGGCACTGCCCATTTCTCCAGGGGGCTGGGGACACTTCCACCCCGCAGCCCTCCAGCATTCCCCGTGCCTACCCAGTTCCTCTGGCTCCCACTGGCCTGTGGAGAGTGTATTTGCCTGAACGTCTCGATTAGTTACCCTGTCTCCTCTACGCAGTTCAGTCCTATTTCTCTAATGTACTCTGTAGCCAGCATTTTCAATTTCTTACTGTTCCTCTAGGCCAGAGCTGGGAGGTCAGGGAGTGTCTGTTAAATGACTGAATGAGCCACTGAACAAACCACAGGCATTTGCTCCATTGAAATATCAAATCTGAACCCATGTTTATAGCAGCACAACTCATAATAGCTAAATCTTGGAAGCAGACTGTATGTCCATCAACAGAAAATGTGGTATTTATACACAATGGAGTGCTACTATGCCATAAAGAAGGATAAACTTGAGTCAAGTATAGGAAAATGGATGCATCTTGAGACCATAATGTTAAGTGAAGTAAATCAGACACACAAGCTTAAATACTGCCTGGTTTCTCTCCTGTGAGAAACCCAAAGTATAAATAAAGAGTGAAATAAAGGATGTATAATAGGAAGTAGGGAGGTAGATCTTTCCCAAATGGGAAGGGGATGAAGAGAAGGAAGAAGTGAAGACGGGAGGGAAAGGGGATGCAAAAAGGAATTAAGATGTGTTGTGTACATGCACCAACTTCATACAAAGAATTTCCATTATCTGGGCCTGGTGGTGCATGCCTATAATCCTAACACTCAGGAGGCTGAGGCAGGAGGATGAGCAGGAGTATGAGGCCAGCCTGGACTACCTAGTGAGTTCAAGCCCAGCCTGAATTATAGAGCGAGGCCTTGTCTCAAAAAACCAAAAACAAAAACAAAAAAGAACGCAAACATTATGTACTGCAAAAGTGTGCTAAGACAAATATACAAAAAGTATGAAGGCAGAAAATGTCAGGGTTAATTAATTTTTCTCACAAATTAACAGAAAAAAAAGAAAGATGGAAGGAAGGTAAGGAGGTGGTGGCAGCAAAATAGTGTTTAGTTGCCTAGATGTTGACTAAGGTTAAGACCGCTACAAAAGTAGCAGAATACAGTGTACTCCAAGATCTCTGAGCAAATACAGTGGAATTAATCAAGTGGCCTCGGCCAGTGATGGTCGGCTTGAGGACCCAGCAGACATCTCACACGTAGTGTGGTACAAAGGAACTCCATGTGGCCCTCGCCCCTCCGGCCATGGTGTGGCTTGGACCTGCACCCAGCAGCCTCTACCCTTCTATCTGCACCCCCACTTTCTCTCTCTTTCCAGCCTTCTGCACCCACAGCCAGTGCCACCACCACCCCCAAAACAAGACTCTGCCTGTGACTTCCAGACACCATTGGCTTGAAATCCAGGCCAAGAGGCTCCGGCTCACTGCGCTCCTCTCTCCCCTTCCTCCTTCACCTCGCTGGCCCGGGACTCACACTTGGGGCCCTCTTCTGACACATCCCCTGCATCCCATCGCTGAGTCCCAGCTTGGAAGCCGCCTCCTCCAAGGAGTCCAGGGCTCCCACACAGAGCTGCCCCATCGCCCACACTCCCCAGGCCCGGCCCTGGCCATGGCCTTTGTCCTCTGGTGGCCACATGAAGTGGCAGCATCCATCTGGTCATGTGAACCCCTGGAAAGGGCCCGCTGTGTCCTCGGGTCCCCAAGCATTCTGTGACCCCCGCTGGCCGGAGGCAAATGCTTCACAAGCATCACTGGCCCACGCCTGGCCACCATTATTTCCGCTCCCGGGATGAATGGCTGAAATACACACTCACGGAGGCTTCCAGGAAGCTCCCACTTCAGATCTGCAGCAGACACACTTTGCTCCTTTTCACCCCTGTGCGTGAGGACCCCCTGGGTCCCCGTGAAGTTTGCCAGAGCAGGGCCCTCCCTGTGCTCCTGAAGATCGTGCACCTTTAGACCTCACGCCCGCAGCCAGCGGCCTGGAGCACAAGCACCAGGAGGCTCCCAGGGCGGGAGGGGCCTTGACATCCGGGAAGGGGACAGGGCGCACTGCACTGCCGCGTGCAGGTGGAAAAGCACTGGGACAAGTGTGGCGAGATCCTGTCCTCCGCAAGTGTCCTCCGCAGCCCGGAATGAATTCTGCATTTGGGTCTGACCAGACAGGAAGTCCTCGGGGTCGAGACCTCTAAGCAGGATTGTTGTTTCCTGTCTATGGACATCGTGCAAACTCTCCATGTACAGTCTGTTACTATTGCTCAACAAACTGTGTCCTACCCCACTCATAAATGTCAATATAGATGTTCAGACATGAATTTTTTTAGAATATAGTATTAGAAAAGATGGGTTTAATAATCCCTAATTCGGTGGCAGTTACTTTACTGCCTCCGAGAAACAGATATGGCCTCCAGTGTCATTGAGTGTTTCTCTCTTTCTCCTGGCTGCCAGGAAGCTCACAGCTGAATGGGATGTGAATCACTCTTCTCTCCTCATTCTCCTGCTTTGCCACTTACTTCCAACTTTATTCCCTTGAGTTTCTACTTCTATTTCACCTAATGTAAGGAAAGAAGAAGGTTTCTTTGGGGGACAAATTAGTAACTAATGGATACAATGGCAAATCTGTTTCAACTTATCTTAAACCCCGGCTTGCATAGCCTGGCGGGGGACAGAATCGTGGGCTGGGGAAGTCGTTGCTGCTGGTCACCCACCCGCCAAGGACAGTCTGGATGCCCCCTGCCACTCAGCATCTCCCAGTCCCCTGTGCAGATGCTGAGGGTGCCCATGCCCTGCTCTAGAGTCACCCCAGGAAGATAAATGCCGTGTTCTTCACTGTGTCCCCTGCACCCGTCTCCTGCCCCTGCCAGCTCTGAATTCACAGTGGAGGAAAAACCTGCACTCCCACAGCAATCTCTTAAAACTACCCAAACAGAGAACTTGGTCCTTCTCCCAAGACCCTGGGGTTCTTTGTTTTTGTTTTTGGTTTTGTTTTGTTTTGGGGGACAGAGTCCTGCTGTGTAGCTCAGGCTGGCCTTGACTCACAGTGATCCTCCTGCCTCAGCTTCCTGGCCTAAGATGCTGCTTGTACCAAAACATTTGTTTCTGGTTTGTACCAAGTGAGATATTTCTGTTCCTCTAATAAATAAGAAATTAGGGGATGGGGATGTAGCTCAGTTTGCCTGGTATGCAGAAGTCCAGGGGTTCGATCTCCAGCACCTAGGAGAAAGAGGAGGAGAAGAGAAAGAGGAGGGGTTCAAGGAGGAAGATGTGGGAGAAGCAGAGCAGGAGGATGGGGAGAGAGGAGGAAGAGGAGGAAGCAGAAGAGGCGCTCCACATTCCATCAAACACTACTCCGAGTTTGCCTCGGCCTCTCTCTGGCTGAAAACTTCCAGCTGCTGTGCCAAAGGACCCAGAGCTCGAGGGAAGGTGGCTGGACAGAGGCACCGGCCAGGGTTCCCTCACACAAGGCCCCAAGGTCAGAGTCTGGCCAAAGCCCCACCTGATCACTTCTGCCGAGAAGGGAGCTGTTCACACCGGACCCTCCGTGCCCGCTACCCCGGGTCCCAGGGAGGCTCACTCTGCCACGACCCTGGTTCCCGCGGATCCGAGCCAGGATCCCAGCCCTGAGCCAAGATTTCCTTCTCTTTCCTGTCTCCCCAATTAGGAAAAGCACATCTCACCCGACACCCTGTCTGTTTGCTCCCAAGGAAGTTACTCCGAATCATCATACCTTCTCATCCACAAACGTGTGCGAGCCGCGCCCCATCGCATTAGTAGCGTAATGAATATCCTAATTACGGCTCTAACATGGAAGCTGCCACCAAACCTCACTCCCTGGGGAGGAGCGACGGCCAAGGATGCGATCTCCAACCTGGGCTGGGTACAGAAGGGACCACACTTGTGAGATCTTTGGAAACACAGGGGAAACTATTGCACAGCACGCACACACACACGCGCGGACTGTGCAGACACGCAGGCCGTGTCCCTCCCCATCCCACCGCTCAGGTGATAAGCCTTTTTAAGTCACGCTGCAGAAATGAGAGATTGGGTGAGGGAAGACTCACTGTGCTGGGCAGGAGCTGCTGGGAATCCTGATCTCTCTCCAACCTCGGCACTAGGTGCTTCTTGCTTGCCACACGTGCTCGAGGGGTGCAGAGGGGAAAACAAGAAATAACCCCATGCCTGCGTGATTTTGCCCACAGCGCTGGGGGATTAGTGGGATTACAGTTCCGCTCTCCCCGTCCTCCTGGGATGCGCACGCTCAGCAGAGGCAGGCGGCTCCACGCTGAGGAGCCAGAGCAAAGCGCAGCTCTTGTCTGCTCCAGAGGGCAGGCTCTGAGGTGCCGAGAAACTCCCCACTCTTCCCAGCCCACACCAGCGCAGTCAGGGAGCTGCGATTCTAACCCGGCTCCGGAGAGGCTGGTCTACACCCTGCATTCGCTTGTGGCACTCGGCACCGACTTGTTCCTTCTTGGCGCAAAGCGGGACAGAGGGCGAGATGACAGGGCCTCCCGTCAGGCAGGGGCGAAGCCCGTCCCAGGGACCGCTGGGAGGAGATTGAGGTCAGCAACCAACTGGGGCCCGGGGAAGTCACAGCCCCTGTTAGGGAAGGGAGAAAGGGACAGAAACCCGCGAGGTAGCTGGATTGGAAGGGGAAGAACAGGGACACTGAGCCCAGGCGGCGCCAGGCACTGAGTGGCCCCTCCCTCCCCTCCCTCCCCTCCCCTTCCCCTTCTTCCTGGGTGCCATGGGTTGCTAGCTTTCCTCCTTTCTTCTTCTTCCTGCTCTTCTTCATCATCTTCCTCTTTGCAGCACTGAAGCCTGCCCCAGGGTCCTTTACACTTGCGCTACATTTTCTTTTCTTTTTTTTTCTTTTGAGACCAGATCTCACTGAGTCACTAAGTTGCCCCGGCTGGGTATGAACTTTCCACCCTCCTGCCTCAGCTTCCCGGAGTTCCTCGATGGCAGGCACACACACCATACCTGGTGCTGATAATCTCTTTCGATGAACAAGATTTAACAAAATGCAGAGTGCATGAGACCCAGGGCAGCGTGCTGCAGGGAGGTGAGGGAGATGGGTGGGAAGAAGGGCCCTGGCTTCCTCCTGCTCCGGGGACATCCCGGCAGGCTGCAGCCATGGGCAGGGAGAGCCAAGCCCTCCCACCCCTGTGGGAGGCAGCAGGTATCAGACAGCCCTGGTCTGGTGCTTCCCAGGAAGGAGATCCAGAAGATCCAAAGCTCAGGGTCATCCTGGTGGTGCCCAGCCGGAAAGCCAGGCCTCTGATTTTCAAAGGAGAGTGAGATCCAAGGAAGGCGTGAGTCCTCAGGGCCCACCGGCGCACCTGGCCAGCAGCGGGCCAGCTCCTGGAGCGGACAGTGGCCCAGAATGGCCCGTGGCGCTGGCCACAGTGACTGGCTCAAGGGAGAGCCGGACCCCACGGGCCAACTGAGCTCAAAGCCTCATCCCCTGGATTCCTGGTGACTCCTTCCTGCCATGTGTGAGATGGAGTCAGAAACCCCGCATGCATGTCGGCCCCACTGTGAGGGAATGTGAGTCTGGGCACGGCCCTCGCTGGGACAAGGAAAGCCCCCAGGACTGCACGCACCTCGTTCTGCTTTCACAGCTGCCGATTCGGCCTGCAAGGACTCAATTGTGTGAGCCAGCACCTGCATCTCTGGCTGAGCTACCGAAAGAGCTTCCCGCCCCTTGTGATCAAAACAGCCCTGGGTTGAACTCTCTCGACTGTGGGGTGATCTGTGTGTCAAGAGCAATGTATCTTCTACATAGGGCTCCCTGGGGGACCCACCCCATGGGCACCCACAGAGGGGATGAACACCCTGTTGAGGCTTTGAGGGGGACTCACACCTCATCCAAGCAGCAGGGGCCACAGGGGCCCCAGGAGGCCCAGCAAATGAGCTGGCTCAGCTTTGGGATGTCACCGGGAGCAACTTCTGGGACACAAAGAGGATCGGGTGGTGCCGTCATAGCTGCCAGTCACCGAGGGCGCTGTGGGTGGCCCCCAGCTTCCCACGTGCATGCCTGGGCTCCAGTGCCATGCTGCAGGCCTGGGAAGGGAACAGCCACCTCCAGCTTCTCCTCCAAGGATGGTGGCATGAACAGGTTCGGTTGCCTTGCGGAGCTTGGGCATCAGGTCCCTGAGCTGTGTGGGGCCCAATGTGGGAGGAAGTGTGCGGCTCTGCTGGGCTCTTCCTCTCTGCCCAGGTGACAGTCACAGGGTGGGACAGAGTCTACAGCCTGGGTCACAGGGTGGGACAGAGTCTACAGCCTGCAGCCCTGCCTTACACCGCCCTCCCTGGGACATCCCGGCCCCTGGGGGAACAGAGTCGAGAAGCCAGCTGGAAGCACGTCCCTAAGTGCCAACAATCCACAGCGGAGATCCATCGGAAGAGGCAGTCATCTCTATTCACCCACATAACAACTTATCGTCATTATTGTTACAGCCAGGAACACTAGTGCACACCTGTAATCTCAGCTCTAAGGAAGCTGAGGCAGGAGGACCTCAAATGTGAGCCCAGCCTGGGCAACCTAATGACTTAGTGAGACCCTGTCTTAAAAGAAAAAGTAAAAAGAGCCTGAGATGTGGCTCATGCAGGGTCCTGGGTTCAATCCCTAGTACCACAAAAAATAACAAGAATAATAATCATACAAAGTTGTTGTCATATAAAGAGGCAATTAAAAAACCATCACACCCAAAGCTCTAGAAGAAAAGTGCAGGGGGAGTTTTTCAGTCAGCTAGCACAGTACACAGTGTGCTCCTCCACCAGCCCTCTGCCATGATGGTGGTGTTTGTCAGATGCTATATTTGGATCTAGACTGTCCCCCAAAAGCCCACCTTTTAAAGGGTTTACCCCCAGCCTGTGCTGCTATTTAGTGGAATTTTTAAGAGGTGGCACCTGAGCCACACATGGTGACTTGCACTTCTAATCCTATCCCTCTGGGAGGCTGAGGCAGGACGATCACAAGTCGGAGCCCAGCCTGGACAACTTAGTGACTTGGTGAAACCTTACCTCAAGGTAAAAAATACAAAAGGGCTGAGGGGCTGGAGGGCTGGGGATTTAGCTCAGTGGTTCCGCCGCCTGCCTCGCAAGTGCAAGGACCTGAGTTCAATCCCCAGTACCAAAAACAAAAACAAACCAAAAAAAGGGGGCTGGGAATGTAGCTCCATTCAAAGGCCCTGGGTTCCATCCACATTGCTGGGGAAAAGAGACCATTAAACACGAAATCGTGTGGAATCACAAAGTACCTGCACTCTGCTGTGCTGCTATTTTGAAATATCAAAAGTGAGTATTTACTTTTATGGAGAAAATTCTCTTGAAAGAACAGAGAGTTGAATCAGTGCAGGCACCCTCGGCATTTAGAAATCAGCAAGATGTGCTCTCTCTTTCTTCTCCTTTACAAAATAAATTTAATACTCATGCTGCTGCTAAGGGCGAGCCATTCAGAACTCCTTTTGGCTACTGGAATTCAATCAACAAACACGCAAAGTCACCTGCTGCTGCCTGCAAGGCCCGGCCACTCCTTCAGCTGTAATGAGCGGAAGTGTGAACATGGAGGAAAAATCTGCTGAGGCGGCAGCAACGTTCCTGGAGAAATTCCTCTGCCAGGCTTTTCAGGTAAGTAAATCATAGAAATCATCTTTCAGCCAAGGGTCGAGATTAACGCAATGAACCCAAACCAAACGGGTCATGGAGACATCAGAGAAGCTGATGCTAGGAAAATAAACAAGCGAACTTTAATTTACCAGAGAACAAGACCCTAAGAGGGTATCAGAGGAAGGATCTAACTTGGCTATGTGCGGAACACTCCATTCTCATGCAGCCCTGTACACAAGCTGCAGGTTCTTCTTAGCAGGTGACGCTGCTCCTGCAAAAGCTTAAGACGTGTGCTGACACCAAATATCTATGTGGCTTACTGATCATGTGAACCCCTCCCACCTCCTGCTCATGCTGTTTTTAAGTGCAATGGCATAATCATGGCAATCTAACCAAAGATCCTAACTTCACTAACTATAAAGTGCAATCAACAAATATGGTCAATGTTTAAAATTTTTTAAATGTGTTACAGTAAAAGACACACAGCCCTGAATCCCCTCAAAATCCTCCCCTCACTTCCAACACACTCATCCCATCGTCCTTGCCACTTTCTGCAGCAGCTCTGGAGTCCTCTTTCCTGAGGGTCTTTAGCTGCGCTGTCCTGGCTGCCTCGAGGTCCTGAATGGATTCAAAACGTGTCCCTTTCATGGTCATTGTGACTTTAGGGAAGAGACACAGGTCACACAGTCCCAGATCCTGTGACTAAGGTGGATGAGGACACAGTGTCGTGTTTTTATGAGCTGCCTTTCTGTTGGATGGCGCTCGGCAGCAGCAGTCACCGTATTCTGATCATATCTCATAAAGACACTGAAGAAAGAGGACTCCAGAGCTGCTGCAGGAAGTGGCAAGGGAGATGGGATGAGTGTGTTCAAAGTGAGGGGAATATTTTGAGGTGAATTCATGGCAATATGCCTTTTATTATAATAAAATTTTTAATTTAAACATTCACCATATTTTTTAATCACCGCTTAGTATACAGAGAAAATATTCCTGAAAATTTTATCATTAAAACTGTGACCTACTTAGTACCAGCTGCTAGAACAAAAGAGAGACAAGGGTAGATCTCAGTATTTGAATCATAGAAAGGGATATTATAACTTTTCATATTAAGTATATGTTTTAAAGGGTGAGCTAGCTTGAAGAGTTTAGTATGTGGCAACAATTTTCTTAGACATTGAAATTTCTGAACAGATTTTCGTATAAAATCTACCAAAACTGTACTTCAATAGAAAATAAAATATAACTACCTGGATGTAAAAATTCACAAATCACATCATTTCTTCCTATCAAAACATTTTGTTTGATAATCTAAGTTACAGCTAATTTGTAAGACATACAACATTTATATTTTTAAAACAAAATTCTTCAATTGCTAGGTAACGTGTCAAGAAAGAGTATAAAAATATTATATGTATTGCAGTGCAAAAATGCTTTCCAAAATTTGAACTTTTCTGTATTTAAAATACAGACATTTATGGGGCCCAGGATTTAGCTCAGTGGCACTGTGCCTGCCTTGCAAGCACAAGGTCCTGAGTTCAAATACCGGTACCAAAAAAAAAAACTGACATTTGAAAATATGCTGCACAAGCTGGATGCAGTGACACAGACCTGTGACCCTGTTACGGGAGGGAGGGTCCTGGGAAAGTTGTTTCCACATCCCAGAGAATTAAGCAGGACACCAGGAGGAGCCACACGAATGAGATTTATTAAAGGCAAAAGAAGCGGAAGCGGAAGTGGAAGCACGGTCCCCAGGGCAGGCACGGCCCGGAGAAGAGCGCGGCCCACAGGCAGCACTGAGGTCCTGGGGTGGCAGAGTCTGTAGCTGGGGCACACAGGAGTCCGGCTCACAGGTCAGGAAGGGGGCGCTTTGCCCGCACAAGGCTTTCAGAGGACGGGTCTTGGGGCCCAAAGCCCACATGGCACCCAAACCACAGTGCAATTCGCTGGACACAGGCCAGAGTGGTGACTTCCAGCTTGGCACCTGCGTGGGCATCCTGGGGGGACAGGGTGACCTTTAGCTGTTGGTTCTCTGATATCCTGGCATCACCATTCTTCCCCTGCTGGTTTCTTGATCCCAGCCAAAGTGCATCCTGCTGTTTACTTGTCCTTGCTCTACCTCCTGCCTCAATCCCAGCACTCTAGGAGGCTGAGGCAGGAGGATCACAACTCTGAACCCAGCCTGGGGTACTTAGTGACTTAAAGAGACCCTGTCTCAAACTACCCCACAACTATCCAGGAAGCAGTGTCTCCGTGAGGCAGGAAGCGAAAGAGAAACTCAGAGTTGGGGGTGTAGTTGCCTCTGGATATTTCAGGGGCGTCCCATGAAGGAGCCAGAGACAGTGGTGCCCAGAACGGCGCTGCCAGGTCCAGGTCCTGACTCGGCCAGATCAGCTTTGCTGCCACTGGACTAGACATGATTTGCCTCACTCCAATTCAGTCGATGACCAGGAAAGGCCAGTGCCCAGAGCAATTCAAAAAACACTGCAGGAAAAGGAAAGAAACTCAGGAATCTGAATGAAATACCAACAGCAACCCCAAGGAAAGGCTGCAGAGAAGCACAAGGCTGTCTTCCATGCACATCACCTTGAATTTAAAGCAGTATACGAGCAATTGCTATTCTCTGACCGGGAGAAGTCCAGGCCCAAGCAAGGATGCCCAACGGGTCAGCAGTGATGCAGACAGCTCAACAGGCCTCCCTGACTGAACTGGAACTTGTGGCGGCCACAAGGCAACCCCTGCACAAAGGCAGTGCAGTCACTCTGGGAGGCTGAGGCAGGAGGGTTGCATGTTTGAACATAGCCTGGGCAACTTAGCAACTGTGGAGACCCTGTGTCAAAATTTTAAACAAATAGAAAAGGACTGAGGATGTAGCTCAGTGTCCCCCTGGGTTCACTCCCCAGGAAAGAGAAGGAAAAGGGAGAGAAAGGAAAGGAAGGAAGGGAGGGGAGGGGCGAGAGGAAGGAAAAAGAAATGAACACCAGTTCCAAAAGCTTCTGAGCATCTTGGTAGCAGCTCAGCCTTGGCTCCCCCTGGTCCAGCCAGCCCGGTCTCTCTGAGCACCCATCCCAGGTCCCATGGTCTGGGGCCTCCCTGCCCTCCAGCACACACTCCACAGGGCCTCTGTGGCCACACTGACCTCTACTGCATGCACAGCACGCACCCTCGTTTTACAGAAAACAGAACATTTGTGCTCAATAAAACAGACTTTATTTTAGGGGGGACCTTCCGAGAACACCAGCTCTATGGCTCCAGCTCCGATGCTGCCCCAGACGCGCCTTTGCTGGCAGCGCAGGAGGGGCAATTCCCTCTGGTCCCTCAGGGAGAGCAAGCGAACTTCAGACTGAGCCTGAAACCACACTACTCATCTGAGAAACCACAAATGCAGATGGGCGAAGCCCATCCCTGACCCAGAAAGACTTCTGATCTGTAGACTGTGAGAGTCTGGTTTCGAGGGGAGCGGTTACCCGGCCAGTCCTCCGGCCCGGCCCCAGCTCTATGCCCCTGGTGACTCTGCCTTTTCCAAGTTTTGGCCACTTTTCTCTCCTCTTGGTTATTTCAGTCCCCAAGGAGGGAAGGAGACACACAGGCAGAGTTCCGTCCTGCTTTCTTTTTCCTGGTGGTGCAGGATTTCTGATCAAAGGCATTAGGGGAGAGAGAGCTGAAATGAGGCGAGGGCTTAGAGTCTCCCCAGCGTTTGGACTCTGCCTGCTTCGGCTTCTACCCTGCGCCCACACACAGCTGACTCGCGTTCACAAGGGCACCCTGGGGCGCTGCCCTCCCCCACCAGCGCTGACGCCAGGAGCAGCAGCAGAGGCTCCGGCTCTGCTCTCAGGAAGCTGGCGTGAAGGTCACAGAGCAAAACCACACTAAGCCGTGGGGAAGTGGACAGCACTAGGCGGGCAGGAGCAGAGGAGCACACCTTCCCTCCCGCCCGGCGTCTCGGCACTGAGGGCAGCAATAGCCCAAAGCTCACAAGCAGTCGAAACAACAACCGCCAAAGACTTATGACAAAGGAAGAGCCCAGAAGCCTTAGGCGTCCGACCGCACCCACACCAGACGAAATCCACGCCTTGCTCCGAGGCTCTGACGCCCATGCAGGAGCCCCTCGGCGCCCTCCCCACTGAGCTCCCCTGTTGCCCTCTCGCCTCTGTGTACAGAGAACCCCGAACACGGCGCTTGGCCGAATGCTGGGTACAAACACTTTGCTCACACGGGAAATCTAATCGGATGATGTCCCACCCTGTCTCCTTGTTCTCGTTGCCTAGAAATTGCTCCACTGCCTGAAACACAGGGCTGCGATGTGCCTCCTGCATCCTTCTCGGAATCAGACCTGCAGCCCGCACTCGGCGCTCACCTTTCCCACGAGACCTGGGGACCTCACTTGCACTGTGACCCCCACCCCACCCCTGCTGGCTCATCCCACAGGGACTTCAGACCTGCTTTTTCTTATGAGCACGCTAGCTGTCTGGTCTTATTTCTATTTTTTCTAATTAAGGAATGTCAAAATTAAAACCTATATCCTGCTCTCTCTAGAAATATAGCTGAGCAAATGTCTCCTTAGCCACAGCTCCTTTTTAGCATCTTGTCTGGGTCTCTGGGGAGTCGGAAGCCTCACCTTTTATTTTCCCGATGCTATTTTATTTTTTTTAATTTTATTTGTATTAGTACAGTACATGTCTGCAGTACAGAATGCTCGCCGTCGTCATGAGGAGTTGGTACGTGTGCAAAACACATCTTCCTTTTTTTTTTTTTTTGTACTGGGGATCGAACTCAGGTCCTTGCGCTTGCGCAGCAGGTGGCGAAACCACTGAGCTAAATCCCTGGCCCCATCTTCCTTTTTTAAGCGTCCTCCCTCCTTCCCTCCCCCTCCCTCCATTTCTGGGTCCCCTTCCCATGTGCAAAAGATCCATCTCCCTGTTTCCTATTATCTGCCTTTTATTTTGCTCTTTAAGTTATGTAGACTTCAGATTTCTCTTATGCAAGAAGCCATGCGATGTGTGAGCTGTGTGCCTGCTGGCCTTTATGCACAATGGAGTACTCCTCTGTTATAAAGAAGGCTGACTCTGAGCCATTCGTAAGCGGGGAGATGCACCTTGAGACCGTAATGCTGAGGGAGACACCCTGGCCTTTTCAAGGGTCTGCAGTGCACAAGGGCAGCAGCTCCATCATGGGTCGGAGGAAGCTGGCTGAAAATCACACAGTTCCCTCAAAATGCTCAGTGGGGACTGCCGGGAGAGGCTCCAAGTCCTCTCTCTCTCCCTTGGTGACTGCAGAGAACTCGGGAAGCCAGCAGAAGGTCCATCAAGAACAGAAGGACTGGAGATAGCAGCGGCAGTGCCTGGGGGAGTCTTAGTCACTTTCCCATTGCGGAGACACAGCACCCCACACCCGCAACTTAAAGCAAGGGGCGGACTTGGGGTCACCACTCAGTCTGTGGCCCAAGGCAGATCCAGAGGGCGGCCGGGGAGGAAAGCTGCTCACCCGGGGCAGAGCACACCCTTGCAGCTCACACCCCAGGGACGTCCCGGCCGGGCCCCGCCCTGCAGCACATTCAGCCCCAGCTCGTGGTCTACAGAGCCCGCGTTCCAGCACACACAGCCCGGCCAGGTCCCACAGCGAGGCCACTGGTGGACGCCAGCCAGCGTGAGCCACTCCCGGGCCGGAGGGGCGGCCCTGTGGGAAGACACACTCCCCGAGCTGTCGGACTGCAGGCAAGAGCACATTTTATCAGCTCCAGGCAGTGACTTTCCCAGTTTGTGCCTCTTTACCTTACTTTCCTGCCCCTTTCTCGTGGCATGTCCAGGAAGAAATCGGTTTAAGTGTCAAGTTCTTCTAAAGTCAAACAACTCTACAAAATGTTAAATACCTTCTATATTCATCTCACCTGCTTTTCCTAATCATTTCAGGAGCCTAAACTTGATACAGATTTAAGGAGATGCTCCATCTTCCCGGGGAAGGAAAATGCTCTAAAAGGCTCCTGTCTGTGATGACCGGGGAAGGGCAGGCTACACCCGAGAACCACGAACGCGGGCTGCAGCCTGGTTTGTAGAACACTTTCCATTCTGTTTCTCCACTAATAATAGAAATCTACTGTTGCTGAGTTTCTTACCTTAAGGATGGAAACAAAGCCTATGTCTAGAGAAGAAAGGTGGTGACATTTTTGTCATTATTGCTTTTCCATTAGGAGCCGTTGACTTACAGTGAAAGCTATAAATGTGTTGGAATCCATTTATTTTGGCTGGGCTTGTATAGCTATTTAGAGACCAACAAATATGAATGATTTTAATCATTGCCTTTAAAATTAAGAATGGAGCACACAAAATTATTTCAGCCAAAGCTATAAACAATAGGCAGGCATAGTGGTGTTTATAATCTGATCTGTTACAGAAGAGAAGGGAAAAGAGAGGAAGAGCTGGGTGAAGGGGAAGAGAAGAAAGAGAAGAAATTGAGTGGACAAAGAAAACGATGAAAATAATAGTAAACCTCACAGAGATGGTCACAGACAGCTGAAGCAGGAGAATCACAAGTTCAAGCCTAGTCCTGGCCACGTGGAGGGTCGGACACCAGCCTGGACTGCACCAGAGAGCTGGTGTCGAATAAAAAAGAAGGAAGGAAGGAAGGAAGGAAGGAAGGAAGGACAGAGGGGGGGAGGGAGGGAAGGAGAAAGGAAAAGAAAAGGAGAGAAAAGAAGGGTGATGGCCCAAAGAGCAGCAACGGGAAGGCTCCACGTGTCCGCCTCGCTCCTCCTCGCGGGTGGCGCCATTGCTGAGCTGCCTCATACCCGAGCCGCGGAGCAAGGCCACGGGGAGACAGTTTTGTGCCGCTGAGTACTCAGTGTGGGATGCAACTGATGACGGCGCTGCGGATGTCACCGGACTCTATCTGTGTAGGATTCGCTTCCGTGCTGGTGACGGTCCGTGTGCGTGTGTGTGCTAAATTCTCCTTTGAATCACCTGTGACACCTTATCCGTTATTGAATTTTGGAACCAAAGCCTCATATCTATGTAAAAACATCAGCCATTCATTTCCATTTATAAGTCATGATTTTAAGCTTTGTAAAAAGAAAAAATACCTTTAATCTAAGTAGGTTTTCATATTAGAAACTCAAAAAAAAAAAAAGTCATTATAGGGCCAGGGATTTAGCTCAGTGGTGCTGCCGCCTGCCTCAAAAGCACAAGGTCCCAAGTTCAATCCCTGGTAAGAAAAAAAAAAATCATTATTAGAGAAATATTTCCCACCCCACCCCTAATGTTGAAAATTTCATTCTGTTTAATGGTATTAGAAAATTTTAGAAAATGGTTTCAAAATTTGAGCAGCATGGGCCAAGTTAGTAGCAAATAACTGTGAGGCTTCCTCACCCTGAATGGTCCACAGAGACACGAGGCTTCACAGCCCACAGACCTCGAAGGCTACACAAACCCTGTCGGTGGCTCCGGATCTCGAGTCCCAGCTGCCCGGCCAGGTCGCAGCACCTCCCCACAGGGCTGCACTCCCACCAGAGACGCCCCTTCTACACTCAGGAAACTAGACCGGGGCCTTCTCTGGCATCTTGGGACATTTTGCATTTGAACAAAAGCAAACACCCCTTGAAAGATTCCCGGGAAGCCCAATCTGCTGGGTGTGGGAGCGTATGTCTTTGATCCCAGCCCTCAGATGGCTGAGGCAGGAGGATCACCCGAGTCAAGGGCAGCCTGGGCTACACGTGAGACCTGTGTCAAAGAAGAAGAAAGAAGGAGAAGGAAAAGAAGAAGCTGCCACCAAGTGCTGCTGGGAAAAGACAGATGAGACATTGGAAATGAAGTGGCTGCGGGAGGGAGAGGCTGATCCCAGACAGCACGGGCAGAGAGGAAGCCCCACTAGTCTGTGTTCCAGGCAGGGCAGGGCCAGCAGCGCTCTGTGGGGACCCCTCAC
The DNA here is from genome assembly GCF_053883595.1 of Heterocephalus glaber. Taxonomy (NCBI): domain Eukaryota; kingdom Metazoa; phylum Chordata; class Mammalia; order Rodentia; family Bathyergidae; genus Heterocephalus; species Heterocephalus glaber. The sequence goes on from NW_028258435.1 coordinate 9,400,165, forward strand.
ACATGCCTAGGAGACCCCGCAGAACTATCTGTGTGAACAGGGGAGGGGGCACCTGAGACACCACCTGCCTGCCCCAGGATGGAGGACAGGAGGACATCAGATATAGCCAAATACCATCTTGGACACTTTGCCATTTCCAGTTTTTTGGGGGGTTTTTTTTGGGGGGGGGTTAAACCCAGGACCTTTGCACTAAGCTATATTCCCAGCAGCCTTTTAATTTTTGTGTTTTCTTTTCAGGCAGTATCTGTCTAAGTTGCAAAGTTCCCCAGGCTGGGCTCTCGCTTGTGATCCTCCTGCTTCAGCCTCCCACAGTGCTGGGGTTATAGGCTACACCACCACACCCAGCTTTTTAAAAATTTCTTTATTAGTGACATTTAGAAGGGCTGGCTGAGCCTTTGGACTGTGTAATCTACTCCCCCTCAGAAGTCTGCCACATTTGCAGTTCAGCTGGCAGATGCTATTGCACAACTTACAGTGGTTTCTAACTTCAGTCACATTTTGTATCACATTCCAATTGGACCTCAGGTAAGAAAAATCAAAACATCAGAATGGGGGGGGGGGGGTTGAAGAAGAGACCTAGAATACCAAAGGCAATTCTGGGCAACAATGGCAAAGCAGGAGGTATCACAATCCCTGACTTTAAACTATACTTCAGAGCTATGGTAATAAAAACAGCATGGCACTGGCAAAAAAACAGTCCTGAGGGTCAATGGAACAGATGAGAAGATGAAGAAACAACTCCAGACACAGCCACCTTATCTTTGACAAAGGAAACAAAGGAACCAAACACCCTTACTGGAGGAAGGATAGACTCTTTAATATATGATGCTGGAGAAACTCGCTTTCCACATGCCAAAGATTAAAACTGGACCCATATCTCTCACCACACACTAAACTGAAACAGAAATGGATGAAAGATCCAAATATTAAAACAGAAACACTAAATCTTCTGGAAGAGAGAATAGATCAAATGCTTGAGGACATAAGAGTAGGCAAAGACTTCATGAACAAAACCCAGACTGCACAGGAAATACTACAAAGAATCAACAACTGGGACCTCATCTTATTAAAAAGCTTTTGCACAGCAAGAGAAACCAACAAAGTGAAGAGACAACCCACAGTGTGTGAAAACATTTTACCAGTTATTCAGACAAAGGGCTATTACCTGGAATATATAAAGAACTCAAAAAAATCAGAACTCCCCAGATTTAAAGACCCAATACAAAAATGGGCATGTGAAATAAAAAAAACACTTCTCGGATGAAGCAGTAGAAAAAGCAAATACATGAAAAAATGTTCAACATCACTGGTCATTCGAGAGATGCAAATTTAAAAAACACTGAAATTTCACCTCACCCCAGAAAGAATGGCTGCTATCAGGAAATCACCAATAACAAATGCTGGTGGGACTGTGGGGAAAAAGGAACCCTGCTCCACTCCTGGTGGGAGTGTAGACTGGTGCAACCACTGTGGAAATCAGTGTGGCGATCTCAAAAACTAGGACTAGAGGTCCCATTTGACCCAGCTATTCCCCTGCTGGGTATCTTCCCCAAAGAATTAAAAGAATCCTACCACAGCAATAGATGCGCACCCATGTTTATAGCACACAGTTTGTAATAGCTAAAGCTTGGAAACAGCCCAAATGCCCATCAACTGGAGACTGGATAAAGAAGACATGGGGGTTTTTTATACAATGGAGTACTCCTCGGCCTTAAGGAAAGATGAGCTTCAGACATTTATAGTTACATGGATGGACCTTGAGACCACACTCTTAAGTCAAATAAATCAGACACACACGTTTAAATACCACATTGTTTCTGCAGTGTGAGAAACCGAACGTGGAAGTAAGGACTGAGATGTATAATGAATGTTGGAAAATGGGAAGAAAATATTCAAACGGGAAAGGGACAAGGGAAGAGGGAGGGAGAAAGGAAGGAAGGGGCAAGGAAAAAAAGGGAAAATAGAAGGAAATAATGGAAACATAGTGTCTGTACACGGGGGCAGGGAGCTTGAGGGGGAAGTGGGACAAAATAAAATTTACTTTAAACAGAAAGGAATGAGATTGAAAACTCCCGAAGATTTCTAGCTGCCTCAACACAACCTCTGCCCTTTCTAAAAACCAGGGAAGCAGGTGCGGCAGTGCATGCCGGTAATGTCAGCATTCCGGAGGCTGAGGCAAGAGGATTGCCAGGAGTTCGTGGCCAGCCTGGGCCTATCCAGCAAGACTCTGTCTCAAAAACTATATAAACCTATAAAGGAAGGGATGGAGGAGCGAGGCAGAAATCACTATCTGTAGCAATGACTTAGTAAGATCTAAGCCAGGAAGCTGATCCCACAGAATCAGCAGTCCCGGCCTCAGATTCTGACCCGGGCCACACCCTGAGAGAGGCCTGGGATGTAGCAACATTCCGTGCCAAGCCCAGAACTGGGCCAGACTTCACTTGAGGGGCTGCTGAAGTTGGTGCTGTGGCTGCATGAGGACGAGACAGGAGGTTAGAACCGCAGCGCCAGTCTGACTTCTCCGCAGGAGCACGACCGAGTCCCCACCGGGCTGGCCGCTTGCTTGGTGCCGGGAGAAGCAGGTCAGAGGCCCCGAAATAGACACTGGTGACTCCCACAGCAGCTTTCACTTCCACAAGCCCCGAGTCACACTTCCAGGTAGGCCTGGTGGTTATGAAGGGCCCCAAAGAGGCGGCCAACAGGCAGGTTGCCCACAACCCTGGCGCCACCTGCAACCCAGTTAGGTGAGGAGAGGAAGTGAGGCGCCGACCTCACCCGGCCAAAGCATTGCTGCCTCAGACCAACACGGGCAGGTGCAGGCTGAAGCCCTTCAACCTCCTTACAGATCCTCCCGACGGCCAGGCTCCTTGGTCTCTGAGACAAAAAGCATTCACGAAAGTCAGTAGTTCACTCAAGATGCTCATCCTCCTTTTGTTTCAGAAACATCTGAGCTGGGTGTGGTGGTGCGCCTCTGATCTCAGCACTCGAGAAGCTGAGGCAGGAGGATCGCAGTGAGTTTGAGGCTGGCCCAGGCTACTGTCTCAAACCTTCAGCCTTGTCTCAAGAAACAAACAACAAAGAAATCTAGACTTATGGGAAACTATAGAACCAAAAGCTAGATAACTTTTTATAGCAATTGGAACTAGTCAAACGCTATTATTTTTAAATCTCCTGTGGGTACCTATCTAGGGGAAAGAGAAACTGGGATATTTTTAGCATCCTTCTCTGTCCTGAATCTATCCAGGGGAGCTGCAGATATAAATGCTTCTTCGTGAAAAATGCCCTTGACCAAGAAAGATCACAGAGAAGCTGCATAGAAAAGAGAACAGGAAGGGAAGGAAGGAGACGGTTACCCTTGGTCACTGCATTCCACCTCTGCTGGCAGTGGAGAAGTGATCACCTGCTATAAACAGGAACTGAGAAGTCAGAAAATAGAGCGCATGGTCCCTTCCCAATGCATGCTCCAGTCAAGGATCCATATCCAAACCTTTCCTCCAATATTTACAGGGGAAAAGTCATCTGAAGTGTACCATCTGAATACATCTTCACAGCTCAGGTTGAAGATTGTTCAGATGGAAAGAAATAATTCTTTTTGATACAGCAGTGTGACCCCAGGGCCTTTGCATTGAGCTACATCCCAGCCCGTTTGTTTGTTTGTTCATTTGTTCATTTGTTTGTTTCAAGACAGTGTCTAAGTTGTTGAGTTGAGCAGGCTGGGCTCAAACTTGCAATCCTCCTGCCTCAGCCTCCCTGAGTGCTTGCATTACAGGTGTGCGCCCCCGTCCTCAGCTAAAAGAGACAAAGTTTTGAGTCATAAACAGTCAAGTAGTGAACACAGCGTGTTGGTCAACTCTAACAGTGCCACGCCTCACGATTGTGGTGTCCTCCGTTCCGTCTTCCTCCTGTTCCTGTGCTCAGAGCTCAGCGTCCAGAGGGAGCGCCAGGTCTGACACATAGAAGCTCTTCCCAAACGGGGACCCAGAGCCACTCAGATGCCCCAGCTCCCAGGGAGTCCCCAAGGGGCAGGTGAAGGTGGCCGGCCAAAAGTCGCCATCATGGTTGAACCCCTGCTTCCTGGAGTTCGGCTTCCAGCTTCTCTCAGAGGCAGAATCTGACCGGGGGTGACACTGGCTCAGGGCAGGGCCTTGTGACAGAGCAGGACTCATGCTTGCTGGAGGACAGGTGTCCCGGCTTACAAACATGACAACCAGCAAAAGCACAGTGGTATCACACATTCACACTCACCCGCCAAGGGGTCACCTTGTTGGCTCCCCTTTACAGGTCAGAGGTCCCGACTGCCCAGGACACCCACCGGCCAGCAGTGGGCGCAGACAGCTCAGCCAGGCCTCCCTGGCCCCAAGTTAACACCTGCACAGAGGAAGGGCAACCACTCAGGGAGGCTGAGGCAGGAGGATTGCAAATGGTGGGTGATGATGAACCAGGACAAGGCCAGCAGCCACGTCTTGGGACTTGTGACACCCCAGCCACCACCTCTTCCCGAGGGATATCTGCTGGAGACGGCAGACAAGGGCAAGGCTGACTTTTGTTTCTTGCGAAAGCAGCTCAAGGCCCCCAGGCACGGTGGTGCACACCTGTGATCCCAGCACTCTGGGGGCTCTGAGGCGGGAAGGTCGCTAGTTCCAGCTTAGCCCGGGGAACACAGCAAGATCTTGTCTCAAAATAAGAACAGCTGCAGACCCGGGTTCCTGGAGCCCAAGGACTGAAGCCCCCAAGCTCAGAGCCAGATCTGGACGGGACACCCGCTGCTGTGGGTCAGTGTCCCCAGAGGAGCCCAGCTCCTCCCCGGGCGCAGGAAGTGGCAACCCCGGCCTCGACCTTCAAAGGTGAAAAAGTGACACATCTGGCTCAAAACAGTCAGGGACAGATAGGCCAAGCAGGGCCTGCAGGCCCTGTCCAGGCGCTCGGCTCTCCTTCCACCTTCCTAAGCCTCACCTCACTTCCTTCTTTCTTTTTATGATTTTTTTTTTTTGTAGTACTCGAGATTGAACCCAGGCCCTTCATACTGAGCTGCACCCCCAGGCCTTTTTATTTTTTATTTTGAGACAGGGTCCCACCAAGTCACTAAGTTGCTCACGCTGGGTTCACACTTGCAATCCTCCTGTCTCAGCCTCCCGGAGTGCTGGAACTACACACCTGCACCACCATGCCCAGCCTGGGCACCTGTGCCTTCCATTCCAGCATGAAAGCTGGACCCAGAAAGGAATCACCTGCTCCACTTGGCCTCTTGAAAGTGTGCGGGCTGCGTCCAGCCTCCCACCAAACCAGTGCAGTTCTTGCTGTGCTGCATTGGGGTAAAAATGGTCGAGCGCAGGTCCCTGCAAAGCCGTGAACACAACCGGAAGTGAAAATGACCCACGGTGCAGAGCGAACCCGAATCCCAAGCCCGGCGCCCGGCCCACGAGGTGGCCTTACTGCAGACGCCCGGCGTAGAGAAGCAGTAGCGGGGTTCTTACTGTCTGCCTGCCTGAATGGCTCCTGCTTTAACTTCAAAGCGGTCACTGGATCCCAGGAAGCTGCCGGCTCCCTGAGGCTGCGAGGCGTGTGTGCGGGGTGAGCACAAAGCGCTGAGAATTCCCCCAGTGCGGGCTCGAGAGACAAACGCCAGTCTCGTGGCCTTGGGTGAGATTTACTCTGCAAACTGTGCCAAGGTCCGAACACAGAGATTCTGCACGTGGGAGAGGGGAGCAGCGTTCATTCCGCTCTTCTAAAATACCGCAGGGCGTCGAGTCTCCTCGTAAATGCTAACATCAGTATTCTGTGCTGAGCGGGTTTTCTGGTGAGAAGGGCACGACTTCCGGACACCGGGGCTGGGTCCCGCTGCCTCACCCGTGTTCTGGGGCTTGGGGCAGGGCCGCGAGAGGCTCAGTGCAACCCCGGCTTCCAGACAAGGCCAGAGCGGCCCTCGTCACATTTCAGGGGACTAGAACTTGCGATCCTCCTGCCTCAGCCTCCCAGAGTGCTGGGATTACGGGGATGAGCCACCGTGTCCTGCAATTGCTCTTTTATGAAGGGATGTTCCAAGGTTTGTTTTAAAAGCATTTCTCCACATAAAGCTGACATGAACCCCCCACTCCCCAGAAAAGCCTTCCTGGTAATCGGGCCAGTCCTATAGCAGGAGAGGGCTGCCACACGCCAAGGTCGGTGACTTCGCGTCGTGCCAACAATGATGGCAGCTGCCGGCGGCACCAGCTAGCCCACACCCTCCCGCGAGGACGCCAAGCCTCGAGGACACGAAGGGCCTGGACCAGGGCCATGAGGCGGGAACAGCTCCTTCCTCCTGTGCTGCCGGGGCTGACAGCACTTCTCATTACAGCCTCCAGTGTGATATGACCGTTAATGAATTTCCACCCTGTTAACATCAGGATATTCACTCCTATCGACTGGAAGCTCCAGTGGCAAACTAAGAATTTTGCTCCTAAGAAGAATCTTTCCATAAGAAAAAAATTGAGGTCTCCTTTCTGCTGGAAGAAGTGGCATAACAACCCTCTTTCCCTTTTCAACTTTGTCAGTGGGGAGCTCAGAGACAAATTTTGCTTAAATCATAAAAATAATTGAGTCTGCAGGTTGTCATATGTGTTTTATGTGTTTTGCCTCCTTTCTCCTTTATTCCCAATGCCATGTGTGTTTATTAATCTTATTGTCTCAACGTCCTTTATTGAAGGTCCCATCAAAAATGTAAATAGACATCATGAACCAAGCAAGAATTGACACTTTTCGTCTGAGTCAATTGCTTCATCGATTCAACAAATATTCACTGAGCATTTATGGTGTACTAGATTTGTGCTGGGTGCTTGGGAGCTGGGAAGAAATGAGAGGAGTTGGCCTTCATTACAGCTGGTGAAGGAGAGGGGCTTGCAGTGGATGATGGGAAGCAATTGCCTGCCGGACCAGGGCCACAGAGGTAGTCTGGAGGCAGAGAGGCAGCTATGCTCCAGTTGGCTGGCTAGGAATGGAAGGGGTGGGGCCAGGGCAGGAACAGGAGGGAGTTCAGTCAAGCTAGACAGGGCAGCCGAGGTGTCATGGGCTTGGATCGAAATGTTCCCCAGAGTCTCTGTGTGTGGAAGGTGATGGACCATGGGGTGCTGTGCTCCTCAGTGGCTCCATCATGGGTGAGTTCAGGGCTGACTGTGCTGTAGGAGGCGGCCCTGGTTGGAGGAGGTCACTGGGGTGAGACCTGGAAGGGTGCGTTCCTGTCCCCGGCTCCTCCCTGCTCTCTGCTTCCTGGCTGCTATGTGGTGAGCAGCTCTCCTGCACCAGGCCCTTCCGCCATGATGTTCCTGCCTTGGAGCATGGAGCAAGAGACTGGTGTGTGACTCCACACAGGATGCAGAGCTATGCGGGTTTAGGACGGCTCCCCTTCTGTCCTGACACACCAGCGCCAATGCTGTGGGGTCAGAAAGTAAAACTCAACAGCAAGCAGATGTGAAATGGAGCTCAGGGCCACCCGCATTTCTCGGTGATGAGGAATGAAAGTCTAGGAAGTCCAAGGCTGGCGGAATGGTCAGGTGCCCTCAGACACGACCTCTGATCCACAGCTCTTGACCTCTCACTTACAATGCGCAAATGTTGTTAGCAACGAGGGAGAGTGCAGTTTAAATGCCTGGCTTAGTGATTTTTCTAAATGCATTTGGGATTCTTCAGAGAGCACTCGAATTTCCCCCACAGCTGCATCCGTCAGTCCTGGTAGCATCTGGGGAAACATTTGTCAGAGCCATCGCCCGGCCAGCACTGCCTGTGTGGAAACAAAATTTTCCCCTATTGTTAAGAGAAAATTCCATGAGCAAAACTTTCTTGCATGATGTCCAGTGGAATTACATCTTTCCACTGAGCTCGCTCGTAATGTTTGCATTGGAAATAAGTAGCAGACGCATGTACACCCTCGGCTTCTTCTCCTGCACCCTGGATTAGGAGAGGATGGAGAGCAGGCAGAGAGCAGAGGTGACAAACCCAAACGCCCCTCTGGGACAAGGACCCTGTAGGGAGCACCCCACACCTGCACTGCATGGCTGTCGGAGGAACAGCCCCAAGCTTGCCCAGAATGGTGGCACAGGCAGCTGGCACCACGGCGTCTCAGGCTCCACCCAACCAGCTGCAGTGAGTCTTTGCTAATTCATCAGCCAGCGCAAGACTCAGCTGTGCTTCTCAGCCTTGGTCAAAGCCAGGCCCATATCGTCAGAGCATCATGTGTGAGCCTGGGCCCGGATCAGCCTGGGAACGGAGGGCCAGAGGCAGCGCCAGGGGACAGAGCACGCAGGGCCACCTGCTCCCTCATTAGTTCCCAGAAGGGCGCAGCTGATGGGCCCAGGGACAAGGAGTGCGTGGGGTGCAATGGGCAGGGTAGAAGTTCTCCCGGGGCTCCAGCTCCGGCCACCTGCTGCCTCCCATCGGCCTTGGCAAAGTGGCGGGCCCTGGGATGGGACTTAGAAATGAGTGGGAGCCCAGCCCTGCAGCACTCAGAGTCCAGGGCCTGGGACACAGAGCTGGCAACTTGGAATGTGCCTGAGACCAGTGGAGGTGTGATGGGGAAGAAATGAAGAGCCATTCACACCTGTGATCCCAGCACGCCGGGAGGCCGAGGCAGGAGCACTGCAAGTTTGAATGCAGCCTGGGGAATTTGGTGACATAGCAAGAACCTGACTGAAAATTGAAAGATTTTTTAAAAGGGATAGGGATGTAGCTCAGTGTGGAGGCCCCAAGTGCCATCCCTACCCGGTACCACAGGAAGAGAGGAAGAAACAGAGAAACAAAGGAAAGGGAAGAAGCATGGGAAAAGAGAGATGGGCCACAAGGAGTCTAACTGAAAATCTCCCCATAAAAGGGAAAATCAGAGGAAGGGAAAAGCTTTTAGGACTTCATTTTCCACTGACGTGGTCCTGCATTAAGCCCCGACCATACTCAGGTACACAGACAGATGCGGACACTTCCTGTCCTCCAGGGCCCAAGGCAACAGTGTGGGGAGCTGTCGCTATCCCTGTGGGCCCCGGGAGCTTCCAGGGAAGCAAAGGTGAGCCTCAGGCCCCAAAGCCAGGCCTGTCGGGTGGTCCCAGTGTCAGCTTGGAGATGCAGCCTCCACCCACCAGGGCCGGCCTCTGACTCAGAGCTTGGCCTCCCCCCCGCCCCAACAGGGTCCCGGCTCCTCCTCCTCCTCCTCCTCCTCCTCCTCCTCCTCCTCCTCCTCCTCCTCCTCCAGCCCTCGAGGCGCCTGCTCCCTCCTCAGGCACTCAGTTCTCCTGACCCCTCCTCAGACACCGGCTGCTTCACTAGGTGCCACCCGGGCAGCAGCTGAGCCGCTGACTCCCTGCAGCGAGAGGACTGTGGCAGACAGCACCCCAGGGGTCTCGCTGCTGGGGTGAAGGGATGCAGGGCTTAGCTCAGAGACTGTCATTCATTTAACTATTATTTTGTTCCTAAGTGGCCCAGCCACACCCATGGCTCCCCACCGTTCAGGTTTCCTTTGGGTTGGGTTGGGTTGGGTTTTGGAAACAGGGTCTCACTATGTAGCCCAAGCTGGCCTCAAACTTAGGGCGATCCTCCTGCCTCAGCCTCCCGAGTGCTGGGATGACAGGCCTGTGTGACCATGCCTGGCTCCACAGTTTATATGCTGATGCCTCCCACATCTGCTGTCTGGGAGCCCCTGGCAGCCCCAGCCTAATGCAGGTGTCCTCAGTGATTTATTCACCCTCTGACAAATGAATGCACCAAACGCTGGTTGCACTGCATAAAGCATGGCAACACCAGGAGAAATCAGCATTCTCTCTCCCTCGCCCACCTTCCTCTCTGCCCCTGCAGTTTTATGTCCATGGACTCCTCTGTGCTGAGCACAGAACAGCCTTGCTGGCTCCCCTCCTCTGCCTGCAGAGTGTGTGCTGCAGTCCCTGCTGCCATCCTTGCCTCCAGGGTTTTGAGGAGCTTTACCTCCCCGTGTCCTCCGGGAGCTGAAGAACTGGTGACCACCCAAGGTCTGGGACAGTGCACAGACAGGCGGGCACCTGCACCAGCAGGCTGTGAGCGCCAACAGGGGAGCAGCCCGGGAAGACTCCCTAACCCCTGGGCGAGCCTGGAGCCGGAGCCGGGATCGGGACCACAGGAGGTGAGCTGCGGAACCAGAGCTGGGCTCCATGGACACATGGCTCCGGCCACTTCCTGGGCACACTGAAGGCTAGGGAGGGGAGGCTCCCAACACCCCCTCTCAGTCTGCAGCTGGAAACAAACCAAGAGACATAGATAGATAGATAGATAGATAGATAGATAGATAGATAGGAATTTTTTTTCATAAAGGAACTAGGCAGGCTGGGCCCAGTAACATAGGCCTGTAGTTTCGGTACTATGGGAGGCTGAGGCAGGAGAATCACAGGTTCAAGCCCAGCATGGGCAACTTAGTAAGTTAGTGAGACCCTGTCTCAAAAGAAAAAACAGGATGGGGCTGAAGCTCAGTGCAAACAGCCTGAGTTCATTCCCCAGGGCTGGAAAGAATAAAGGAGGCAGGTCTGGGATTTAGCTCAGTAGCACCACGCCTGCCTCAAAACTGCAAGGTCCTAAATTCAATCCCTGCTACCAAAAAAGAAAAAAAGAGGCAGCAAGGGGGTACAACTTTGGTTGCAAATCCGTGAAGGACTTTGAATTAAATGTGGCCTCGCCCAGGGCGGCAGGAAGGGCTGCCCTCACACCTGCAGAGCAAACGCGGAAAACGGGAGGCTGCTTGGGTTTTCAGGACACCCGGGAGTCAGAGCAGCCCTGAGGTGGATGCAAAGTACGGGGACCACACACCAACAGGTGGCGGAGAACAGGAGGGGGTCAGGGCCACCACGCCTGAACCACCATCCCGGCCAGGAGCGGACTCCGGAAGGAGGCCCAGGCCAGGCATCTTTTGCAAAACCATCCCTCCCTCCCTCCTTCCCTCTGGACTTCGTTCTTAGATCTTTCCCTGCTACAGTTGCAACCCAAGTTACCAGGCTTCTATTTCTCACCAGGGAGAGCAGGCAATAGAATATGGGAAGGACTAGAAGAGAAACAGCCGCGCTCTCGTGGAACTCTTTTGACACAAGGCTGCTACTGCAAACCGGAAACTTGCAGCAGGCAGCGCTGACTGGGTGAGAGCCGGGCAGGCAAGGGCGGCGCCGTCTTGGGTACCCTTCGCTCCTCCTCGCCCTTCAGAAAAGCCCGTGTAAGCGAGCCTCTGCGCACACGCGCCAGTGTTGGTGTTGCACGACAGAGACAGTTTGGATTGCAAACAGGTGACTTTGGAAGGGATAAGAAACGGACGCATAAAATGTGTGCTGGAACCTCCCACGCTTTTGACTGCAGAACGCGCTGCTCTGCACCACTGCCCTCGCCGGTTCCTGCAAGAGTACATGGTGTGGGAGGTGCCTCCCCAGGCCCACGCGCCCCCAAAAAACCACCCTGGCAAATCTGGAGTCAGAGGGCTGTGATTTAAAAGACAAACTCAGCAAATACTTCAAAAGTAAAAACAAACAAAACTCCAAGAGAGTTTTCTTGTAGCAAGTTCTTCTCGTCAATGCTCAAATTTTTACTTCTGGTTCCTTCATTAAAAGAAAGGACTGGAGCATGGTGGCATGTGAATGCAACCACAGCACTCTAGAAGGCTGAGGGCAAGTTTGAGCCCAGCCTGGGTAACTTAGTGACTTAGCAAGACCCTGTCTCAAAATTTAAATGTATATTTTTTAATTTATATAAATATATATATTCATATAAATTAAAAAAATATCTATCTTTCAATGGCTTGCGGTGCAGCCCAGTGTGAAGGCCCTGGATTCAGTGCCCAGTACTGGTCTACACCCCCACCAGCAACTCTGAAGGGATTCCTTTCCCCCACAGCCTCTCTAGCATTTGTTGTTGGCTGATTTCTTGATGATCACTATCCTTTCTGGGATAAGACAGAATCAGTGTTGTTCCAGTTTGCATCTCTCGAATGGCCAGTGATATTGAACATCTTCTCACATATTTATTGGCCATTTGTGCTTCTTCATCTGAGAAGCACCTGTTCATTGCGGATGGAGAGGAGGTCCACGCGGGCACAGAGAGAGGGGAGGGAGGGGTTAAAAGGGAATTGAGAAATGTCTCGTACTCATACACCTGCCAGCCTCCTGTGAGGAATACGATTGTTAGTGACTACACACGTGTACCAAATAACAAATAAATAGCACATCCACCTGGGGAAAAATAACAGAACTGGACAAAGAAGGAAGGAAGGAGAGAAGACAGAGAAGAGAAAAAGAAGGGGAAGGAGGAAGAGACCAGGACACTGCCTCTGTGTGCACATAGGGGTCCCCAGAGCTCAGGAGACAGACAAGTTACCAATTTGGGGTGGGGGTGGAACCCACGTTGAGCTATATCCCCAGACTTTTTTTTTTGAGACAGGGTCTCACTAAGTCACTAAATTGCTCGAGCTGGGCCTAGGACTTGCAGTCCTCCTGCCTCAGCCTCCCAGAGTGTTAGGATTACAAGCATGCACCACCACACCTGGCTAAGCATACCAATTTTTAATCCATGTGTTCTAAATGTGTGGCCTGTGAAGGAAATAGAAATTCCCTGAATTCTGTTTTTCCATTGACTATGCCTACAAAGTCTCTGAACCCCCAAATACTACCTCCCCCATGTCTCCTTCCTTCCCCAAGCATATTTTACTTTTTCTATTCTTTCTTTTTGTTTGTTTGTTTGTTTGTTTGTTGAGACAGGATGTTGATATGTAGCCAGGCTGGCCTCAAACTCACCCTGATCCTCCTGCCTTAGCTTCTCAAGTCCTGGGAATAGAGGTGTGCACCACCATGCCAAGCGCATTCCATATTTTGCCAACTAAACTTGCTGCTGGGAACTAGAGTACAATTTCATTAACCCAGAATTGGCTGGTTTGAAACCTTTCAGGCTAGGCTGAAGTTTAACTTCACCCAGAAAGTCTTGGCTTTCACACAGCAATTTAAGCTTGCAGCGGCCACTGGTAATGAGCACACACATCAGAGAATACATTGTTTCAACTCACAAATACTTGCTGCAGGCAGTAGAATTATTAAATGTTTAGTAACTGTATCTCCCCAAAACTCCAAAGGCAACATTTACAGCTTAGTTGTGTTACTGTAACTTGTTCAAGTAGCTAATATTCACCTTGCTGTTTCCCTAAATTTTCCCAACTGAGAGTCATCTTGTTCTGTTTGAAATGAAAAGAGTTCTATGTTTAATAAACATTACCAACTTTGTTTTGTTTTGTTTTCCCCTACTGGTCACTGAGCCCAGGGAACACTCAGCTACATTCTCGGACATTTTTGCTATTTCTATTTCTAACTTTGAGACAGAGTCTAAATTGCCCAGAGTGGCTCCAAACTTGCGATTCTCCTGTCTCAGCCTCCCAAGTAGCTGGGATTACAGGTGTGCACCACCACGCCCAACTACTAATTGAGTTTTCAAGTGCTTGACCTCAGCCTCTGAGGAGAAGGTGCCTGCAGTGAGCTGCTTTTCCTGTTTCGAAGTGGAGACTCCCAGATCTCGAACTGCCTATCACACAGCTGGTGGCTTCCTTGGCACCCACCTGTCTACCTGTGCCCATGGGGGAAGCAAGGTAGGCACTTCGGAGGGCGAATGCCAGGTGCAGGGCTGCATGGTCTGAGCCTTTTCCCCCAAAGTTGGTGTGTGGGGAACTTACCCACCAGTGAGACTGTGCTGAGGAGGGAGCTGTAGGGAGTGAGTGGGCAGGAGGGCTGTCCCGGGCCCAGATTGGTGCCACCACTGGCGGGGTGGTTGTTGTCGTGGGGTGGACTCCTGACACAGGGTGGACTTGGCTCCTTTCGGGCCCTTAGTCCTCCTCCCTGACTACCCCTTCCCGGTCCCCTTTCCTCCTCTCTCTCCTCCGTTTTCTTTCTCTCTCCCCCTCCACACAGATGTGGCCCCTCAGTGTTGGGCATCCCAGCTCCAGGACTGTGAGCTGAATCAATTTCTCTTTATTATAAGGAAACTACTCTCAGGGATTCTGTGAGAGCAATCCAAAATAAGACAGAACCAGGCGAATCCAGAGAGGTCGGAGGGCGGGGACTGAGCCAGGACACCCTGGCTCTCAGTTGCTCCTCTGACAGAAACCCACACCACAAACACAGAGCAAAACCAAAGACAGATGATAGGAAACGGGAACAGAGCTTCTGAGAAAGGAAAGAGACCCGGAGATGGGGGAGAGAGAAGAGGGGAGGGAAGAAGGAGGAGAAAGAATCAGGATGTGCTGTGCGTGTGATCACTGTGCACGGTGAGTGCGGGCTAATAAAATTAAAATTCATATGCCTCCAGATAGTCATTAAGGAAGCCCTAAGTCTATTCTGACCCGCTGAGGCTCCCTGGCCCAGAGCCCCTCCCGCCAGGGCCCCAGTGCTGTCCGCACCACAGCTCCACGCCCCTCCTGGGTGCCCTGACCCCACACTGCACCCCTGCCCTGGGTCCACAGTGTCCTGAGCCGGATGTGCCCCTTCAGCATCGCCTTGTGCTTCTGGGTATCTTTCTCCACCGCTGCACCGCATCTCTGGAGGGCAGAGGCCAGGCCAGGCCTGCAGGCTCGGCCAACATCTTGCTCCAATAGAGCTTTGTGGAGTGAATGAATGAATGAATGGCTTTGTCCCTGAGCTTGTTCCTACTTCTTTGTGGGAATGTTCTGGCTCTCGAAAATCAAGTAAAAAATCAGTTGCCTTATTTTTGCCCAGCAGCCCTCCTGCCACCCAGCTGAGAGTGGGTGTCACTGCCAAATAGCAGTGTCACCGGGCCTCTGCCAAGTGCGGCCCTTCCCAGAGTGGCCGGGTCCCGGGCCCCACATCTGCAGCTCCTCAGCCTTCCTGGCTTCCCCAGCACAGGGCCCCCCTTGCGCCTGGCCTCCTCTTGCTGCCGTCCTCTCTGGACAGCATCCAAAGCCATCACTGTGGCATCCAGATGCTCCTCCAAGAACCTGTTCCCAGCAGCAAGCTCCTCTCCTGGAGAGGGAAGGTCCAGCCTCACGCACACACCAGCGACAGGAGAACGTGCTGGCACTCAAGGTGGGCCCAGGACAAGACGCTCGGAAAACAGCATGGATTGTTTAGCCCGTGAACGCGAGCAATGCGTGAAGACGTAAGGAAGGGATTTCTAGCTGCCTTCTCTTCAAATATATTTCCGTGTTTTCGCTTGGTCGAGCCAGCCAGTCAGCTGTACTTAATTCTTTTCTGACTTCAGTGTCTCTATTGTTACCCTCCCTGATACATGTGTTGCCAAAGAAAAAACCTGCACCCCAGCTCCAAAATCTTACTTTAATTGGAAATGAGTCAATCTTTAACCTTTTATAGCTTCAAGTGTCTGCTCCACTTTGTTTTCAAAGTTTGATCTGCTCCTTAACCTTGGCCTGCTTCTAACTTTTCATATTTTCATTAGACTTGATTCTAAACTGTGTTTCAGTTTTTAAAAATCTCTCTGAAACCTGTCATGCTGCCAATGTGAGGTTAATAACTGGGTTAGGTGCATAGGGCACTGGTTCATGCTCTGTCTATAAACCCAAGACCTCCTTTCATTGTCATTGTGACTTTGGGGAGGAACCAGGAGTTACACGGTGCCAGATCCAGTGACTAAGGTAGATGAGGACACAGTATCACGCTGTGACCACTCTGCCTTTCCATTGGGAGGCGCTGCCAGCAGCAGTCATCATATTTTTGATCACACCTCATAAAGACCCTTTGAGGGGAATTCATGGCAATGTGTCTTTCACTGTAATAAGTTTTTTGACATTTAACATTCACTATGTATTTTGATCACACCTTGTATATGCACACTCTGTGATCTCTGCACATCTAGATCTGCCACTATCTTCTCTTTAATTCATTATTAGCTTCCCGATTCGTGTGTCCATCTGAGAAAATAGTCACTAGGTGTTAATGATTTCACATTGTTCAATTCACACTCTGATGCAACTTGCTGTTGTTTAAAGATGGATTTTAATTATTATAAGACATCGGTGGGGAAAACACAGGGCTTCTCTTGCCTCTCCCCACACCAGGATGTCTGCCTGCCTGGGATTTTTTCAAACCTCCACACATCTTCTCACTCCTTGTGAGCATATCTGCAAAGCAGAGCCTACAGACGTGCCTGACAGGGGGTTTTTGCCAGGCAGTCTGAAGTGTGTTCATGGGGCAGTGGGTCCAGAGAGAGACAGAGGCAGGCAATAGACAGACAGACAGGTGAGGACAGCCAAAATAAACCATGGTTTATGTCTTGGTCACTTTCTTCTTCACAGGAACAAATATTCGACACCCACAACTGACAGAAGGAGAGGTTAATTTGGCTTACAGTTTCCAGAGGTTTCAGTCCATGGTCAGCACTCCAAGGCAGGAACATCACAGCAGCAGGGCCTGGTGGAGGAAGCTGCTCACCTCATGCAGCCAGGAAGCAGAGAGAAGGGAGGAGCCAGGGACAGGAGCAAGAAAGCACCTTCCAGGTCACACCCCAGTGACCTCCTCCAGCCAGGGCCACTTCCTATAGCACCTTCAGCCCTGAACTCACCCATGATGGATCCACTGGTGAGCACAGTGCCCCATGCTCAGTCACCTCCTGAAGACCTTTGGGGACAATATAGATCTAAAGCATGACAGAGTCTAATCGGGTGCTCTGCTCTCTCTTCTGAGCACCTGGCACAACCCTCCCTGCAACGCGCTGTACCGGGCATGAGCCGTGAGCTGCTACCTGGGTGACACGGCTCCGTGTGTGTCAGGTCCAAGGTGCATTCTGCCTCCAAATAAAAGGCAGGTGAAGTCCAGATGGATTTCTTGGTTTAAAATAGCTGGGAAATTATTTCAGTAGTTTCGTGTTTACTTTGTGCCATATTGAAAAGATACCCTCCAAAGGAATCCTCACAGAAAGATATTTTCAGCAAAAGGTTCATGAGTGTAGACTGTGCGCAACATGCCACAAAAGGTATAGGTGGCAAAGGGTGTCCCTGTCTTAGGAGGAGAACAGCAGGAAAAGCAGGACATCGGAGTGAGCTGGAGGGATTCGTGCCATGGTGGGATAATAGCTCACACGGCAGCTAAACACAGGGTCAGCTCAAGTTGGCCGCCAGATTCTCCCAATGAGGTCCATTTTTAAAATGCTGATCAAGTAAAACTTCAAGTTTGCTCAAAACTACACTTGGCCTGGTGTCCAAATATTTCCAACCAAGACTAATCCCTAAAAACCCCTGAGAAAATGTGCCCACGCCATCCCTCTTTTGTTACTCTAACCATCAGCTAGTGGTGGCAGCCCCAGCCCAGGGCATGAAGCGCCTGGCTCTCAGCAGTTCCCACAGGATGCTGGAGTCTGCCCTGCACCCAAGAGCCAGTTCCTTGGCACCACCCTGGAGAGAGAAAGAGCGTCTCCTTCCTTTTACCCCAGCCCTCTGCCTTGTTCCATCAGTCAATCAGCAAACACCGCCAGGGGCCCCACACATGCACAGCGGCAGACTCCCCCCGGAGAAAGAACTGGAAAGCCCAGTGAGCGGACTCTTCCCCTGTCACTTCTCCTGGCAGGAAGGGTTTCTCCTGCGCCAGCCAAGCCCTGTGAGCCCCGACTGCAGGCTCTGGTCCTGCGTCCTCTCCCCACCGCTGAATCCCAGCAGCCTTCGCAGCGCCCACCCGACAGAGAGCAGCCAGCTGACCCGGACTCTCCCCTGGCCACGCATGCCTCGCCCTGGGCTTTGGCACCTGTGGCCTCTGGTCAGCACCCTCTGGCTTCCACAGCACCTGGGCCACCTGGGCGTCTTGCAGATGAGTTTCTGATTTCCGGGGCAGGGGTGTTCTGCCGCATTGTCTGTGGCCTTTATTGTAGGCCGCTGTTCATTTCTCCGTTGCCTTGGTGGACTCCCGGCTGCCTGCAGCTCCTCCCTCTTCGCTCTGCACCCAGCTGTTACCTGAGGGACCCCTCATAAATGTCCCTGTCTTTGGGGGACACTGTAATTCTGTTTGTTTGCATTTGGATACAGGATCTCTTTATATAGCCCAGGGTGCCCTCAAACTCACAGTGATCCTCCTGCCTCAGCCTGCTGAGTGCTGGGATTCCCACGCTCAGCTGAGACTGACACTGTCAGAGTGGCCTTGTTACCCTGGAAGACCCCATGTGTAGCTCTGAACGGAGGTGGGCCATTCTCCTTAGAGACAGCAACACCAATAATCACCCTGACAGCAGTCAAGGGCCTGCAGTATCAGGCTGGGCCCACAGCAGGGCAAACAGAATGAGGTTAATCTGCATTAAAAAGGCGGCAAATGCAATTAGCACCTCATTAATACGATATAAAGCTAATTTATACAGATCCCGAATGGCCCCACATTCTTTCCACGGGTCCAGGACAAGCAGTGATTTAGGGCACACTCAGCTCATCACCCTGAGAGCAAGGAGCAGCCCCACCAAGGGGCCGAGGTGGCAGAGCCCAAGTGCCCCTGAGCAGGGCCACCTCAGCATCACACAGAGGGGCACTGGGAATCCAGCCACAGCTGCAGGAGCTCCGAGTGCACAGGGAGGTACTGAGGGCTGTGTCACAGGACAAGACACAGTGGTGGTGGGAGACTTCATCCCTGAACAGCTAAGGTTTTCCTATCAAGAGAGATGAAAGCAATCACCTTAGAGAAAGGGCTTGTTTATACCAGGACTAAAAGAAACCTCTGGAGGGTTATGCAGATGTTGAGATGTAATCGAACCCGGCTATGCCCGAAGGTGGCTCGAAGCACCCAACATCAAAGGATACAGCCCTAAGCCAGGCATGGCTGCATGCACCTGTGAGTTCAGCACTCAGGAGGCTGAGGCAGGAGGATCGCTGTGAGTCTGAGGCCAGCTGGGCTACAAAGCAAGACCCTGTCTCAAAAGAAAAAAAAAAAAGAATGGAAGAAGGAAAAGAAAAACCTGTAAGGAGTTTGGTTTGACCTGAGAATGTGGGGAGAAGACTTGATGGACATAGGGAGGTGACCACAGCAGGGTGCACGCAGTTTCCGCACATCCCAGGTAACAGTGACTTCTCAGCTTCTCCCAGCCTCTGCCCCACACACCACAGAGCAGACGTGGAGGTGCCGGGCCTTGGAGTAGGGCACTGCCTCAGGAATGCAAGGGAAAGAGCGGAGCAAAGGCCTGGGTGTGTGTGTGTGTGTGTGTGTGTGTGTGTGTGTGTGTGTGGTTCTGGGGACTGCACTTGGGGCCTTCACACTGAGCTACAACCCAGTTCCTTTTTTTAAATTTTGTGTTTTGAGACAGGGTCTCATTAAGTCATTTAGTTTCCCAGGCTAGGCTTGAACTTGCAGTCCTCCTGCTTCAGCCTCCCAGACTGCTGGGATCACACATGTTCAGTACCACACTCAGCTGTCGGGAAGGAACTTGAGGGGACAGCATCTATGTGTGGTGCCTGACAGGGGGCCAAACAGAGCAATAGCCAGGTCAGAACCAGGGGAAGGAGAAACCTGGTCAGGGCACTTGGGAGGAGGAGAAAGGGGAGAAAAGCAGTTTTCGAGAGTTGCATTTAAGCTGAGCAATTAGAAATAGAGCTCCACACACTCAGAGCACAAACGAGCAGGGTGTGTGGATGCGCAAATCAAACATTTTGAATGTGAAAATTTCATATAAACAAAGGATTAATTACTAAAGAGAACCCACTGCTGCCAGGGCTGTGTGCTGCTGTGTGATTTCCAGGGTTGAGGAAAATGCTACACTCTGAGTTTTCCATAATGAGATTTTTTTCTAATATGAGGAAATGTATGCCGTTGGTAACATTTTGTAACTGTGTAACCCTGCCAGGCTACATGGTAGGAATTCCTGAGACTCAGGAAAACATATTCATACCTAGATTCACATTTGGTTCATTTAGTTCAGGTGTTCAGCACACTTTACAGATACTAATGCTCCTGCCTTACTTTCTTGTTGCCAAGACAAAATACCCCACACCCACAGATTAAAGGAGGAGAGGTTTAATTTGGCTCGTGGTTTCAGAGGGCTTGGTCCATGGTCAGCTGGTCCAAGGCAGGAACATCATGGCAGGAGGTTGTGGCAGAGGAAAGCTGCTCGGCCCATGGCAGCTGAGAAGCAGAGAGGGAAGGGAGGAGCCTGGGACAGGAACGCACCCTTCCGGGTCTCAGCCCAGTGACCTCCTCCAGCCAGGCCCCACCTCCTACAGCACATTCAGCCCTGAACTCACCCATGATGGATTCACTGATGAGCACAGTGCCCCATGACCCCAGCCTGGCCAACTTAGCGACTTAGGGAGACC
This sequence comes from Heterocephalus glaber, assembly GCF_053883595.1. Lineage (NCBI taxonomy): Eukaryota > Metazoa > Chordata > Mammalia > Rodentia > Bathyergidae > Heterocephalus > Heterocephalus glaber. The sequence goes on from NW_028258435.1 coordinate 9,420,416, forward strand.
CTGCCTCAAAATACAAAATATCAAGGGATTGGGTGGAGAGCGAGAGCTTAGTACAAAGTCCCTGGTTCTGTGCCCAGCACCACAGCAAAACAATTAGCCCAACCAGAATCATGGAGGCCAGTGAAGGTGAGGCTCAGGGTGGCCACCATACCCGGGCACGAGGAGCTCACCGCCAGCTCTCGGAGCAGGGGCACTGACCCCCTTCTGCACACACACTCCCCCCACTGCACGCCCGAGTCCCAGGGGCTCAGCCTGAGACCAGGCCAAGTCCCCATCACTGACTGACCACAGCCTCCAAGAGGGGAGGGCACAGGGCCAGTGGTGACCCTGCGGCCAGGAACGCAAAGCTGAGGACGAGGAAGGGCCCTGCGGACCCAGGGCACAGAGTGACGAGCCAGGGACGGGGAGAGCGTCTGAGTCCCGTCTGTCCTGCCGCAGTGATCACTGCAATCTGGGCAGCTTCACGTCCATTGTTGCCCAGGTCTCGGGTCCAGGGCCTGGGCCCCGATGTGGAGCTGCTGTCCCAGAATCTGTGTCCCCAGATCTGGAGTGGCGGGCAGAGCACCTTGGGAGCAAGAGCTCAGTGGCTCTGGTTTCTTCTGTTTCTGTCTCTTCTGCCTCAGGCCAGAGGAAGTTCTGTGAAGAGAAAGGCTCATGGGACCACAGGGGCCACCCAGGTAATCTGAGAAAGATCCTCTCCCCATGTTAAGGTCTACCCCAGCGCTCTGGGAGGCTGAGGCAGGAGGATCACTGTGAGCTTGAGGACAGCATGGGCTACACAGTGAGACTCTGTCTCAAAAAAAAAAAGAATGAATAAATTTGGTAGATCAATAAATAGGCATATACGGTAAGTGTTGTTGAAGCTACAGAGGACTTTAAGAATACACAATCAGCAGTGATCAACTCACGAAAGAGATGGTGGGTGTGGTGAGTCTCCACGGTTTATCTTTCCCAGTGAGGAGTTAATACCCAGGGTCCAAAGTTAATTCAGCAATCCAATGCAGTCAAAGTAGCTCCAAAGATGAAATCAGGATGGTAATTTCTAGAAAAGTGAAAAGCAAAACTGTTCGTCTTCCTGGCCTGGGAGACGGAGGATGAGAAAGTGAAAGATGTGTTTCCACTCTCAGCCTTCTTGGCTGCTTGGATTTTCTTATCATGTGCCTGTCATGCTTTTGTAATTTCAGTCTTTGTTTTTTTTTTTTTGGTACCAGGGATCGAACTCGGGACCTTGCGCTTGCAAGGCAGGCGACGGAACCCACTGAGCTAAATCCCTGGGAGTGTTTTAGTAATTTAAAAAAAACTTTTAATCAGCAGCAATTTTTCTGTTAGCAAAGGAAGCAGTAGAAGGGTAAAGTCTTTGGAAATTTTTCTAGAAAGGTAGAAGTCAAAAACAAAGCACTGTTGAGAGGAATGAACTGTCGAATTCTGAGACACCTTGAAGTTTTTCTCAAATCGCAAATCTCCTGGAGAGGGTTCCTCCAAATCCTCCTCAGACACGCTACTAAGTTCAAATTATAAAATCCGTACCTGTAATTGAAGCCAGCTGCAACCTTTTTGACAGGGACTAATTGCCGATAATGATTTAAGTGCTGCAAATTCACACGCCACAATTGTCTGGGGAGGGGGGAGCCCTCTCCCGGCTTTCTCTGCGAAGAACTGTTAATTTTCACCACTGACTTATCACCTCCTCAGTCACCTGTTTGCCATCATCTTCATGAGCTGATAACGTGTTTATTAGCATCATAACGTGCAGGTGGAGGCATAAAGGTCTCCTTCCTGCGTGGCACTGGAATTTTAGCTAGTATTTTTTACATGGGAAAATTTGGCACCGGTTAGCAAAGGAAGACAATAAAGGCACATATGCTTTTTTTTTTTTAATTCAAAGGAAATGAAAAGCTAGCACTGGCTTAGCATCAGTAACTCTAGATGATACAGAACAAACTAGAGCCTAGACGGTTGGCCATGTAGTCTACAAACCAAGTGTTCTGGGACCGGGCACGGCTTCTGCCATGGAAAGAGCTTGCCTGCCTTCGTTGGCTCGGACCTGCTTTTCGCTTCCTCTGCCTACCCTCTTCTGAGGTCCCCAACCTCTCCTTCAGAGAGAGGAAGGTACTGAACCTACATCTGCAAAACTTAATGCAGTCCAAGAGGCGATCCTACCATTAAGGATTTATCTAAAGAAAATCAAGACTGAATGGCACGCAGATTTTTAGCTTTGAGGATTTTAACAGGGGCATGGGAAACAGAAGACTGCCTAGGAAGGACCTAGTGCTCAGACATGAGAAGGATGAGAAGGATGTCCAGCCAGGGCCACAGCCATCGGGCCCTGTGGCTACTTCAGTAAGGAGGACCAGGACCGTGGCAGGGATGTGACCTGTCCTTCAGCCGCCGTAAGCACTGCGAGCCCAGATTTCTCATTTGGAGAATGGGTACCAGTACTGGCCAGGTGTGGTGGCTCACAGCTGGAATCCCAGCACTTGGGAGGCTGAGGCAGGACAATCGCTGCAAGTTCAAGGACAGCCTGGGCAACATGGTGAGACCCTGTCTCAAAATAGCCACAGCACCCTTCGCTTCCCCAGGGCCTCTGACTTCATGGTCAGGAGGGAACTGCAGGCCACCTAGCAGCTCTGAGGGAGGGTGCTGGGCAGGGCGTACCTCTGGCCTTGGTAAATCACCTCCCTGACAGCTGACTTCCTCGCCCACCTGCCTGCACCAGGGAGACCATAAATACACCCCCCACAGCCTGCCCTGACCAGCCTCGTGAAGCCACACTGCCGTGTGAAGGCAGGCCCCGGACTCCTGAATTCCTTTCTGCTGAGAAGGAACTGAACTCTCAGGGGCAGCAAGGAAAAGGCTGGGCCAGCCGCACCTGTGCTAACCACTACGTTAGGTGTAAACAATGGTTTTTCTTAATGAAGAATTCAAAGCGTGGTGGCACATACCTACCTGTAATCCCAGCACTCAGGAGGCTGAGGCAGGAGGATCCCTGAGAGTTCAAGACCAGCCTGAACTACATAGTGAGACCTTGTTTCAAAAACAAACAAAAAAGAATTCAAAACCATAAAATGGACTTGCAGTGTATTTTTCACTCTTAATATACCTTGAGTTTTTATTATTAATTGAAGGATATTGGGGCCAATTCCCTCCAGCAATTCCTAGTATCCAGGGTCCCGTGAGTGTCGCAGCCCAGGTTAAGACACCAGAGGCTGCACACTGGACTCACCTGGGGACATTTACAAGCTACTGACACCTGGGTCCCAGCCCCAAGGACTTGGGCACAAGTCTGAGGGGCAGCCTAACCACCAGGGGCCTCTTTGCAGTTTCCCAGGCCTTCCTAATACACACCGAGCTTAGAACCACTGCTGGAAAATAGTGAGTTTGACATTTCCTAAGCCAGCTAAGGAAGACTTCCAATTAGATGCTCTTCACCTGTCCATTTTAAATGAACCAAACCTGACTTCCTAAATTGTTTCATTGATCTAGACAGTAATTGGAGAAACATGTTTTACATCCACACAGATAAACATGGGTTACCACAATGCATCTCTCTACTGTCTGAAACTGAGATCCAAGTGGACAATTTGAACTATTAGCAGTTCTTTGGCTCCATGGATTCTTTCCAATCAAACAGCTCATTTGTGTCATTTCTGTGGTTGTTGTTTGAGATGGGGTCTCACTGTATAGCCCAGGCTGGCCTTGAACTCAAGGGGATCCTCCTGCCTCAGCCTCCCAAGTGTGTGCCACCACACCCAGCTGCCCAATATTAATTTATATAACCAAACTGAGGCCCAGGTGGGTGAATCTGTGGGTGAGGTCAGGCTGACTGAAGGTCAGAGTCAGAAGCGAAACAGCAGGCTTGGCCCCGAGCTACATCACCAGCTCTTTTTAAATTATTCATTGTGAGACAGGGTCTCCCTAAGTTGCTAAGTCGCCCAAGCTGGGCTTGAAATTGCAATCTTCCTGCGTCAGCCTCCACTTCCTGTTGAAACACCCACGTTGTTACCATAGAAACTGAGACCATCACTCTGAGATGGAAGCAGGTATGTTTATTGAGTTAGTCGTCAAGGTAGGAATGTCCCTCCAATCCGGTCATCAGCAACCAGTTTACCACGTTTGTGTCTTTTTGAATTCCTTGTAAGAACCCTAATGGGTAAAGTTTTTTGTTTTCAACTTTTTTTATTAGTCCATACTTGGAGTACAAAATGCTTCCGGTCCTGAGGGGCGTGGTCATGTGACCATAAGACATCTTCATTCCTTTTTCACCCCCTTTCTCTCCCCTCCCATCCTCCTCCTCTATCTCTTGATCCTTTACCATCTGAGAAAGATCATAAGAGAAACCACGTGATATTTAAGCTTGTGTGTCTGATTCATTTCACTTAGCATTATGGTCTCAAGGTGCATCCATTTTCATACAAAGGGCTCATGTTTATCCTTCTTGATGGCAGAGTAGTGCTCCCTTTTGTGTGAACGCCACACTTTCTTTTTCTATTCCTCTGTTGATGGCCATATGGGCTGTTTCCAGGATTTAGCTGTTGTGAGTTGTGCTGCTATAAACACGGGTGTGCACGGATCACTGTTATGATGCCTTTAACTCTTTCAGGAAGATACTACCCAGAAGGCCAGCTGGGTGGAGTGGAATTTCTCACTGTGGTTCTTTGAGGAGTCTCTGCACTGACTTCCACAGTGGTTGCACCAGTTTACAAGATACGGAATCGCACAGGGGTGGAAGGGTCTCATGTTGTCCATGGGGTGGGACAGCAGCCTGCCGAAGACAGAAGACACCGGGGAGCTTTCTGCCGCCAGCCAGGCCCCTGTGACGGTGCAGCCGCTGGGGTGGGCAGGGGGCCTGGGCTTGATGCCCTGAGGCATCACCGTGGGGCTGGGAACACATCCACCCCTCCTGGTGGGCACAGGGTGGGGACTCTGAGAAACCTTCCTAGAGCTCAGCACCTCGTCAGCAGAAAGAATGGGGTTCAAAGGGCAGGAAATGTCAGAGAAGGCAGCTGGAGGACAGCAGAGAGAATGAAAGCAAAGCGGAACTGCCTGCACTGGGTCTTCAAAGGCCCAGACCAGACCGCAGCCCAGCTCCTCGAGACCCAGATCCGCACTAGAGCTGCGGAGGCGCGGGGCGCAGGTCCCCACCCCATGACCTCCAAGCCTAGGGTTGTGGCCTGTGGAGCGGGGCCTGTGCCATGGTGCAGAACTTGCCTGTCCCCTCCCCGTAGGGGCCTCGTTTGGAGAGGGTGCTGGCCAGGGGCTGGAAAGACTTGGGGTGCGGGGAGCGGCGGGCCCAGCGCTGACCCACACTCCCTCCCACTCCCACTCGGGGCACCCCGGGCTCCTGCACAGGGGCGGGTGTGAGGGGAGGGCCTGTGCTGTCCACCTGTGCACACTGAGCGTAACAAGTGTGCGTGCACACACACACACACACACACACACACGTCAGCCCTTCCACCACACAGAGAAGCAGGAAGAAATGTTTTTAAATGTTCAGGTCTCAGTGTGTTAAAAGAATAACAAAAGCCAGGAGCAGTGGCACACATATGTAAACTCCCAGGCTGAGGCAGGAGGATCACTGTGAGTTGAAGCCCAGCCTGTGCTACAGAGTGAGCTCAAGGCCAACCTGAACTATACCGTGAGACCCTGTCTCAAAATAAATAAATTACAGAAAAGAATCACAGACACAGCACACAACTACAATCCCAGCTCTCTGGGAGGCTGAGGCAGGAGGGTCACAAGTTTGAGCCCAGCCTGGACAACCTAGCAAGACCCTCTATCAAAATTTAAAACCAACAAAAGAGCTGGGAATGTAGCTGAGTGTGAAGGTCCACGCTTCAATCCTCAGCACCACACACACACACAAAATCTATCAATAGGTGAATGCATCAGACTTGGCATGGTAGCACACGCCTGTGGTCCCAGCACTCAGGAGGCTGAGGCAGGAGGATTACTGAAAGTTCAAAGCCAGCCTGGCCTACATAGTGAGTTTAAGGCCAGCCTGGATCACATAGAGAGAACTTGCCTCAAACAAACAAACACCAGATGAATGGATAAAGAAAATGTGGTATTTATACACAATGGAGTACTACTCTGCCATAAAGAAGGATAAGCTTGAATCATTTGTAGAAAAATGCATGGGGTTTGAGACCATAATGTTACTTGATATAAATCAAACACAGCTTAAATATCATGTGCTATTTGTTACAGGAGAAACATAAGGTATAGATGAAGAGCAAAACAATAAGATAGATAATAGGAAACAGGGAGATAAATTTTTCCAAAAGGGAAGGGGGTCAAGAAATGGGAGGAGGAAGTTGAGGAAGAGCAAGGGCATTAAGAAAGAATTAAGCTGCATCACACCCATGCCCCAGCTCCCTGTGGTGGCTGTCATCGTTATGTATTTCGATTGTGCAGTGATAAAAATTTGCAAACAGAATTGCAGTAGCACAGCCCAAACCCGGATTTAAATGCTCTTCCTCCTCACACTGAAGATCTGTAAAGTGACATAAAACAGCAAAGCCCAGCAGTGGTGGGGACACGGGGACCTGCAGAAAGAGCCTGCCCCCTGCCACAGTGCGTGCCCTCGTCAGCAAGAGGCAGAGTCAGGCCACTCCCCGGGGTGAGCAGGCAAGCAGGGGCACCCCACATTGGTTTGGCTCTGACTCTCATGGCCAACTGTATTTAGGGTGTCCTAGGGTTTCCGGGCCTCCTCTGGGGTTGGGCTTTCTCTCTCCTCGCCTTGTTGACAGGAGTTGCTCTAATTTCATTTAAGACTCAGCAATTCTCACACAAGTGGGTCTCCCGGGTGTTGGATAGCGCAGAATAATCATTGTGTGCTGGCGTGAGAGTTAAGTGCTGCCCCAGCACAACTGGAGTTCACCCAAGCTCCTGTGTCCTTTGCTGAACTCCCAGAACCCTGGGGCGCTGGGGCCTCGTCTTTGGGCTGGCTTTCTCATTCCCTTCTTACTGATTGTACAACTTAGAGAAGCCTCGAGCCGGGGCCGGGCAGGGGTGAGTCACCTTTTCCTCTCTGCAGGTTTGTCGCCACCACAGCGGGGCCCAGTGCATCACTCTGATGGGTCACAGACAAAGTTTATGCGCTGCCCAGCGTCTGGTTCGGTGGGTGACCGTGGCATCTGGGCTGGGTTTCCCAGGAAGTGAGGATTGCTGCCTTGCCCGCATTGACACTTGGGGTGCAGTGGAGCAGAGGTGGACCCGAGTCCCGAGGGCTCCACCCTTGTTCCTGTTGGGCAGAAGCAGGCGGAGGGACGGCTGCACTCATGCCCTGCACGGCTCCAGCCTGGCTGTGACCAGAGCCACTTCTTAAGTCTGGGGAAAACCTGACTCTGAGCCAATGTCGGGATTCAAACTCAGGACTCCAGGAATCAGATGTCAGAATGCTCAATCCCAGCCCTTCATCCCTGAGACAGAACTTTGAAATGCACTCAGGGCATCGGAGAGCTTTGCCCTGAGAAGCATACCTGGTATGGTCAAAGTATGGTGGATGATTAAACTTCTTAAAATGTCCTACAGTAAAAGACACCCAGCCCTGAATCCCCTCCGAATCCTCCCCTCCATTCGAACACACTCATCCCATCGTCCTCGTCACTTCCTGCAGCAGCTCTGGAGTCCTCTTTCCTAAGGGTCTTTAGCTGCGCTGTCCTGGCTGCCTCAGTGTCCTGAATTGAACCAAAACATCTCCCTCTCATGGTCACTGTGACTTTGGGGAAGAGCCAGGAGTCACACAGCGCCAGATCCGGTGACTAAGGTGGATGAGGACACAGCGTCATACTTTTACGAGCTGCCTTTCTGCTGGATGGCACTCAGCAGCAGTGCTCACCATATTTTTTATTACACCTGGTAAAGGCACTCAGGAAAGAGGGCTCCAAAACCTGGCATGATGGTGAACAACTGCAATCCCAGTGCTCTGGGAGGCTGAGGCAGGTGGATCACAACCACAAGTTCAAACCCAGCCTGGGCAACGTAGTGACCTAGTGAGAGCCTGTCTCAAATAAAGTAAAATTGGGGATGTAGCTCAATGGGAAGGCCCTGGGTTCAACCCGAGTTCTGAGAAAGAGCTGGGGGGGTGGCAGAGGGATTTCAACTCCCAAAGAGCCAAACCCTTCAGATCCAGCCCCTGGGGGACGAGACTCTTTGCCTCGGAGGCCACAGGCGAGTGCTTAGCGTCACGTGGCAGGTGTGGAGGTCACGACCACAACCTCAGAGGGCCCAAAACCCGCTCAGGATGCAGGACGGGTCCCCCTCCTCCCCCGGCCCCGGTCCCGTGCCCCGTGCCCCGCGCCCCGCGCTTGCGCACTAGCATGTAGCTATGCATCCAGCCCTCGCTGCTCCAGGCCTCCGGGCCTCCGGGCCTCCGTGGATTGCAAGGGGCAGGGACACCTTAGTGCTTTCTCAACCCTGTCCCGCCCCAAAGAGGGCCAGGTGTGCTGGGGCATGGGAGGAGCCCCGCATGGGCTGCAGAGGGGCCCCGGGCACCGGCGGGGTCACCGGCCCCCACCTCCTCTCGGGACCCCAGGGAGAGGAGAGGAGAGGAGAGGAGAGGAGGGATGGGCGGTGGCAGCATGCAAGGTGCTGTCCCAGGAAGGAGTGTCCCCAGCACCTGGGCTGGCAGAGGCGGGGCACGGGAGGAACCAGAAGGAACTCAGCCAGTCGGGGTCGTGGGCTGACACCTTTGGGCCCCAGGACCTTGGCACTGCTGGCAGGAAGCCACCTCCAGCTGCTCTGACATTAGGGCCAGACCTGCAGGCCCAGGCCAGAGCTCAGTGGGGACATTTGACCTCCCAGGACAGACCAGGCCAGGAAGGCCACCCTGGGGCGTCAGTTTACCCTGAAAGACAGTTTCATCTTCTACTGAGATGGGGCTGGGAAGGGGAGCCAGGGCCAGCCAGGCCAGCCACAGAGGCACTGGGTAAATGCTGCTGGTGACCTCTGTATGCCAATGGGGCTTGCTGCCCCTTGCAGAGGGTCCTGGTGCCCCTGGGCGCGGGACACCGATTTCCTGCAGCCATGTGCTGGGCTCCGTGTCTGACAGGGAGCCAGGTGCCAGCACTGCTGGTGTCACTGCTGGCACTTAGTCCTGTCCCCTCCAGGGACACACTGGTCCATGATGGTGTAGGCATTCAGGAGCTCCGAGTCCAACATGAGCAGAGAAGGAACAGCTCAGGACCACAGTGCTGGCCACCAGCTGACCCAGAGCACAGGGGAGACCGAGCAGCACCCTGGGTCTGGACACCCAAAAGCCTCTGCAGTCAGAGGCGGGGCTTCCTCAGAGGGGGTGGCAGCTAGGGAGTGTGACCCACAAGGTACAGTGCTGGGATCGAGGGTCCTGGGGATGAGGGTGGCAATTACTGCATCAGCCCACAGCTGGTTTGGCACCACCTTAACCCCGTAGCCTGGATACAATAGGAGGACAGAAAGAGGCTGTCTGCTCCCTGCTGCTTTGCTGCCTTCTGCCCACCATGAGCTGTTTCTCCTCTGCCATCCACCCTGCCTTCGAGCCAGCCCATTATGGACTGAAACTTCTACAAACTGTGAGCTAAATAAACCTTTCCTCCTTTAACTTGGGGTGTCAGGAATTTGTCTCAGCAAGGAGAGAAAAGTAACTAAGACACTGAGACCAGAGGGATGAGAACTGGGACCTCAGGGTGTCTGAGCAGGGACCAAGCAGTCAGCAAAGTGCATTCTACACCAGTCTGTTCTCCTGGTGGAGAAATGCCCTTCCCTCTCGGTTCCCCTTCCCTTCCTTCCTTCCTTCCCTCCTTCTTTCCACCTTTCCATCCTTCTTCCCACAGGCCCTCCTCCTGCCTGCTGGGGACAGACAGCACCTGACTGCTTGGTCATTTAGGACCTGTGGCTGGGTCATTTTGGTTCAGCCCAAACTTCTTGGCACTCAGAAAGCTGAGGCAGGAGGATCCCAGTGAGTTCAAGGCCATCCTGGGCTCCATAGTGAATTCAAGGCCAGCCTGAACTACATAGAGAAACCTTGTCTTAAAAACCAAAAAATAAAATTGACAGGGCTGGGGACGTAGCTCAGTGGCAAGGCCCTGGGTTCAATCGCCAGCACCACAAACTTTTTTTTTTAATTTTCTCTACTGATCCTAAGCACAGAGAAAGCTGTGGTGATGGGAAACCCAGCTTTTGCAGTACTGAGGATATTTTTAAAGACTGCAAAGCCAATTTTTTAAAAAACTATTTTCCCAACAGTATTTCAAGGGGAAGGAAGTATTCCAGCAGTGTAATTTTTCTAATAGGACTGGGCTGAACACTTAGACACTCTAATTTCAATTTAGAGCAAATCTTATTGTTCAGCACTAGAGACATTATGGGAAAAGAACTCAACTTTTAGTAGACTGAAAGAAAAAGCCCTACTCATCCACCCATGCCATGTTGCTGCCATTATCCACCCGGTGCTAGAATTTCTAGGTGCTCAGGAAATACACACGGCCTCTCACGAATCCCCCGCGAATGATACAGACTCGGCCCCAAGTCCGGACTGCAGTACTATGCTTGTCCACACTCAACTGACCGCACTGTTTCCATGTGTGTGTGCTGTCATCCCTTGAAGGCCATAAGTGCACGTGTGAGAGGCCAGCAGCCCTGGCCATCTTGTGCTCGGTCCCCGCTGCAAGGAAACTGATGGACAGTGTCCATGCTGGCTGGGAGCAGGGCGAGCAAGGATCTCCCTGCCACTTCAGCTCACAGTGTCCACTGTGCCTGGAGAACTCGAGGGATCAGAGGTGACCCCATGTCGTGGGTGGGCAACCGGATGGTAGGGGATGCCTCTCCCCTCGAAGATGGACACAGTCAAGTGACTCAGTTGAGGAGGGAAACAGCTCCTCTCCCTCTCTCTCTCTCTCTCTTTCACACACACACATGCAAACACACACACGCAAACACACACACACTGCTCTGCAAAACCATCTCATCCCTGCCTCCTGTTAACAATCAACTCCCCACGATGCCCGCAGCAGAAAGGAGTCGGCTCAGCACAATGGAAGCTGTTATTCTTTCTTTCCGCTGCTTGCAGTTAAAGCTCAGCCTTCTTCGCAGCTCAGCCTGAGAGCGGACCCACCCTGTGGACTCCCACACTGTGTTTACCATGTGGAAGGAAAGGATGCGGCAGCACAGGCCCGGAATCCCAGCACTCTGGGAAACTGAGGCAGGAGGGTGGCAAGTAGGCTAACAAAGTCAACGAGAGCTTGTTTCAAAATAAAAGAAGAAAAGGGCTGAGGATGTAGCTTGGTGCAAAGGCCTCGGGCTCGATCTCCTGCACTGTTTCCAAAGGAAAGAAGGGCGGGTGGAGGGACAAAGCCTTGGAGCTGGGTGTCACCCTCTGACCAGCAGTCTCCCTCCCAGCTCCTCCCCTCCCAGGGCGCTGCACCATGGGCTCCGCCCCCAGCCCGTCCTTGTTCAGTACTGTGCAACCCCGGAACATTACCGGGGTCCACAGCTGCTGGAGCGTGTGTGCCCGCTGAAGATGGGGCACCAGCGCTAGCCCTCAGGGGCTCTCGGGCCCGCCCTCCTTCCGGGCTTCCCTCTTCCCTCGGGAGCGAGCGTGCTCCGCTCTCAAGTCTCCGCAGCCCCCGCCCCACCACCTCCTCACGCAGCCCAGCCCAGCCGGGAGAGGGACGGTGGCGCCCGCCCACCACAGCTTCTCCTCCCACCGCCTTCTCCTCCCACCTGAGCCTGCAAAGCCTCTTCCTTGTCCTCGAGGCACCTCAGCGTCCCACTCCTTCCCCTCCTGACTTTCATTTCTCGTACCTTTTCTTGAGCCACATCCTCTGCTGGCAACAGCTCGCCTCCTGCGGCGGGCGCCTCCTGAGCACTTCCCCTCCCGAAGCCCCCTGCTCCGGGGATGGGGAGGCATCCACACCGCGCCCGCCCCGTAGGTTCCCCGGGAACACGCTGTGTGCGCAGACAGGAGGCCTGGCCTGGCCTTCCCAGCTCTGCGAAGACTCCTCGGGAGAGTTACCGAAACACGGCCCAGAGAGGGTGGCAGCAACAGTGGGAAGCGTTTCTGGAGTCTGACTGGTAACAAGCGCTACCCACGCGTCATTCCTCGGCCCGGCCAGGTGGACGCTTCAGTCCGGTGCTGCAGCCACGGAGGAGGAAGCCTCAGAGCCAGCCGCTCCACGTCCCAGTCCTAGCAGAGCCAAGTATCTGGCTCCAGACCCTGGTCCCCAGCGCTGTCCTATCGGTGTCCTCTGGGGCTCTGTAGGCAGAAAGGCACCCAGGGCCAGAGGTGGGGTCAAGTATTGTGCTGCGGTGCTCCCCTGGAGAACCATGCTCCCTGTCTGTCACAGACAGGCCGTCTTTGGGATATGGCGACCCAAGTCCTGGGGAAAGCAGAGCAAACAGAAAGCCACGGAAAGGGACAATGCGCTGGCAGCAGACAGCGGGAGCTGCCAGGGAAGCAAAGCCTCGCACCATCCCGAGGAAAGCACAAGGCGAGGCCCGAAGGGCGCCCTTGAGGGGCCACTGGGCAGAAAACTCATGAGGATCCCCTGCACTAACAGTGCTGACCCCTGAGACCTTCAAGAGGGTCTCCTGGTTCTCAGTCCTTGGTTTTCTCATCTGTAAAATGAGGTTCACAACAGGACACGGCATGGATAAACCCTTGGACACACAGGAGGTCTTCAACAAAGGGAGCTAGCATTGCCACCAGTGTGGTAAGGGGCCACAGTAGTGTGATCAACAGCTAGAAAATCCAAGAGCAGGGTCCCCAGTGATAGCCAGGAGCTGCAGAGTGGCAGGAAGCACCTGAGTCCTGCAGGCCAAATAAGGAAGGGACCCTTTCTCCTTCTGGGATCCCAACTCGCTGCGGGCTCTGAGGGCCCCAAAGAGTGTTGGAAGCTCACCACAGCACGAGCAAGCTGTGTTTCTTAGGGGAAGAAACAGTGCTCATCTTCCCTTTGCTTGTCTTTTTTTTAAAATTGGCACAATTATATAAATATAACTTTATTTCTTGCTTTTCATTTTTATTTTTATTAGTACATGTATAGTCTCAAGGTGCATCCATTTTCCCATAAGTGATTCAAATCTATCCTTCTTTACAGCAGAGTAGTACTCCACTGTGTGTAAATTCTACATTTTCTTTATCCATTAATCTGTTTATGAACATATAGGTGGCTTCCAAGATTTAGTTATTATGAGTTGTGCTGCTATAAACATGGGTGTGCATGGATCATTGTGATACGATGTATTGAACTCTTTCAGGAAGATACCTAGAAGGGGAATACGTGGGCTAAATGGAATTTCTAGTTTTAATTTCCTGAGGAATCTCCACACTGATTTCCATAGTTTATATTTATATTCCCACTGGCAATGTAGAAGGGTTCCTTTTCCCCCTACAGCCTCACCAGCATTTGTCATTATTTGATTTCTTGATGGTGGCCATTCTCTCTGGGTAAGATGGAATCTCAAGGTTGTTTTAATTTCATTTCTCTGATGGCCAGAGATGCTGAACATTTTTTCATGTATTTATTAGCCACTGTACTTCTTCTGACAATTGTCTAGTCACTTCAGTTGCCCATTTTTTAATTGCCTCTTTTATTTTGAGAAGTCTAATTTTTTTTGAGTTCTTTATATATTTTAGATTTACTCCTCTGTTTAAGAAGAAGCTGGCAAAAATTTCTTCCCATTCTGTAGGCTGTCTCTTCACTCTGTTGGTTGTTTCCTTTGCGATCCAGAAGCTTTTTAATCTACTATGATCCCATTTGTTGATCCTTGATGTTATTTTTTGTGCAATTAGAGTTCTATTCAAAAAGGCCTCACCTGCACACCTATGTCTTCAAGAGTTTTGCCGATCTGATCTTCTGGCTCGTTAAGAGTTTCTGTTTTAGTATTTAGATCTTTGATCCATTTTGATTCTAGTTTAGTTCAAGGAACCCAGCACCAAACACTCACTTGTGAGCCAGAACAAGCCAGAGAGGCACTCATGCCAGCAAGTTGTTGAAAGCAGGTGATTTCCTCATGGTTTCTCAGCCCCAGTGCCTCCCTGGGCTTCCTCCAGGGATGGATCGTCTCCATGGCAACAGTGCCCGTGGCTCATCTGAAGTCCCCACCTCGAGTTCAGTCCCCAGTGCCCTCAGCCTGCTGGGCTCCTGAGCAGAGGTTTCTTTGAAAGGGCGCAAGGGCAGGGGTGAGTGCTTAGTTCCTGAAGCCAAGTGCTGTGATGACAAAGACTTCCCCTAACCGTTGTTCTTTATCAAACGAGGAGCCACAGGTCTGAGGTACGAGGATAATCAGAAGGACGGAAATGGGGAAGCGTGCTCGCTAGGCCACCCACCTACGAGCAGTTTCTGTAGAAATGGGAGGAAAGGAAGTTCCGCAAAGCCCTACAAATGGCCTTTGTTCACAACATGTTTGCAATCACTCCACCTGAGAGAGAGGCCTCTGTTTATCAGGGCTCAAACAAAACAAAACAAAACAAAAAACTACTTCCCTAAAATGAGCACAGCCCCAGCCGTGTAACGGTTGTCACCTGCTAGCTGTGGAGACCGCGAAAGCCAGCCGTTTTCCATACGCAAAGAGGATGTTTCAAGTAGGTTTAAGCAGGAAGAATCCATGAGGGGAAAATCACAGATGATATCTGGCTACAAGGAGTTGGGGGTGGGACCAAGCTTCCTCAGCTGCTTACTTCCCCGGCGGACAAACAGGGAAAACATTGAAATTAGGCGAGAACCACACAGTGCCCTTCCCACTGAACTCCAGGGGCGAGCGCTTTCAGTTTGCAGCCACATTTGCCAGCCCCTCACTGAGGACTGTCTTCGGGGACTTAGGGTACATTTCTCACCTGCAAAGAGAGCCCCCGAAAGTGGGGGTACAACCCACCTTTTGCAAAGTGAGAAGCTGGCTTCGTGTTTTACCTTGGGGAGAAAAGAGGAAGACAGCAGGAGTACGGGAAACAGCATGAAGAATGCCAGCCACAAACTGTAGCACAGCTTCTGCCCGGGACCAGACCTGCCCTGTGTCCCCTCGGCCACTCCTTCCCAGGCGCTGTGGGGCAGTGGCATGAAGATAAGGAATTCAGGGCCGGCACCCTTGAGGAGCTGGCCTGGAGGGGACGGACACTAGGAAGACACCATGGAGCAGAACTGAACCAGAGGTGGCATGGAGGTGATGGCAAAGCCAACTCTGGCCCTGGGAAATTCAAGAGCTTCCCAGCTAGAAGGGGCTAGAGAGAAGCTTAGTGACAACACTGACAACATTGGAGGTCCAGAATCCCCGACTTCTCCGTGCCTTATTAGCCTGTCAGCCACCAAATGTCACAGAACGCTCCCAAGACTATCCTAAGAATCTTTAAAACTCAGGTGTGGGGGTGCACACCTGCAATCCCAGCACTCGGGAGGCTGAGGCAGGAGGATTGCCCAAGTTTGAGGCCAGCCTGGGCTGCATAGTGAGTTCAAGGCCAGCCTGAACTGCACAGTGAGACCCTGTCTCCAGAAAAAAGAATTTCTAAGAAAGATACTAAAGTCATTAATTTGAAGGCTACTTCCTATTAACTCGAACTTTGATTTAAATTAACATAATTCCACCTGACACTATTTCTGTTACTGATTAAAATCGACTGCTGTTTTTTTTTAAATGTACCTATTTCTTTAAAGATTTGCAAATAGATTCTTGTGTTTTAATCAATTAAGGGGTATTTACAGAACACCTCCCTGTGTCATATCCTGTTTAACATCTATAAATAAATCTTAGAAAGTGCGACTAAGCAGGAGTCTATCGGTGACATTCATCTTCGGCTCCCCGGCCCTCCTCTGTTGGGTTGGCGCTCGATAAATAAGTGCAGTTTTTTTGTTTCATTATTTGTTTTTAGGAAAATAGCTGATCGTCCTTCTCCGGGTTTTTATGTTCTGGGTAAAGAACCTGAGTTTTAGGAGAAATGTGGGCAATGTTGTCCAGTAGGCTAAGCAAATGCTGCTCACGGGACTTGGGGTTTCTTCACCCCCTCAGAGCACTGCAGGCTACCCTGGAAGATTCCACATTTGTGCTGCTACTGGCAGACAGACTGACAAGTCGGCAAAGTGGTCCCACAAGCAGTCGATAATCCAGCCCCCGGCCCAGCCTCCTCTGTCCTCAGCCGGGCCAACAACTGCCTGTGATCTGGACTCCTGCTGAGCCGGGCTCCAGGGGCTGTGGGACAGCCGCAGCCTTCCTCCTGTCTCCACCGAGTTAGGTCTGGCACTCTTTTACTTTAAGGGGGCAAAGGGGAAAGAATGCCAGGTTTATTGGTGCATTCAGCGATTGAGAAATGTTTGCCATTTAAAGCTGTTTCACTTCCTGCCTGCCACCACAAAGGAGTTTTTTATTAAGTTAACCTTTGCTTTTCTTAATACCACCACGCGTCTGGCTCATTTTGCCCATTTTTCATTTTCAAAACTAGGTTATGATCAGGAAACGCTCAGTTTCTATTGCTTGCAATGGCACTGGTTAAGTCTGTCGCTTCAGAGGAAAGTCAGGGGTGCCTGTCTGGCGAGGAGGGCCGGGGTGGGCAGAGCCAGCGGAGATGGGGCCCTTCTTTGCCCACTCCAGTAGCCGCCTGCAGTCCCGTGGGAAGGTGGCAACTCCCAGAGCACGGGGCGCCACACCTGGCACGGTGCTTCCTTAGGAAGCCCAAGGCTGACAGGACTTTCCCAGCCACAGCCACAAAGGGCAGCACAGTGAAGGCTTTGAGAGTCCCCAGGACGCTTCCCCAAACAGGAGTCTGCCCTGCAGAGCCACTTAGCTGGGCCAGATTACGCATCGCTGCCAAACTCCAGGTCCTTGTAGTGCCCAGCCTGTTGACACCCTGCTCCTTGCATGCATGCTGTGTGCCACACATGCCACAGTCTGTGTCCACCTGCCCCATGACCCTCGGACCCTGGGAGACAGACATTGGAGGCTCTTTGCAGATGAGGAACCAGGACACAGGAGGTCGAGCGGCTCCATCTGGGTCGTCTGCCAGCACAGCCACACCCAAGGGCAGCTGGACGAGTCCAAGCACTGGGTCACCATGCACACCGCTCCTGGAGTTCTGGTCTATCCAACACCTCTGTGTAAGACAGACCTGTGGATGTAGCTCAGTGCAAAGGCCCTGGGCTCAATCCTGGTACTGAAAAAAAGGAAGAAAGGGAGAGAGAGACAGAGAGACAGAGAAAGAGAGAGAGAAAGAGACCTCAGCAAGTACTTATTAAAGGGCTACTATACTACTCTGCAGGTGCTGGAGATGAAAGGTGCTTGACTTCCGCAGCTGTGCTCCCCAATCCAGTAGCTCCCAGCCACAGGCGGCCAACGATGCCTGAAATGTGACTAGGCCACATTAAACGGCTCAAGTGTAAAGCACGCAAAGACGTAATAATTTTCCACTGATTGCATGTTGCAATGATGTTTTCAATCTATTAGGTAAAGTAAAATATAGGTTTTAATTATTTTTGCACTTTTTTGGCCTACCGGAGATTGCAACCAGGGCCTTCGCACTGATCTGCATCCCCCAATCTTTTTAATTTTTGTTTTGATACAGGATCTTGCAGCACTCTGGGAGGCTGAGGCAGGAGAATCGCAAGTTTGAGTCCAGCCTGCACAGCTTAGCAAGTCAGCACCCTATTTGAGGGCCTCGTGGCTCCTTGAAGTCAGGAGTGTGCCCCAGACTGAGCACCTTTAGGCACTGTGGGTGCCTCAAAGCTGTCACCGGACCAATCTGGCTCTCGTGAGAGCAGCGATTTCACAATGAAAGAGAGAGTTCACAGGCTTGCAGGCTTGATCCAACTTTGAAAAGGACTCAAGTCAGGCTAGCAAATGAGAAGAAATCTGTGGCTGCTTCCCGTGACATCACCTCCTAAAGACAGAGTCTAACGCTCCCCCGCAGTGGCGGTTTTATTGATTGTAGTGAGCACGCACAAAATCACTCTGCTGAAATGGAGAATTCCTTGGCACCAGCTGAAGAGCTCATTTGCCTGGTTTAAAACAATTTGCACTTGGCCTTGTGCTGTGCTGCACCCGCCCACCTTGCCCCACAGTGCAGGGGAGGATGCCGAGATCCTGACAGTGGCTCGGTGCCTCCCCACAGGGCTCAGGCGCCTGCTCCCCCTGGCAGCTCTCGAGCCCTGAGAGTCCACAGAGCTGAGAAGTGTCCAAGGCGATTCTGTCACCATGTGAACCTACAAAGCGTCGCCTCCTGCACACTGGGCGGGGGGACGTGGCCTCACCCAGCCTCGAGCCTGCGTGATGCGCTGCTGTGCTGTGTGCTACATGCAATCCTAGTGCAGGGGACCTGTGTGCAGACAGCCTTTCACACTGGCACAAGAGCAGTGCACCAGACTGTGAGGTGTTCGGAACGTACAGTGAGTGTTGAACTAGACATTGTTACAGTAAAAGACTCACTGCCACGAATCCCCACAAAGTCCTCCCCTCGGGTCACACGCACTCGTCCCATCCTCTTTGCCACTTCTGCAGCAGCTCTGGAGTCCTCTTTCCTGAGGGTCTGTACCAGGTGTGACCACAGACAGTGGAAAAGCAGGCTCTTAAAAAACAGCACCATGTCCTCACCCACCTTAGTCACCGGACCTGGCACCGGGTGCCTCCTGCTTCTTTCCCAAAGTCAGAATAACCAGGAAAAGTAAATATTTTAAATCAATTCGGGGCAACAAGTCAGCTACAGCAGTGTAATTAAAGACAGGAAAGAGGACTACAGAGCTGCTGCAGAAAGTGTCGAGGACAATGGTGGGAGGAAGCGGAAGGGAAGGGGATATAAAAATAAATTAAGATGTGATATATATATATCACATCTTAATTTATTTTTTATATATATATATATATATATATCTACCATCTCCCCACGAGGAATGTGACTGTTACATATTCCAAACATGGACGAATAAAAATTTTAAAAATTAAAAAAAGAATACTAAGTATGTGCTAAGCAAGAGGAATGGTTTTGAGGGGATTTACGGAAATGTGACTTCTATTATAATCATTTTTTAGAAATCTAAACATTCACTGTAGTTTGTGATTATACCTTGTACATTATTACAGCAGCTACCTGGTGCCAGAATGTTTCGGGTCCACCAGAATTTCATGGAGCCTCTGTCCTAAACATCTCCATCACTCCCTTTGTGTGGCACCTGACTCTGTCCATCAATACACACGGTTATGTGTTTTTATACAGTCAGTTTACACTGTAGCTACAATTTTATCTCTAATGGTTTCAGCCTAATTTTACATTAACATCTCCCTATATTATCAACTACCCTTCAAGTGCATTTTAATTGCTTTAAAATATTTTATTGTATGTATGTAAATACCAGAATTTATTTATTTACTCCTCTATTTTGGGTACAAGAGGTGTTAATTTGCATGTACATTAATGAGATCAATTGTAAAATGAAAATTCTTGGGCAGAAATTTTTATGAAGCTAACTACTGCCTGAAAATACATTCCTAGGTATTAAAAGTCTGGGAACAGAGTCAAGATGTGGTGGTGCACACCTGTGATCCCAGCACTCTGGGGAGCTGTCAGGGGATCCCAAGTTCACGGACCCCAGCCTGAGCAACTTAGCAACTTAGCTAAGCTTAGCTTTTTAAAAACCAAAAAAAAATTTTAAAAACTTCCTTTTAAAAGGCTGTGGATGTAGCTCAGTGGGAAGGCCCTGGGTTTAATCCCCAGACCACAAAAATAAAATTTAAAAAATAAAGACTAAGAACATTGTTAAGGCCCTTGAGCGATTCTGCTACATAGTTTTTTAGGAGGGCATTACCAGTGACTGCCTCTGTTGGTTACTTTGTTTTTTGCTGTCGTTGTGGTTTTGCCTTTGTCTTTTGAGTGGGTCTCATTGAGTCCAGGCTGGCCTCGAACTCACGGTGATCCTCCTGCCTCAGCCTCCTGAGCACTGGGGTGACGGGTGTGCCCCCGTGCCCAGCTGTGCTCTCGGCCTCTTCACACCTAGGCATTTACCGTCAGGAAACATGGGATCTTTACTCCAGGCCCCAGGCACTGTGCCCACCCCGGCTCTGTCTCCCTCCAGGGGGCTGCCGCCCGCGTGTTGAGCCCTTCGAGTGATGCCAATGAAGAAGGGTTTTCTGGGGTTTCGCAGGTGCCCTGGGCCATCTCCATGTGGGCTGGGGACGGGGACTGTCAGGAAAAGGATCCCCGAGAATGGGCCATTCCTCAGGGGCAAGAGTCAGGCAAGAGGATCTGGGTGTGGCAGCGCCCACCTGTCATCCTAGCAAGCAAGCAAGCGGCTGAGGCAGGTAGATCGCCCTGAGTTCGAGGCCAGCCTGGGCTACACAGTAAGAGCCTGTGTAAACAAAACAATGGGCGAGACAAAAGAAGGACGGGGACTGGGGCGAGGTGTGACGCTGGGGGTTCAGAAGCAGAAGCGGGGGGGGGGGGGGGGGGGGGCGTCTGCGGAGTGTGGAGGAGCCGGGCTGCCCCTTGGCCTGGAGCTGCAGCCTGCAGCCCGCCTGCCTCCCCTCCCGGGACACTCGGGCGGGCGGGGCCACGGGCAGATTCAACGCCCCACCCCCGCCCCGAAGTGCGCCCCAGCACCGGTGAGAACCGAACCGCTGGGATTTTCCTTCTGAGTGGGAGGCGCAGCCGCAGCCCAGGAGGCCCGGGGAGGGCGCTCCAGGCCCCTGCCTCTCGGTTCCTTTTCCCACCCCGTGTCCGCGGGGAAGCAGCCGCCGCCTCAGCACTGGCGGCGTGGAGGCGGAGCCCGCGGGAGCTGGGAAGTAGGTCGCCGCGCACGCGGGAGGTCGCCGTGTGGTTTCTGCTCCCGAGCTGCTGGAAAGCCCCGGGGCCCACAACCGTCCCCAAGTCACCAGGAAGCAGCCGATCGTCAGCATCTGAAATTCACCCTTGCGAATTACACAGCCCAGTGTGAGGAAGGGGCCAGACCGCTCCACCCGGAGGAGACGTCGTCCTGTGGCCGCGTTCTGGGTCCCGTTCTCTTAGTTCACTTTCGCACACAGTTGACACACAGTTTGCACAAAGAGAAACTGAAGCACAAAGCAGTTCAGGCCACAGAGCTGGGAAACCCAGTCCAAGGCCATCTGCCCACATAGTCCCCTGGTAACCCTGGCCCGCCTGGCCCTGCTCACTGGGTGGCTCCAACAGTGGCAGTGCCAGTCCTAGGGAGGAAGAGTCCCCAGGGAAAGATCCTAGCACGACACCCAGCACGACGCCAGGGCACCAGAACTCTTCTGCAATATACTCTAAAAGACCGGCACTGGGGTGCTGACCGCAAGCTGCCATCCAGGGCCAGCAGACACTTGAAGCGCTGCCACAGCAACGGAGAGGCTGAGTTGTAGACTTCATTCCGCTTTCATTAGCTTTCCTCTGGGCCACCACATGTGGCTACCAGGCTGGCCGGGGCAGATCTGGGGTTTGCCTACCACAAACTTCTTCGTCCTTCACAAGCTCGGGACAGGACCTGGGCTGGAGGCTGCAGAACCCTGGTCACACTTGGCAGTCCCAGGCACCATCCTGCTGGTTGCGCATTGCTCCATTTGGCAGGTGAACCGAGGCTCAGGGAGGGTAGGTGAGGCCCGGCTTTGTGTGTGGACACCAGGGCACTGCACAGGGGACCCCGCTCTGGGACCCCAACCCCACTCCAAGCTATCCATTCATTCATAGCCTGGTTCTTCTCCGCGCCCTGGCCACAAAAAAGCCAGATTATGAGGCAGAAGGGCAAACCACCACTGCCTGATCTGGCCCCGAGCCAGGCAGCAAATGATGGGCAGCCCCCGCCCATCCCGCCAGGGATGACTTCCAGGGGAGACGGCATCCTCAAAAGCCATGGCACTGGGTATGGAAGAATTCCTTGGAAAGGAATTATTACCCTGAATAACATGGGGTTGTTATTTTTATTGAATCATAGCATAGCGTGAGGTCATATTTTTATTTCCAAAAAGAAAAGCTCAAGAGACGATGAATTCGAAACACATCAAGTGAAGTTGGTTGGTTGCATGCATTAAAATATCACCTGCCAGAGGAAAGCAAGCGCTGTAATTATCACCCTGCTGCCTACGTTTGATGTGGCGTTTACATGTGACCAGTGGTTTCTGTGCCTTCCAGCTTTGAGGCTGCTATTTTAACCATTTCAGAGAAGTAAACTGTGCCAAGTCAAATTAGAGTTGATAAAAGAAAAGATATGATACATAATATCTTGTCTTTTAAGAAAAGGTGTGATACATAGTATTGTATCTTTTAAGAAAAGATACATAGTATCATTGTCCCCACTTCATTGTTTCCGATGCAAGATTTTATTTGGAGAAGAATGTGTAATTATGCAGAGGTGTGTGGCTGGATTCTTTGACTTCAAACCCGTGCATTCTGCAAGATTTCACCTGTGAAATTCGCAGCCTTTAATTACTGCCTCGCTGTTAAAAGAGAGAGCCTTTCTTCAGAACAGCTAATAACGTTATTAGAAGAGGTAATTACAGATCAAGCGCCTGTGGTCAAAAACACCTCAGAGTGGAGACAGCAGTATTCTGGTTTTTGAACTTTGAAAGTCATTTGGGAGGGGGACACTTTCTCCTGCAGCACATGGCTGATGTTTTCAATTTGTTGTTGGGGTTTTTTTTCTGATTTTTTTTCTTTTTAAGAGGAAAAAGAAACATTTAGAAATCAGTTTTCTGCTGGACGAAATTCTCCACTTCCCAGAAAGCAAGAAAACAATTGTTTCTTGTAATTGGACAGTTTGATTGTAGGCAGGTGGTGCAGAGCCTGAGAAACCAGAGCCACGAAGCCAATTTTGGCTTCAAGCGCATCTCCTTCACTGCGCTCTGGAGCTACCACATGTAAATTGTCTCCGCAACAGCCAGCTATAAATTTAGTTCCCATTTTTCTAGCAACCACCTTATCAGCCATGAAAGTTGCTCGAAAATGGGGCGCTGTGAGGCTCTGACACCACAGCAGGGCTGGCCTGAGATCCCCTGCCTTCGTTCCCCCAGCACATTCTTGCTGCCACAAAATGAGAATTTATGAGCAATTCTGGAAGTGATCGTGTGCCATCATTTTAAAATATGGTGATATTTTCTTTTCCCTCGGGTTAATTGGCCTTTGCGTTGCTCATGTTGCATTATCTTGAGTTAATATTTGCTTTCAATATTTTTGAGGCACAGGCCAAGCCAGCCTGGTTTCGCAGATGACAAACATCAGCCCTGAAAAGGAGCCAAACTCCAAGGCCTGGGGAAGAAGTGGGCTGTTTCTTACTTCCCTGCTCCTTCTTTGCATCCAAAGTCTCCAAGCCTCTGCTTCTTTCTCAAGGGCTGGCCCAGTCCTCCTACTGTGCCCTGTGAGATAGGTCAGGTGATGTTCCACTCTAAGAGACAGAGAAACTGATGCCCCGGCAGGCTAATCCTTTGGCTGATGTCACTCAGCAAGTCAGGGGCGGGGAAGAAGCGGTGAGCCCGACTCTAACTTCTCAGCCCACTCCCCAACCGCGGTCTCCTCATTTCCTCTCTAATAAACCTAGAATGTAAAACAGACACTTATGAGAATCGTGGGCCAGGCGTGGTGGCGACGCGAGCAGTCCAGCACTCGGAGGCTAAGAGAGGGGATCTCAGCGGCCTTGAACTGAGCTGCGTAGCAGACCCTGTCTCAAAAACCAAAACCAAAACAACAGGGTGAAGAAAGGCAGAGGAAAACACGTCTGTCGATCCTGTAAGATCATTAGATGCTGTGTATATGAACTTAGTCTCTTCAAACTCAGGCCGGCTTCACTGTCCGTTTCTGCCATGCTCAAACTGTTTAGACGATAATCTAATGCCTGGGCCAGTTTTGAGTTTCTTATTCACTTTCACAACTTTCGAACAATCCCTCTAGCCCCACCCAGCTCCTTGACTGAAACACACACACACACACACACACACACACACACGCACACGCACCCCACGGTCCCTGCCACCTCTTGCACACCCTGTGGAATTATTCTGTGAATAGGGCTGCAGAGCCTGCCCAGGGCCTCTGAATTGCAACACTCTTGTTTTCCTAGATGAGGCAGGTTCTCACCACAGTCACAACCTTGACATTGTTCACACAGATCTCAGAACGGACACTGGATCCTCTCAGGCGACAGGGCCAGATCTGCTTTGAATCCTTGGTGAAAGATACTCCCTAAACACTGGAAGGCTGAGGCAGGAGGGTCACAAGTCCGCGCCCTGCCTGCTGGGCAACTTAGCAACTTAGTGGAGACCCTGTCTCAAGGCAGGTGAAACAGCTCAGTCTGAAGGCCCTGGGTTCAAACCCCAGTACCCCCAAAACAATTCGCTGGAGGTGTCAAGAAGACAAAGACACCTTGGCTTTGCACCTTTAGACATGGCCTAAAGACATGCAAGTGTGAAACAGGCGATTTCACTGCCAGCCTGCTGGAGAAAGGATTCCCCCGCTTTTCCATTGTTCCTCCTGCTTCTGCCCAGGGGAATGGCCACACACAGACCCTGTCCCCGGCTGCGGTGGCACCCACACTGTGAGCCTTTCTGAAAGTGACCTCGGGCTGCTTACCCCTGTCAGAGGCAGGCCGAGCTCCTCAGGCAGTGCTGCCCGAGATAACTCAGAAATCTTGGCAGTGGTACAGAACCAATATCCCCAAGGTGGCAGCGTCTTGAACAATGTCCTCAGTGTGCACGGTGCAGGCAGCCCTGCCGTCTGTGTGCACCAGGCCCTTTCTCCTCCACCTCTCAAGGCAAACAGCTGCCGAGGAGCCCAGTGTGGGGGCTGGGACAGCAAGCTGGGCAGGACAGGGAAAGGGGGAGCCTGCTTCGAGGTCCTCCGGGACGAGGGTCCCTCCCAAGGGACACAGAGTCAGGCGGGCCAAGGAGGTTGGACCCGATGCAGCTACCAGCTAGTGCCAGCCCCGGGCTCTCCTCATGCTCCGTAACCTGTGCAGAAGCAACTGTGAGGCCTCCATGCAACCAACACGGCAACAGCCTCGGGTCCCAGCCCTGCTTCCTGCCGGGACACAGACCACGGTGGCATCATTCCTGTCTGCCACAGACCCTCTCCAGAGCACTCTGCCCAGCAAGGCAGAGCAAATGCTTCAATTGAGACAGACTGGTGACAGTAGCAGACACATGGCCATGAATCCCCTCAAAATCCCCTTCGATTCACCCACACTCCTCCCATCGCCCTTGCCACTTCCTGCAGCAGCTCTGGAGTGCTCTTTCCTGAAGGTCTTTACCAAGTGTGTTCAAAGACTCAGTACATGCTGCTGCCGAGCGCCACCCAACAGAAAGGCATCTCATAAACACATGACGCTGTGTCCTCATCCACCTTAGTCACCGGATCTGGAACCGTGTGACTCCTGGCTCTTCCCCAAAGTCACAATGACCATGAAAAGGACACATTAGGAATCCATTCAGGACATCGAGGCATCCAGGACAGTGAAGCTGAAGAACCTCAGGAAAGAGGACTCCAGAGCTGCTGCAGGAAGTGGCAAGGAGGAGGGGAGGAGTGGAGTAGGTGCACACATGTAATCCCAGCACACTAGGAGGCTGAGGCAGGAGAATCATAAAATCAAGCCCAGCCTGGGCAGCGTAGTGCTTTAGTGCGACTGCCTCAAATCTAAAAATAAAAAAGGCTATGGGGCCAGGGATTTAGCTCAGTGGTTCTGGTGCCTGCCTCACATGCACAAGGTCCTGAGTTCAATCCCTAGTACCAAAAAAATTAATTAATTAATTAATTAATTAATTTAATTTAAAAGGCTGAGGACATAGCTCAGTACTAAGGCCCTGGGTTCAATCTCTAAGTCACACACACACATGCACACACACACGCACAAACACACACACAAGACAGCAACAATGACGCTTCCTCCTTCTGCCCAGTGTGGTTGGTTTTCATTTTGAACTTGCTGTTCCCACAAACCCCACAGTATTTATTTTGACCCCTTCCCCACTGGTCCGAGAATGTCAGGGGCCTGGAGAGACACTGGGGACTCTCCTTCACTTACCTCGGACAGACTCACCCTTCTCTTCAGCAAGGTGGTGGAGCCTAGCCTAACAGGTTACCCCCCTCCTTCTGTACCCCGAGAGGCAGAGCAGAAGTGCCTGATGTCTGTATTCGAGTTGTCACGCAGCCCCAGATGCCAGCTGCCGTGACCAGCTGTGTGAAGCTGCTTCACATCTGGAGCTTGGGGGTCTCGACAGTGAACTGATGACTTATCAATGGTACCCCACGGGCTTCCTCGAGGACTGAATCTCACCAAGCTCAGGCCCAGCACAGTGTGAGGATTCTGTGTTTTGTAGCTATCAGTAGTTTTCCTTTAGTGTTCCTGCATTCTATCTACCTGTATATGGATATATTTATTTTTTATTTTTATTTATTTTTATTTTGCAAGTACTAGGTATCAAATCTAGAGGTGCTCTACCCCTGAGCTACATCCTCAGCCCTTTTTTATTTTTGTTTTACTTTGAGACAGGTTCTTGTTAAGTTGCCCAGGCTGGCTTCAAACTTGCAACCTGCCTGCCTCAGCCTCCTGGTTGCTGATATTACAGGTGTGTGCCACCACCTGGCTCCACACATTTCTGTAGTGTCAAGGGTGGGCTCAAAAGTCCAGGAAAAAGGAAAGTGCTCCACGGTGCCCAGCACTGAAGAGATCCCTGTCCCATTCGGCGCTCAGAGCCAGCTCAAGGAAGTGTCCTGCCTCAGCTTCCCTTGCCCTGCTGCTCCTGCCCTTGCCCAGAGCCGGCTCCATCCTGCCCTGCACCGAGCCCAGGGACCTGCAGGGCTGACAAAGGCAGTGACCTTAGGAGGCCACAGCGTGGAACGTGCAGTCGGCGTTGGCCTTCAAACCTCTCAGCTGCAGTGGTTTCTATCTCAGACTTGGGGCACTGTGCTCATCAGTGGCTCCATCATGGACAGTTCAGGGCTGACTGTGCTGTAGGAGGCGGCCCTGGTGGGAGGAGGTCACTGGGCTGAGACCCGGAAGGGTGCGTTCCTGTTCCTGGCTCCTCCCTGCTCTCTCTGCTTCCTGGCCGCCATGAGGTGAGCAGCTTCCCACCACCAGGCCCTTCCCCTCTTGTCTCCCCCATGAACTGAGCCCATGATACACAAGAAAAACTTCCCTTTGAAGTTGTGGGTGTCGGGTGTTCTGTCCCAGGGACAGGAAAGTGACAGACTTGGACCAACCACCCCAACCAAATCTGCTTGCTGCCTTGCGTTCCCCTGGCACGGCTCCTCTTTCTGCTTCTAAACTAAATATTTCCAACCATTAAACCTAAAGAGAAGAGGGAAAGAAGGGAAGGATCAGCTCCTTATATTTTTAAGATACACAAAGTGCATAATAAGTGAGCAGGTGGAGACCCACATTACACATAAGGACAGCACCTGGCTGTTCACTGCTCACACCCGTTTCTGTGCAGAGCCAAGAAGGGCAGTGTTTCCTCTCCCCCATCCAGAGCCACCAGAACCCAGCTGTTCCCAGCCCCCCACCCCGGGCCTCCTGGACCAGCTGAGGGCCCGGTGAAGTCCCATGCTTCTGGTCCTCGTTTCCATGGGGTCCACCCCGGGAGTGACACCCTCCCACCACTCACTTGCCGCTGTGGGTGTCAGGCGGATGCCCCAGCCTGCAGGTACTGTGTCCTCCTCTCCGCGGGCCAGGGGTTTGACACCTGAACATCGCCATTGTTTATCCTGAGGTTCCCTATGGGAGACTCCACCGCTCAGGCCGGGCTACACCACCGCCTCAGCAAAGCATGGCAGGATCACAGAGCTGTTCAAGCTCATCAACAAGGACATCTCGTTTGCCCCATGAAGTCAGACAGCTGCACAGAGCGGCCGGTGCCACTGTCTAACCTGCTCCTCAGCACATGAGCAGCGAAGCCTAAAAGCATAAACGTGTGCATCTTAGGTGCAGGTGCAGTCAGAATAAGAGGCTTCCATTTGCCTGTAAACTGGAATTTAGCTGTCGCTGGGGCTCAGTACCATAGGATGTAAAAATCCCTCCAAGTCAGCTCTTAAGCCTAAGCTGCTTGCTCCAGTCACTGAAATGTATTAATATTGATAGTTTGGAGAAGGGGGGTTGCTTTGTTTTGGTTTTTTGAGACAGGGTCTCCCTATGTAGCCTAGGCTGGCCTCAGACTTGTAGATATCCTCCTGCCTCAGCCTTCTGAGTGCTGGGATTACAGACATGTGCCCACATCTGGCACAAATGGGCACTTTTATAAAGGACCAGCTGAGTTTTCCTCCTCCTGGTGATTTAAGCTTAAGCCTCAGTTTGATTCCTCCAATAGCCAGCTGGACCTGTGTTTCGACCTATGTTTCATGGGCGTAGGGGATTTGCCCTGTTCCTTGCTGCTGGTCCAGGAATGGTCAGCTTCATCAGGAAAATCACAAGAGGAACTATTTGCACAGCGAATCCTCGCCAGGAGCCGGTGCTGTGCATGCAGAAGGCGTGTGCCATGACCTCATTTCGCACTTGGCCCCACCAGCCGGGGGCGTGAGCCTGGGTCACAGATGGCAAGCTGACACCCGGCGAGGCTGGCCTGCTGACGGTCACAGAGTTGCTGTTTCCCTGTATCTGTGACCGGGAAGGCAGTGGCATTTGTTCCAGGAATTAGGAGCCCTGCTGCTGAGCACCCCTAAAATAGCCCTGCATTTTCCCACCCCGAGTCAGGTTTACTAAGCAGGGACAGGGCTGAAAAAGCCCAGCTGGATGACTCAGTTTCTAGCAAAATGTCATCTGTCCCCCTTCACTTTGGGACAACCCCAGAAGTCTGCCCGGCACAGAAACAGAAACAGCCAGCGAGGTGGCGCACTCCAGTCAATTCAGTACTCAGGAGGCTGAGGCAGGATGATCACTGTGAGTTCGAGGCCAGCCTGGGCTACATATCGAGACTCTGTCTCAAAGAGGCCAAACAATAAAAGAAACAGAAAGAAAGAGAGGAGAAAAGGGAAGAGGACAGCCGACATCAGCAGCAGGGCTAAAGTAATTTCCTCTCTCACTGAGCTGAAGCCCCATCAATTCCGGGGCTGCTCACAGAGCTAGAACGCCACCGGCTGTGAAATCGAGGGCAAGCTGGAGGGCTCATTTCCTGTCTTCTAAATATACTCTTGTTCCGATTGTATCTCGTCCCCTGCACCACGTCACAGAGGTGACCGCCCTTTACACTGCAGATGTCTCCGGATCAACTCCAGCTCAAGGAGGCTGGTGTAGAAACCTCAGTTTAGGAAGCCACTTTCAGGAACAGCGTGCTCAGGGCTGGCTCCTCCACTGTGTTCCTGCTCTTCGCTCTCCTACAGCCCTCGCCTCCCTTCTCCTCCTCCTCCTCCTCCTCCTCCTGCTCCGGGGCCACCCCCACCCCGGTGGGCAGCAACCACCAGCAGCCCTGCACCCTGAATGTTATCAGAGGAAGCACTGGAGAAGCAGGAGGCAAACAGAAACCTCTACACCTGCTTGCACGCCCCGCCCATTCAGGACCCGGCGAGGCCGTGTTCCCCCTGTGTCCTGCTTGGGTCACTCAGACCTGTGGGATGTCATGGAGACAAATAGGACACCAACTTGAGCCCCAAATACAGCATGTGGCATTAGTGGCCCCGGACCCCGCTGCCTGCTGCCTCCATGCCCAGTGACCACTGTGTGCTCTCGCCACCCGATCACACGGCAGCCAGAGATGCCAGCTGAGCACCCCCGCGCCCCGCCCCTGCCGGGCCTGCCCTGCCAGCTGGCCTTAGGACACCTCAAAGCCTTGTCCCAGACACCGTGTGACCAGTGTCTGCCTCCCAGTGCCCTGCCTCGTCACTAAAGGGTCTCC
Organism: Heterocephalus glaber; assembly: GCF_053883595.1. NCBI lineage: Eukaryota > Metazoa > Chordata > Mammalia > Rodentia > Bathyergidae > Heterocephalus > Heterocephalus glaber. The sequence goes on from NW_028258435.1 coordinate 9,450,170, forward strand.
CCATGAGACCCCAGTTGGCTCAAACTCCAAGCAGGGGTCTAAGGAAGGGGTTATTCGCGATTATTGGTGTCTATTCATTCTTGCACTTAGAACAGAACCTCCGTAAATGCTCCCTGGGCCGGGTGTGGTAGCACACGCCAGTAGTCCCAGCACTCAAGAGGCTGAGGCAGAAGGATCACTTTGAGTTCCAGACCATCTGGGCTACATAATGAGCCCCTGTCTCGAAAAACAAAAAATAAAAATAAATGCTCCTTGGGCAAATGTCCGTGGCTTCAGTTCATTCTGCTCTCACCCAGAGTCCCATCGAGGGGAGCCTGCCCAGAGTCGGGAGCTGGCCTGGTTGAGTCCAGCCTGGGCTCTGTGGAATTGGTTGCAGGAGCTGGGGCCGTAGAGGCTTTAGTTCCCCAAAGCCCCAAGGGAGCCCGAGGTAGCAGCTGCCCAGCACCTGGGCTTCCCAAGCTCCCACAAGCACTCCCTCCGACTTGCTTTGATCTTCGGGAGACCAGGAAATCAGCCTCTGAAGTGGGCGTGAGGTCCTGCGCCACCAGGAACCAAGAGCCATGTTGCACGAAGTGCTCTGAGCCCTGGGCAGCTCACAGGCACACAGACACGGGGGGGTCCCGCAGCTCTCCACGCACCCTCCGGTCCCAGCCCAGGACCCCGGCCGGAGCCCGGAAGTGTGCGCACGGCGTCGTCCAGCGGGAGCCCTGCGCAGAGCCACAGCCGCCCGCGCAGCTGCGGGCCGAGCAGAACGCGCGCTCCACTCCGGGGCCTGAGCCGCGGGGTGCAGGTCCACCCTGGCCAGGCCGGAAGATGAGCTCACCCTCGGGAGAAGAACACGCTGCGCCTCCGCCCCCTCCATCCTGGTCATCTGACCGACCAGGGCTGGCTTCCGAGCTTCTCCCAGGTCTGCTCCACACCGCAGAGTCAGCGTCACGACTCAGGCCTGGTCGTCTTCACAGTTAGAAGTGCGCCGCAGTCTGACAGCAGAGCGGGAGGGGTTTCCTGAAGACTCGGTTTGGACTCTCCCTCTGGAAGATGAGACAGCACAGTGAGAAAGTACTGAGCACTGACTGAGTGAATGCTCACAAGCGGAGGGGCAGATGTGTTTATAATCCCTGCACTCAGGAGGCTGATGCAGGAGAATCTCCAGGAGACTGAGGCCAGCCTGGACTATGTAGCGAAACCCTGTCTCAAAAAAAGCAAAAACAAAAAACATCTTGCACTGTCTGAATCGTCTCTGTTCTGCCACGGTTCACACCCTCATCTCACAACGCTTAAGGCTTTTTAATTATTTTTCATGTCTGTCTAGTATTCCCTTCAGTATTTTCTGGAACGTAAAAAGAATTAAGATGTGCTTTGTCCATGAACAACTAACTCCCCATGGTGAATGTGATCGTTATGTGCTACAAACATGGGCTCACAAAAATTAAAACTAAATCCAAAAGGATTTTCCACTGTGCTGGTTTAGTGCTCACATATTTCTTTAGGGTTTCTTTCTCCTAAAAAGTCTTTTCTTCGCCATCCATTGTGAGAGCTACTTTTGCAGGGCACAGAAGGCTGCACAGAGTGGCACCCTGTCAGGGCTTGAAAGACTCCACACCAAGCCGTCCTGGCCTTTGCGGTCTGGCTGAGACACGCTGCTGTCATGAGAGAGGAGCAGACACGGTCACCAGAAGCCCAGAGAATAGAAGGCAGGCAATAAAAAGCCGAGTCACTCTGTCGTCTCAGAGCCGAGGGCTTCGGCCCCTCCCCAACTCATCCACCCATGCAACCTCCAGAGCATATCCACGCCCAGACCTGCTCCTGCACACTTGGGCCGAAGGGTGGGCACGAGCCCTGGTCAGTGAGGTGAAGCGGCCATGACCACCCGATGACGGCCCAGGCCTCACCGGGAAACTCCTGCTCTCTAGATTGTTCCTGCCTGACCTTGCTGGTCCTGCCCTCATTCCCTGGATTGGGGTGTGATTGTGCAGCAATAGCAGCCATTTTGGAACCAGGAGGTCAAAGATGAAAGGATCAAAAGCAACACGTGGCATGGACGTGGAGCAGAAGGGAGAGACCCTGGGCCGGGAAGGCACTGGTAAGCGGCAGAACCGATGCCCAGCTGCCTATCTGGATCCAGACCGGCCACAGAGGCTCCCTCCCTGCTCTCCTAGCAGCCGCTTGCTGCACAGGGCTTCGTTCCAAGGAGGTAGAGACGGCTGGGCGCCGCCAAGTCCACCCCGCCTCGCTCATGCCAAGGCCAGACCTGCTGGCCCAGGTCCACGTCCCCAGAAGCCCTCTCTCACTCCCCAGCCAGCCTGGACACCCAGGTGCCCACTGCCTGGCCAGAGCTTTGGGTCCCTGTCCTGTACCCCACTGGGCAGGTGGCCCTCAGCTTCTCCCTCCAGAGAAGCCTTGCCAACTGTGGGCTTTAGCTTGGCCCCACCACCCCACTGAGCACCTGGGTGGTGCCCAGGTCTGGCCATCACCCCACTTCCAGCCCTGGCTCTTCCTGCATCCTCACCGGGGCACAGCACAGCCTCACCGCCCTGGACTCAGAAAGTCTCGCCAGAAACCCAAGCTCACACCCCATGTCGGCCAAGCGGACGGATTTCACTGCTGGGGACATGCAGACCAGGAGGTGGGCGTGGAGAGCACAGGTTGTGGCTGGCAGCCGGGCCCCGAGAGCTGACTCATTTCCCTCCCAGCCCAGCATGCACTGCCCAGCTATCCTGGGTTCGAGGACCCTCAGCAGGGGACCCGGACAGTAGGGCCATCTCCTATGGTTAGGGTCGGGTGGGACAGGGGCCTCAGAGCTGCCCTTCCTGAGCCACCGCCTTGCCCAGCACCGGGTTCACTGCCCCCCGAGATAGTACTTGGCCTCTGGACACAGAGTCCAGTCCTCGACACTAGGGCTACGCTGCAGCCAGGGGAAGTTAAATCCAAGGGGCTTCCAAGGGGCCAGAGGGAATTGGAAAGCACTCCAGAGGTCCCGGTGGCTGCCAGCAAGCCACAGGCAGGGACACCTCCACACTCAGGGACCCTCCCCAGCACAGCGGGGCTTGGGGCCTGTGGTCCCTCCCTGCTCAGCGCTGTCCTCAGGTGGTCCAGGGGCTCAGATTTCCTCCAAGGGTGGAAATCCAAAGTGAGCAGGGCCCAGGGAAGAGTGGGTGTCCTCTTTCACCCAGCAGGGGTCACCGTGTCCTGAGGGCCCAGGCCTGGCCCCCAAGCCCACAGGCTGGTGGGGCGGAGGACAGCGCCACTTGGGCCCGGCCAGTGGGTCCCCAGACACTGCATGAGCGGATAGGTTCGGGTGTCGGTGTTCCCAGAGAAGGCTGCAAAGGCCGCCGTGGGCAGGGTCCAGGGGGTTGGCTTCCTGGACTGTCGCTCCGGCCCTCTCTGAGGGGCTCAGCTTGCACCTGCAGGCCATTCCTGTCCCAGAGATGGCACCCAGGGGAAGTGCATGGCAGAGCGACCTGACCCTGCCACAGGAGGCCAGCAGCCCACTCCACCAGGCACACTCCTGTTCCCCTGCCTGCCCAAGGACCTGGACGAGGCCTGCTCACTTCCGGCTTCCAGGCCCAGGCACACCCACTTCCTCAGGCAAGGGCGCCCCTTCTCCTATGCTGTCTGCTTCCTCCACTCCCCAACCCGGGTCTCCCAGGTCACAGAGTGAGTAGGCAGAGAGCTGACAGCAAAGGGGCAGAAGCCAGAAAGCCACACAGCATCCCCAGGGCGCCTCTCGGGAGCAGCAGTGCTCTCTGGGAGTCACCGGGTGACACAGACTCACTTGACCTACAGCCCAGGAGCTGCTTACTGTGCAGGATCTCAGAGGATAAAGGAGCACAGGCAGATAGGGGCACATACCACAGGCAGATAGGGGCACATACCAAAGTGTCAAAAGTCACAGAACAGAAACAAGGCCACTAGCTGGGCGTGGTGTCGCACACCTGTGATCCCAGCCCTCTCCTCAGGAGGCTGAGGCAGGAGGATCTCTTTGTGTTCAAGGCCAGCCTGGGCTCCACAGTGAGTGAGACCCTGTCTCAAAAGACGGAAAGCAGAACGCTTGCTCTGTCTGACCCCCTCACACCTGTGCTGCCTGCTCCGTCCGTGCACAGAGGAGAAACCAGGGTCAGAGACAGGGCCTTCATGCCAGCCCAATGCTTGCAGTGCCCTCATTCCTAGTGCAGGTTCCAGTCCCAAGAGAGAGGTCCCCTGGCTTCCCCCTGAGGCCACCCCACTTCTGCTTATCCCTCTAGATCGCCAGCCTGGGCCGAAAACAGGCCATCCATGACAGACCCAATTGAGAATTTGATTTTTTTTTCACTACGGGACTTGAGCCCTGGGCCTTCACCTTGAGCTACATGCCCAGCTCAGTGCCGTAAAATATATTTTAATTTTGAGACAGGGTCTCACTGAGTTTCAAACTTGCCATCCTCCCGCCGCAGGCTCCCAGAGTTCTGGGATGACAGGCACACACCACTGTGCCTGGCTGAGAACGCGAATTTAAAAGTTCGCCCTCCTGAAGCTGAACTCTTTTCCTGTTGAATGAGGACAAGTCTCCAGAGGATCTGGCAGTGTCTGACTGGCATCCCGGGGCTTCACCTGCAGGATGATCCCGGGGGTCGCCTGCAGGCCGCGATTACCCGAGGCAGAGTGTGGGGTCTGGACGGGAATGAGGGCGGGCGTGGCTCCTCCCACCGGCGGCCGCCGGGACCCTCCGTGCTGGATGTGGGCCGCACAGATGCGCGAGCGGTTACGGGGTCAGCCCCAATGTGCAGAACACCGCACACGGTCACACCTGCGTGACACACGCACACGCGTGCACATGCACACACTCCCGGGGAGATCGCGAAACCCCGGCGCTGCCCTGACCCCGCACACAGCCTGGTCTCCTGAGGTCCCCGCGGTGCCAGCGCTGTACTCAGTCACCCCAGAGGGTCCCGGCCGCCTGCGGGCTGATCCTGGGCTTCCCTGGAGGGGCAGCCTGGGAGCGTCCCCAGCCTCAGGCCAACGCAGGGCTGTCGCAGCCCTTCTGCCGCTGGGCTCCTCTCCAGCCCGACTTCCACTCGCTCACGACCCAGGCGGGTGAGAATGGTCACGAACTTCGGAGTTAATGAGGACCCAGCGCTGGGGAGTGGGCTGAGGCAGAAGGGCCTCTGAACTGAAGGCAGCGCCAGGCTGTAAAAGCGGCTCCCCTGTCCTGCTGCTCACATCCGGGCTCTGAGGGCTACTGCTCACGTCTAGACTGGAGGCCGCCCAGGTCCTTCCTGGTTCTTACTGTGGGATTCAGGGTCAGCCTCAGGAGGTCTGAGCTGGAGGGCCGTGTGGGCTAATGCTCTTCCTGCCTTCTATGTTTTTATTTGTCTTTGTTGTTGTTTTCAGACAGGGTCTCGCTATGTAATCCAGGCTGGACTCGAACTCTCAGCAATCCTCCTGCCTCAACCTCCTGTGTGCTGGGATTACCACCACTCTCGGCTTGCCTGCCCTCTAAACATGTCTGCTGAAAGGCCCTCTGACCAGGCCGGGACACCCCGGGTTGGGTGTCACCCAGGTGCCTTCAGCTACAGAACAGTGACACAGACAGAATGGGGACTTCGGGTGAGCTTGGGGCCATGGCTGCCTCACCACCATTAGTGAACAGGTGTATGTGACAGTGCATGTGCACACACACGCACACACACACACACAGAGCAAGCTCAGATGTGACCCCAGCATGCTGCACTTGGGCTGGATTTGACGGCTGAGCCCTCTGCTGGGCTGGAAAGCTACAGCCACATGTACGTGTGCATAGGTGTGTGTTCCTCTGTGTGTGCACACGTGTGTATTTATTACTGAGGGGGACGGGGCCTGTCTGTCCCTAACCACAGAGCGCAGGTACAGAGTTTATAATGTACGCTTTCGGCACCTCTGAAACACCAATGCATTGTTAAATCACCATTTCGTGCAAGAAATAATTATGTGAAATGATGGATTTGTTCATTAGCTAGACTGAAGAATATATCTCAAATCATCACATTGTGTTCCATAAATACACACAATTATTGCCTGTCAATTAAAAGTGAGTTTTAAACCAGATGTGGGGGTTCATGCCTGTGACCCCAGCACTCAGGAGGCTGAGGCAGGAGGATCGCCATGAGTTCGAGGCCAGCCTGGGCTGCATAATGAGACCCTGACTCAAACAACAACAGAAGCTAAAGGGCAAGCTCAGGGCTCAGAGTCCTAGGTTCGAATCCCGGCTCCACCTCTTTGCAGCTGTGGGGTTTCTCAATATTCCAGCTGTCGTCCATCAGATGCGGCTGCCAAGGTTGTGATGTGGTCACAGGAGGCCGCCAGGCTGCGTGCTGGCTGCGCGCGCAGTAGGTGCTTGCAGGAGCTGCTCCCGCCTCGCTCACTCGCCTTCTCACGGGGGGCCACGCGAGTGTGTAGAGAGATCACCAGGCTCATGCTGGGCTCTCAGAGTCACCTCCCCTCCCCAGCAGAGTGAGAGGGACACAGGACAGTGCCTGGCCCCAGGCCTCCTCCAGCCACTTCCTGTCCCTGGGGGGCTTCCCCTCAACCCCGCCATCTGCACATGGGACTGGCGTTTTTTGTTTGTTTTGTTTCTTTTGTGGCACTGAGGATTGAACCCAGAGGCTTCGTGCTGAGCTCCAACCCCAGCCCTTTTTTAGACTTGTTAATTTGAGACAGGGTCTCACTAAGTCACCAAGTTGCCCAGGCTGGGCTCAGATTCAGGACCCTCCTGCCTCAGCCTTCCAGAGTGCTGGAATGATGACAGGTGTGCACCACCACGCCTGGGTGGGATTATGTTTTTTAAACTCAAACTTTGCTGAGATCAAATTCAGGCTGCAGAAACAGAAGTGAGTGGAGCAGAGGGCTCCCAGGCCAGTGGGCATGCATCTTGGGTTCAAATCTCAGCAAGAAGAAAAAGAACAGAGCAGAGCTGAGGTTGCCTCCATCCATTCAGTGACCACTCAGGGACAACCCACTCCTGTCCCTCCCCGTTAAGCTCTCTCTGCCTTCTTTTACCACAGACGTGGACGCGGAGCCACCTGACAGTGAATCCCGGCGTTGCTGCCGGTCACCTGACCTCCCCGAGACCCAGCCTCGAAGTAGGAAGTGCCCGGCCCAGCTGGGAAACGCGCCCGACCCCTGACCAGCTGCCCCAGCCACCCCCGAGAAGCAGCTGAGTCAGAGGTGCCTGTGGGGTGCTCGTGGGGGCCGGGAGGGGAACCTGGCAGAAGGGGAGCCAAAGGGCACGAGATTCAGGAACTGGGCGCCAGCTGCAAGGGCCTTGTGCGATTTCTTCAGCTTTGCCACTTCCCCACTTTCCCCGTCACACCCCGTGGCCAGCGTGACAGTTGATCAACTTAGGGCAGCAGGTGGCCCGCGGGGCCCGACGAGACAGCCCCAGGAAGAGCAAGCCAGAGGCCTGGGTGCACCCAAGGCTGGAAGCCAGAGCTCAGGCCTGGCCTGAGGCCACAGAGCCAGGACACGGGGATACGGGGACATGGGAACACGGGGACATGGGGACACGGGACACAGGGACACGGGAACATGGTGACACGGGGCACAGGGACACAGGGCAGGGGCCGGATGAGACCCTTGGTCCGGGCTGGCTGTCACCTGGAGGAGCTGGGCTCACCCAAGGTTCTGCTCAGTCCCTGAGCTCCCTGTGCATGCAGATGCGGGGGACAAAGGTGGGCAGAGGGACCATGCAGAGCAGGCCAGGCCTTCGGTCGGCCCCAGCTCCGCGCAACTGCCTGGGGACGGTGTGAGACCTGCAAGCCCAGGGCTTCTGAGCTGAAAACATGCTTCTCTCACACTTTATTCCCTCTCATGAGGAGAAACTGTCCTGGTCGATCTGGAAATGAGGGCCTGGACTGGGACGCCTGGGGTCCCTCAGATGTCTTGGGTCCTGCAGGGTGGGGCGAGGCTGTGAAGCTGCACCCAAGGGACAGGGAGACATCACCCGTGAGTAGCTGGTCTGCATATCATTTGCGTCCCTGCTGGTTCATTTGCATATCATTTGCATCTCCTCCACCCTCTCACCGGGGGTTCACACTGGCCTGAGCCCACTGCACCCTGGGAAACCTGTATCCCAGCACAGCACAGCACAGCGGCTCTCAGCCTCTGTCTCTGCCCCCCGAGCCCCTTCCTTTTCCCAGTTTCCTGTCTTGTACTAATCTGGGGGCCTTGTTTGGTCCCACCCAGCAGTCATCAGAGCTGCTGCCACCTTGGGAAGCTGGGTGACAAGATCTACAGCCTGGCTCTGCCCCTGGCCTGGGAGGACACCAGACCGATGGCCAGGAGCCACCACAAGCCCCTGAGCCCTCGGCACCCCAGACTCCCACCCATGCCTGCTTTCTCATCCCTCCTGTGGCCCCCAAGCTTATGTGAACTTGGATCCTCTCTACTGGGTCACTTCCCTCCACACTGAGTGTCCTCCGTGAAACACAAGCTCCCCATCCTCTGTCCCCTCCAGCCAGCCTGGGGACCCCCAGATGCCGCTCTGAGAACCTCTTCTGTGGCAGGACTCAGGAGCTCTGGCTCCCCAGCTGTGACCCCCGAGAGCTGGACGCGTCTCCCCTGGTTCCTGGCTAGGAGGTTTGTCGCACAGAGCGGGCAACGGCCTAACTGAACCCAAGATAGGTGACAGCTATCGTCCATGCAATCTGCAAGCTTGTCGCTCTGCCCAAGAAGATCAGATTAGTAAGAGCCAGGTCATCAGAAAACCCAGCTCCAGGGACCTAACACCTCCTCTCTCCCCTGTGCCGCACTGTTTGTGAGACTGGTGTGACCACGCCTTCTCAGCCCAACGCTGAGTCCCCCATATGGCAGCCGTGCTCAGCTTCAGTCTCGGGTCCCTCCCCACGCTCCCCTCAGCTGGCTACTGCCATTGCCGCAGCTTCTGGGACGAAGTTCCACCTGCCTTTCTCTGTTTCCTCACCACCTCCCAGCTGATGGTTCAAGCCCAGCCCACCCCGCACACCCTGACACCCATGCGCTCACCGGACCTGAAGGAACGGCTGCTGCTTCCGGTCCTGCCTGCATTTCAGAGTTGAGGAGCATGAATAAAGGCCCAGGTTCTGACCGGGGGAGCAAGGCAGTTCCTCTGGCTGGCCACCTAGGCATGCTGTCTGGGTAAAGCAGGGGAGTCCTGCACTTCCTCCACCTCAGGGGCAGGGCCTGGACCCAAGTCCTAGAGGTGGCGGACACTCGAGGGGCCCTAGGGCCACTTACCCTCATCTTAGAGCCAAGAAAGCCCCAGGAGGCCCGTCAGACTCACCTCCCTGGGCCCCCAAAGTGGGCCAGGCCTGGGGTCGGCTGTGTCTATTCCCCTCACACCACCCTCTCAGGCCAACACCCCTGCCGGCGCCTGGACCTGTGTCTCCCGCCCACAATTTCCAATCAGCTCCCAGCCCCGGTAGGCGACGTCTTCAGGGCTCGACCTCTCCCCAGGTGGCCCCAGCGCCAGGACTCTGAGGCACTGAGGGAGACGTGAAGTGAAGGTTCCCAGCAAACACGTCTAACCAGCTCGCCTGAGCCATTGGGAAGCCACCTCCTGGGGCTCAGGGTCCCCCCCCCCCCCCAGAAGCATACAGAGGCATGAAATGGAGAGATGACTTGGTCAAGGGAAGGTGGAAAACTCCACATCTTCAGAGAATTCTAACTCTTTATTCTTGGGTGGAATCTGCCCCACCTTCACCTGCCCATAAACCAAGAGCAAGGGAGTGAATAATAAAAAGCCCGCAGGAAATCTACACTCCAGTCCCTGCTTCTCTCCCCTACTCCCCAGCCCCGGCCCTGCCTTCTCAGCCTGGGGGGTGCTCTGACTTGGGGGTCTCTCCCCGCCTGAATCTCTCAACATCTCCAAATGCGAGCTTCACTAATGTGGGAAGCACTGATGGGGCAGAGGCTGATTGTCTCCCTGACATGTTTTTACAGAACACTTCTGGGTGACAGAATTAGTTTCCTCATTAGCTATTTTTGGAAGTGGAACAAGAGAAGGCTTAGTGTGGGCACACTTGGAGAAGGGTGAGCTGTTCCCGCCAGGTCCCCCCCCCCCACCGTGGCTCCGCAGCCAGAGGCACCAGCCTTGGGGGGCAGCATCCGGAGGGGCCTTCTGGGTGGAGCTGACAGGGTGGAACTCCAGGGGGAAGACTGAGTCCCACCCAGCCGACCCAGCTCCTTCCCTCCCTGAGCACAAACTGCCCCTCACCAGATGCCAGCCAAGGCTCTGGAGCAGAGGTGGAGCCACTCCCAGCTCCAGGACCTGTCCAGGTGGACATGGGGAGCCTGACCCAGATACTGCCAAGGCTGCTGTCTGTGTCCTTCAGCCTGTCCCACGTGTGAGGTGTGTGTCTATATCTTTAAAAATACTGCAGTAAAAGATGCATTGCCGTGAGTCCCCCTCTCTGTGAGTACACTCATCCATCGTCCTTGCCACTTCCTGCAGCGGCTCTGGAGTCCTCTTTCCTGAGGGTCTCTAGATGTGCTGTCCTGGCTGCCTCAAGGTCCTGGATTGGATTCATAATGGATTCATAACGTCTCCCTGTCATGGTCGTTTTGACTTTGGGGGAAAGCCAGAAGTCACACGGTGCCAGATGTGGTGACTAAGGTGGATGAGGACACAATGTCAGGTTTTTATGAGCTGCCTTTCTGTTGGATGGCACTGGGCAGCAGCAGTCACCAGATTTTTGGTCAAACCCAGTAAAGACCCTCAGGAAAGAGGACTCCAGAGCTGCTGCAGGAAGCATCAGGACAAGGGGATGAGTGTGTTTGAAAGGAGGGGAGGATTTTGAAAGCACCCATGGCTATGCATCTGTTACTGTCCTATCTTTTAATTTCTGGACTCACCAAATTTCTCGACCACTCCTCATATACTCATGGGGTGGCCTCCAGCCAGACATCCCATGGGACACCCCATGGGACACCCCAGGACTCTACACAAAAGGCATCCACAGCACCGGAGATGGGGGATGAGAGTTGGCCCAGGTGCCCAGCTCTGGAACTCACAGTGGGGAATTCAGCTCTGTTATCCCAGATCTGGGGTGGCTGAGGCAGGAGGACTGCCTCGGGTATAAGGCCAGCCTGGGCCATCTACCATGATAGCCAAGTAAGGACATCTGGCCCTGGTGCTGACCCCCAGGAAATGGGAGCACTCGGTCCCTCTCCCTAGGCCTGTGTCCTCAGCAATGGAGGAATGGCTGCCCACAGCCCTCATGATCTCCAGCCACCGTGGATCTGGGTACCCACGTCAGCCCTGACCTTCTGGGGGACCCCAACCCTGGCCCCTTCTTCTGCAGGATGAGGTGAGGGTCGAGGAGCTGGAGCCAGTGTTGACCCAAATCCTGTGTTTCCTGTTTCTTCAAGCCGAGACCCTACACATACACAGGCAAACTCACTAAATGCCACCTCTGACCTGGCCCAAGGACGTGTGCTGTTCCCACAGCAGCCACTTCAGCAGCAGGCAATCCAGCCAGCAGGGCCAGGACCGGGCCTGCCTTTCTTTCCTGGGCCACCTCCCTCCCTGCCACCCACCCCACTGCACCCCCAGGCTGCTGCTGGCAGAAGATTTTGTTTTACTTTGGTTTCCTGAGACAGGGTCTCACTAGGTATCCCAGGCTGGCCTTGAACTCATGACAATCCTCCTGCCTCAGCCTCCTGAGTGCTAAGATCACAGGCATGTGCCACCACACCTGGCTTGGGAAATATATTTTAAACTGTGGCTGCAAGTCTCCTAATTGAAGGCTCAGAAAACACCGAAGCTAAGCCACCAAGGGAATTCAGGGCTCCCCCAGGGAGGGGCCTGGAATCAGTTTCTGACTTCTCAGAGCATGACACCATTTTTGTCAGCTTCGGTGCATCCACCAGAAAAACCAAACTTTTGGGTCACAATGAGTGTGCAGTCTGTGTTCTGTGGGCCAACCCAGGGCTCGGTGGGGACGCCCCACCACACTCCTCCCGACCGGGTCTCGGTCTCCGACCCAACTCATGAGTCACACCTGAGACCTCCCCAGTTCCCGCAGCTGTTGGAGCTGCCTGAAGCCAGGAGCAGCCCGGGAAATGGTGAGAAAACTGACCACACGTAACCGTGGCAGAGTGGCCTGGCAGGAAGTCGTTTGCGATGGCAGAGCCTGGGGACGCCAGCCTGCAGTGGGGGTGACCAGCCACAGGCCGGAAGAGGCACAGGCCTTTCGCAAAGGGGAAGGGCACCAGGAGATGGAGGCAGGGCCAGAGGAGATGTTGCAGCACAGCCCGGCAAGGGCACCCATACCCCCCAGCAGGCCCTGCGGTCAGCAGGAGCTGGGCAGTGACCAAGGGGCAGCACCAGCCTCTCGGAGACACACTGGTCTGAGAGGAGGTAGCAGCAGCTGCTCCCTGGGGGCAGGGCCAGCTGAGTCCCCCGCTGTGTCCGGCATGGGGACCCCTGCCCAGAGCGCATGCCAGGCAGCAGCCAAGGGGTGAGCAGGATGCTCAGCTGGGTCTGAGTCACCCCAGTTCCCAGAACTTCGCGCAGGCCAGCAGCGCTCTGGGCCCAGGGAGAGCACTTCCACCAGCCCCAAAATAGCGGCCGGGCCACCACTCGGGTGAGATGTTCAGCACCGTCCACTAGAGAGTGGATGCTCGGCCAGCTGAGAGGACCATGAGGGGGCTTAGCACCCACGTTGTGCAGGGCCTGAGTGAGACAGGTGTCACACACAGCCCCGTGGCAGTGAGCGTGAAGCCATGTCATCCACAAGCATCAGAAAATGATCTTTTTATTCTTAGTTTTTCCTTTTGAGACAGCGTCTCACCATGCAGTTCAGGTGGCCTCGAACTCATGGCAGTTCTCCTGCCTCAACCTCCGGAGTTCGGGGATTATAGGACTTTGACCTTTTGACAGTGTGCCGTGCAGGCTTCCCCATCTCGTCCGAACAGGAAGCAAAAATAAAACCAGGTCTGGGTTACAAGCCCCAAAGGAGGCTTCCCTGTTGTGGCCATAGACTGCAGGCAGCCACCTCGCCTATGGGTTAGGGGTCTTCTGAGCAAGCTACCTGTTGCCACGGCAACCTCCACAGCCGCCATTACTTCCGAGAGAGAGAGCAGCATGTGTCCTTCACCTCCAGACTTAAAGACTGGCTCGGGAGTCTAGGCCTGATACCCTGGGGAACAGCCTAGCAGACCGCCCCCGCAGAGGTGGCCCCTTTCTCTCCATCTGCCCTCACCTGTCCTGGGCACAAAGCAGGTACAGGGCTGCCCCAAGCCTGACTTCTTGTCTCCCCATGGCAGTCGCACAAGCTGAGTGTCATAAAATAATAAAATAATAGCTCTGGCCCGTGCTCTGCACGTATAATCTCACCTAACCCTCAGGGTGGCAGGTAGCAGGTGCCAGCCCCACTCAGGTGAGGAGCTGGGACATTTCCAGCCCTGCTCAATCTACCCCCCAGCTCCAGCCCCTCCAACACTGCTGCTGCTGCTGCTGCTGCTGCTGCTGCTGCTGCTGCTGCTGCCTGATTCTTTAGACAGGGTCCCACTATTTATTCTAGGCTGGCCTCCAACTCACAGCGATCCTCCTGCCTCAGCCTCCCAAGTGCTGGGATCGCAGGTGTGCCCCACCATGACCTGCTTAGCTCCAAGAATCCTCTGTGGGGCTCATGGCTGCAGCCAGGGCCAGAAGGGTCAGGCTGGAGATGTACCTCCTGGCACCGCAAAAGCAAACAGGGTGTGGATTTAAACTATTTCTGGCTTTGCTGCCTGGATGAGCTGCTAGAGAGGGGTTTCCACGGTGAAGCACCAGCATCGGCATGTCTTGGAGTGCTGGAAACCAGCCCTCCAGTCTAAGACGATGTGCCCAGGTCCCAGGGAGCCAGTCCCTGGGTTCATGGGACTAAGAACCTCCCTTCTCCGAGAAGCCGTGTCCGGACAGGAAAAGGGCCCAGCTCCAGGTCACAGCCGGGTCCTCTGCCCTTCCCCTCTGTTGTCCCCGAGTCCCTGGTCACCAGGTCCGGGCCCACAACCCCGCCTCTCAGAACAGCAGCCTCAGCCACTGCGTAGCCTTCCTGCCCGACCTCTGCCTCCTGCCCTGGGCCACCTGCTGTCCCTCCCCGCTTGGGGCCCTTGGAAGTCCCCCAGAAGTCCCCCACCCTGGGACAAGCAAGCCCCAGAGGCCCTGTCGAGCCATCTTCTCCTCGTGGAAACAGGACTTTGCTGTGTGTCTCAGCAGGACACTGCCTCCTCCAGGAAGCCCCCTCGGTGTCCTCCGGTCATTCAGCAAACATGTCCTGAGTGCCTGCCTTGGCTCAGGCTCGTGGTGGGCCAAGAACAGGCAGAAACTGGCAGTGGTGGACTGTGCTGAGTCACCCAGGCCAGGAGAGGGGTCTGGGGTGGGCTCCCTCCTCCACACTCTCCCGGGACCTGCTCCAGGTCCGTGCACAGGTGGACAGACAGGTACAGCGGCCCAAAGGGCTCCCAGGCACAGGCAGGGGGAAGGGCAAGCTGACAGAAAGGCAGGTACTTTAGGTGGAAACCCTAACGGCAGCACACCTGGTGTTTACGCAGTGCAGCAACAGGGGGAGGGACATGGTGTGGGGCTGTGTGTGCCCAGCAGGCCACCGCCAGGTGTGGCCAGTGGGAGTGGCTGTGCCAGGGCTGGGGACAGCTGGTCTGGGCCTGGAAGTGACCCAGCTGGGCACTGTGCAGTGGAGCTTCCTTGAGCCCTGTCCCTGCGGTCCCAGACATACCCGGGGTCACCCTGACCTTAAAGAAGGGACTGAGCTGCCTCTCCTGGGCGTGCTCCACGCTGCATCCTGCCCCCTCCAGAGTGAGGTGCTCTTGGCTGCAGAGAGAGGGAGCAACACCAGGTGTCCCCACAGCTTCCGGTACCCCCGGGGATTTGTCCAAGCTGCAGGTGCAAGGGTCACTGGCCTCAGCCCCAGCTCATGGAGCAGGGAGCCCTGAGCATCCATTTCTGGGTCATAGCAAATATGCAGCAGAAAACCCCCAAACATGGGCATCATGAGGAAAGTGGGGTTCAGAGCACCTCAGGAACTTCAAAAGCTCAGAGGCAACCCTGAACCTTGGGTTCCAGCATCACCCAGTCCTGGTGCACTGGAGCCCAGGACCATGTGGCCAGGCACCCCACGGCACGGGAGACACCCCACATCCACAGAAGGCAAACAAGAAAAAAATGGAGGGTGCAATCCAAGCACTCAGGAGTCTGAGGCAGGAGGGTCTCCCCCCAAGCCCTCCTGTGTGTTGGAGCCTTAGGGACGCGTGCTTCTGTGAAGGGTTGGCCCCTGCCTGGCTCTTTTCTCCTCCTGAGGACTTGTGCCCAGCCCAGGCCCGGGGCCCCCCTGCCCTGCAGCGCTCCACCTCCTCTCCTGGGGCTGCTAAGAAAGTGGATCAGGTTGGGCAGAGCCTCCTCTGAGCCATATCTCTCCGGGAAAGACTCATTGGTTGCCAAATATTCAGAATGAGTAATTGCTACCTGAATTACTAGGGGCAGACAGCTGGAGAAAACAGAGGTTTGCATCTGGAGCCCTCGCCTCTCCCAACCCAGCCCCAGGTGCCGCTGAAGGGGCGCAGGCCCTGGCTGGGGGCTGAGTCAGCTTTTGTCTCCCCTTGCACACATGCACAAACACTCGTGTGCATGTGTGCACACACATTGCACTCAATACATGTATGTTTGCACATGTGTGCGTGTGAACACACACACACACGTGCACGCACGCCGGACAGGCCCTGAGCCCCAGGCCACTCTTGACATTGCTGTGGGACTTCAACCAGTCACTTGTGCTCTCTGAACCTATAATCCTGCCAGTGTAAACGTGGGTGACCCGACGTTACTGGGGCTGCTCTGGTTCTGGTTCCAGTTCAGCGCAAGTTCAGGGCCACCACAGCCCCACCCTGCTGTCCTGCCCCTCTTACCTGGCTGATGGAGGTGCTTCCGACCTCCCCAGGCCCCACCAACCTGGGGAAATCTGGAGGCTGCCGATGTCATGGACCCAGCCACAGGAGCTGCTGCCCAGGCCAGGGGGACCCACACGGCCAGAGAGACACCGGCCCCCCGAGATGTCGCAGGAGAAGTGGGATCGCACTAGGCCCACGAGTCAAGCTTTCTAAAAACAGGAGAATGACTATATTAAAGGGTTATATCATAATCTGTCCAGCCGAACTCCCCAGCACTTTGGAGGCTGAGGCAGGACGAGCACCTCGAGTTCAAGGCCAGCTCAGAATACATAGTGAGACCCTGCCTCAAAGAAAAGAAAAGAAATGGGCCGGGGCTTTAGCTCAGTGGTTCCACCGCCTGCCTCGAAAGTGCAAGGTGCCGAGTTCAGTCCCCGGCACCAAAAAAAAAAGAAAAGAAAAAAAAAAATCACGGTTGGTCGCCAAAGCACCCAAGACTCGGTTTCTCCACACACTTGGCCGCCTCCCCCCTCACCGCTCAGAACTCGGTTCTCAGGCTCCTGGGGAGCCCACTCGCCCCTCCAGGAGCCACTCACTCAGAACAGCTGGAGCCCCCTACGCCAGGAACATCAAGACAGTGCTCAGGTCTTATTTGGGTTTGTGTTTTGTTTTGTTTTGTTTTGCTTTTTGAGATAGTCTCACTATGTAGCCCAGGCTGTCCTCGAACTCCCAGGGATCCTCCCGCCTTAGCTTCCAAGTGCTGGGACTACAGGCATGCGCCACCACCCAGCTTCCCCTCTCTTACCTCTGACCTGCAGAAATCCAGCCCCACAAGGGCTGCAGGACTCCACCTGGGAGGCCGCCTCTGACGGTACCCAGGGTCCCTGCCCCATGCTCTGGGCAACTGGGGCTAGGAGCCGACCCAGCCTAGCAATTTGGGTTTCAGGGTCAGACACTGCTCTTCGGGGAGCCACAGCCGGCACGGCGCACTGGACACCGTGTCCCCCGACGCCCGGGCAGCAGCGTCTCTCGGCCTATTCACTTTACCCACCCTAGCTGCAGATGAAATATTAATTGGAGGTTACACTTTCAGCCTTGGGAAGATGATTGCTCAAGATAGCAATTAGCCGCCCCCCCCATGTAAGGGAACTGTATCATGCTCCACTTGGGGATTAGCACCTCCGAACCTGCTGTTCCTAGGGGGAACTTCAAAGACCAGGAGGCTTCAAGCAAGGTGCAAGGTCATGGACAACACAGGCTGTCTGCAGAGTGACCCAGTTTCCAACCAGAGAGGCAGAATGAGAGCGCGCACGCGTGACACACCACTGCTCAGCTCCCACTGCTCCAAGGTGGGCTGCTGGGTCACCCACAGCCCTGCACACCAAGGCCGGTTGGCAAACATCCTCCCTCTCAGGGACTCGAGATCTCAGGACAGAACTGGGCATGGTGCCACATGCCTGTCAGCCCAGCACTGGGGAGGCTGCAGCAGGAGGATAACCATGAGTTCCATGCCAGCCTGGGCTACATAGTGAGACCCTGTCTCAAAAAACCAAAACAAACCAAACCCTCAGCTTTCCAGGCAGTCCCACCATGAGAAGAAAATGAAATGGTCTGGAAAATGGCGTTGAGAAAAGCTACCTTTATTGAGCATCTACTGCATGCCAGTACATATCTCCTCCTCCGGAAGGCAGGAGTTGCTGCCTTCATCCTGTGAATGGAGGCTGGGGCTCAGAAAGATTAAATTACTTGCCTGTGGTCACACGATAAATGGCAGGGTTAGGATTCAAGCCAAAGGACCAGCAATTCCATAAGGGCCGGAGGTGTGGAATGGGCTCCCCTTATAGCTGCAAGGGCCTTGCTCTGTAATCCAGGCTGGCCTTGAACTCCTGGTGATCCTCCTGCCTCAGCCTCCCAGTGCTGGGATAACAGGCGTGCACCACCCAGCCCGGCTAAAGTCAGACACTTTTCATGGGGATCCCTAGTCCAGGCCTCGTGACCAGGCAGATGGAAGCAGATCCTCCGGAGGCCCCTCAACCCTCCATGCCCTCTGAGTCTGAGATTTGATCATCCTCAGCTCGATTTTCACTTCCGTCAAGGACAAGCGACTCCCTGCTGGCTGTGATTTGAGTCTTGTTCCCAGCTGTGTGGCCCCGAGCACTGGGCCAAAGGCAAAGCTAATGGCCTGAGGTGGGAGAGCTACAGACAGAAAGCTGCCCTGGGGTCACCGAGGGGCAGGGCTGTGGCTTCCATGGGAAAGGAAGAGGAGGGGCAAAGCGAAGGGTCCCAGGGGCAGGAGGGCCTCCCTGCAGGGGGAAGTGTTCTTCCCGCCCGTGGCTTCTGCAGAGCATTTTGGTGGGCATGGCTGCAGCTGGGGTGTGACCTGAAGCCAGGAGGGGCAGGAGGCACTGGGGGGACACCAGGGACAGCAGCCACAGGAGTGGACATACACCTTTCCCAAAGCCAGGGTGGCTGGCGCTCCGCTAGCCTGGGAACAAATATGAGAAAACACAAGCCAGGCACAGGCACCCAGATTCCAGCCACTCGGAAGGCAGAGAAGATCATGGAGCCCAGGAGCTCAGTCCTGCCCCAGAAACACGGTGAGACCCCGTCTCAGAAACAGAACAAAGCCAGGTGTGATAATGCAAGCATGCTGGGAGGCTGAGGCAGGACCCTCGAGAGTTGAAGCCCAGCCTAGGCAATTTAGCAGCATAGCAAGACTCAGTCTCCAATTGAGGTATCGGCTGTAGCTCAGGGCAAAGGCCCTGGTTCAATCCTAGGGGCTGAAAAAAAAAAGAAAATAGTGCAGGCCCTCTCTGGCCACCTGCCCAGAGGGAGTGTCCCCAAGGGCCTTCCACCCTGCAGTCCCATGGGACTGTCCAGTCCAGTCCCTCTCTCCTTTCGGAGAGGACACCGGCCAGGAGGCATGGACGATGCCAAGGCAGGGGCACTGCCGGAGGTCAGGGCTGGCAGCCAGAGAGCACCACCAGGTACAGGCACGGCCGGCTGATCCCTGGCCCAGGGGACACGGCCTGCAGCAGGTGGCCTCAGGCTGTCGTGGCCTCTGGGGGCCGCTGGCTCGAGCTGGCTAGTGCTCTGCAGGGCCCAGTGTGCTCTGTCCTCCTGCTCAAACCTGCAGAATGTTCTGGGCCTGTTCTGTGACTTCTCCTACACTTCGGAATCTGTGGTTCCTTCCTCTGGACTGCAGAGCAGACTGGGCCAGCTGCTCACCAAGGTGACTACCAGTATGACACCTACGGTTCTGGGACTTTCGTTTGCTTGTTTGTTGAGACAAGGTCTCACTATGTAGCCCAGGCTGGCCTCAGACTCATGGATATCCTCCCGCCTCAGCTTCCCAAGTGCTGGGATGGCAGATGTGTGCCACCTCGGCTGGCAATGCTATAATTCTCTGCAGTTTCATCGCACACCGTTTTTTCCTTACTCTGGAACGGAAGGACCCGGAGCCCCGGGAGGGCCCCTGCTTTTTGCCTTGAATCTCCCACCTCCAGGAAAGGGATCAAAGCTGTCTGCTCTTTCTGACTCCAAATGGATCCGCTTCGTGCATCGTCCTTGCACGGAGCCCCAGAGCCCAGACAGAGGACAGTGGCCCTGAAGCAGCAAGGCCACCAGCCTCCTCTGCTGAGCCTCCAAGTCCCCCAGGAGGTAGCACTCAAAAGCACAGCATCAGGGGTGGAGGGGGACTGTGTTGGGCACCAGAGATAGGCATCAGCAGAAACAGGACTGGGGGGCACACCAGCTGGGAGCCCCATTGTGAGCCCCGGGAACTGCCCAGGACCCTCAGGGCTGCCTGATCAGCCTCAGGCTCCCAGGAGCGGGCAGAGGCAGCAGCCATGGTCCCACACAGACAGGCTGATGGGCAACACCTTCCTGCCTCACCTGTGCCTCCCACAGCCAGGATTTCAGGGCCCAGAGAGCAGCCCCCTGCGATTCCAGCACCGGGTGTCCCCCAAACCCAGGCACTCTGAACAGAAGTTCGGGCTGCGGGCATCACACTGAGGCTGAGGGGTTGCTGTCCAAGAGCCAGGCCCTGCTTCCCTCCTCCAGAGAGCAAGATGCCACTCCAGGATGGGGGAGCTCAGCCTCAGACCTGCAGGCACACGGATGAGGCCAGCTGGTCTCCAGGGTCCCCTCTGTGGGAGCGGGAAACAGGGCTATTTCGATTTTTTTTTCATGTATTACAGTAAAAGACACTGCCATGAATCTCCCTCACTTTAAACACGCTCCTCCCATGGTCCCTGCTCCTTTCTGCTGCAGCTCTGGAGTCCTCTTTCCTGAGGGTCTTTAGCTGTGCTGTCCTGGCTGCCTCCACGTCCTGAATGGATCCAAAACATCTCCCTTTCATGGTCATTGTGACTCTGGGGAAGAGCCAGGAGTTACACGGTGCCAGACCTGGTGACTAAGGTGGATGAGGACACAGAGTCATGGTTTTATGAGCCGCCTTTCTGGTGGATGCCACTCAGCAGCAGCATTCACTGTACTTTTGATCACACCTGGTAGAGACCCTCAGGAAAGAGGACTCCAGAGCTGCTGCAGGAAGTGGCGAGGGCGATGGGATGAGTGTGTGC